>NC_052150.1:203505680-203805680 GCF_902713615.1 Scyliorhinus canicula
ATTGTCTCCAAGTGTAATACCCCCTCCTTCTTCTCATTAAAACAATCTAAGCCTTCTGTGATCTCAACAATTAAACCACCCCGACTTACTGTAACAGTAAGACCACATAAATGTCACCTGACCCTTCATTTATCCTAAATTTAGAGTTGCAGACACAAAATATAATCTTATAATATTGTAAGTTTCATTTCAGCTGAAGATTTTGAAATGTGTCTTGTGCACCCAAGCCTATGGGTGGAAGTCTTTGCTTTTGAAACTAAGTAAGGTGGCAGGCAGCTCCGCTGGTCTGAATGGTGGCGGGATCCTGCGGCAGATTCTACACTTGGAATCTCATTAATTATGCACAGGCAAGTTTCCCCTCCAAATCTCCTGGTGGGCCGGCAACCGATTCACCTGCCCACTGTCAGCTGGTGGTTTAAAGATCCTGACGCCATATTTAAACACCAGTCCAGCCCACGTGTCTTCACCAGACCGTGCAGGATGTTAACAACCCAGAGGCTGAAGGCTAGCAGCCTCAATAGGAAGTCTGTTCATTGATTTAACTGCCACCCCACTGAGCCCATAAAGTGCCCATGCCCCACTTGGACCTTTACCTTCACCCACCACATCATGCATCCCCTTCCAGTAAACGGTACGATATCCCTTTGACCCCTTCTGTGTGAAAATTTCATGGAGACTTGTTCGGGCCAGCTTCCTTCCCCTTGGCCTTCCCTCTGCTTTCTATTGTTCATCTCCTTCATTCACCTCCTTATCTCTCTGCCTTCCAGGGTGAGGCCTTGCCTTTCTTCCCTGTCCCCCTCACCCAGCTTGCATAGCCTTCCCCTTGGCTTACCCCCCTTGGCTTCGTCAGGCCACAGAAACTATCCGTCTTTCTCCCCTTCTCCCCCTGCGGCTCTCACCTTGCACTACAGCCCTGGTCGGACTTCGGACCTTTGTTGTTGTGGTGATTGCGTGGTTCCCGCAGCACAGTCCTGCCCAGATAGACACTGGTATGTGGCACCGGGGGAAGGAGACAACTGTACTCCCCAACCCCAGACGCTGTACTGATCCAATTTGGTGACACAGTAGGGTCAATGGTCCAGCAGCATAGTGCTATCCGTGAAGAGCAGCTTGGCATCGAGGTGGAGGAAAGGAACCAGTCTACCTCAGCAGAGTAGTGTACAGCTCACCTGGAGCAGGGCAGCACTATAGCAGAAAGGCTTGGTTGCACATACCTCGAAGTGTCTTGCGAACTGACTGAGGGCCTCCTTGTGCATCCCACTCCTTCTTAATTGGGGTTTTGGACCGATGCAATTTCATGCTGCCGTGACAAAGATTGGAAGGCCTGATCGGAAAGGAAGCCGGTGGTCAGCTACTTTAATGGTCATTCATGAGATGCAAATGGCATTCCTGCCACAGCAACCCACCATTAAGCTGCCATTGGAGAATTGCAATGTGATTTAATGCGTGTGGCTTTCTGACTTTTTATCTCCGCTAGATTCTCTGCTCCTGCCTGCCACCAATCCCACCTCGGCGGGATGGGAGAATTCCACCCTAATCATTCATATACATCAAGAAATCAATGGGCCTCATACCCCCCAGAGGAACCCAAGATATATACTTCAGTGCAAAAACAACTATTCACCATTATTCTGTGTTTCCTTTCACTCAGTCAACTTTGTATATATGCCATCATTGTCCCTTTTTTTCTATGGGCTTAACCTTTATGGCAAGCCTATTATGTGGCACTTTTGGAAGTCCTTGTACATCACACCTACCACATTATGCTCATCAGCCCTCTCTGCTACCTCATCAAAACATTTAATCAAGTTAGTGAAACATGATAAGAGATTAGCGTGTAAAATGGGATGGGGTGTTGTATTGAGATGGATAGAAAACTGGTTAGCAGACAGGAAACAAAGCGTAGGAAACTGGGGCGGAATTTTCCGACCCCCGGCGTCAGTCCCGCCCCCGCCGTGTCCTGAATTCTCCGCCCTCTGAGATTCGGCGGGGGCGGGAATCACGCCACGCCGGTCGCGGCCGCTGTGGCGATTCTCCGGCCCGCGATGGGCCGAAGTCCCCCGCCGACAGGCCTTTCCCGCTGGCGTGGTTTAAACCACCTCTGGTACCGGCGGGATTGACGGAGCGGGCGGGCTCCGGGGAGGGGGCGATCTGACCCCGGGGGGTGCCCCTACGGTGGCCTGGCCCACGATTGGGGCCCACCGATCGCGGGCGGGCCTGTGCCGTGGGGGCACTCTTTTTCTTCCGCCCCGCCATGGTAAAGGCCATGGCGGGGGCGGAAGAGACCCCCTCCCCTGCGCATGCGCCGGTATGACAGCAGCCGCTGGCGAAGGCCTTTCGCCCGGCTGCGGTGCGGGAGCCACTCCGGTGCGGCCTAGCCCCTAAAGGTGCGGAGAATTCCGCACCTTTGGGAGGCCCGATGCCGGAGTGGTTCACGCCACTCCGTCCCGCCCATCCGGTAGGGAGAATCCCGGCCCTGGTCTTTTTCAAATTGACAGGCAGTGACAATCGGGTACCCCAGGGGTCGGTACAAGGACCCCAGCTATTCACAATATATATTAATGATTTAAATGAGGAAAAAATGTAATATATCCAAACCTCAATGAGGGTGTGCTGTGAGGAGATGCAGAGATCTTTCAGAGTGATTTGGACAAGTTGAGTGAGTCGGCAAATGAATGGCAGATGCAGTATATTTGGAGAAATGCAAGGTTATCCACTTTGGTAGCAAAAGCAAAAAGGCAGACTATGATCTGAATGGCCATAAATTAGGAGAGTGGAATGTGCAACAAGACCTCGGTGTCCTCGTATATCAGTCACTAAAGGTCAGCATGCAGGTACAGCAGGCGGTAAAGAAGGAAAACGGTGTGCGGTCTTCATTGCAAGAGGATTCGAGTTTAGGAGCAGGGATGTCTTGCTGCAATTATACAGGGCCTTGGTGAGGCTACACCTGGAATATGTGTGCAGTTTTGATCTTGTTTGAGGAAAGATGTTCTTGCTGTAGAGGGAGTACAGCAAAGGTTTACCAGACTGATTCCTGGGATGGCAAGACGGATGTATGAGGCGAGGTTAAGTCGGTTGGAATGTATTCACTGAGTTAACACGAATGAGGGGGATCTGATTGAAACCTATAAAATTCTAACAGGACTAGACAGGATAGCGCAAGAACAATGGGTGTGTCCAGCACCAGGGGGGTCACAGTCTGAGGATATGGGGTAGACCATTTAGGACGAGATGAGAGAAATATTTTCACCCAGGGAGTTGTCGGCCTGTGGAAGTAGAGACCAAAACACTGTGGGCTGGATTCTCCGTCAGTGGGATCCTCCGCTTTGCCGGCAGCGCACTCACACCGGCGGCTTTCCCGACGGCGTGGGGGTGTCCACAATGGGAACCCCATTGGCCGGGTGCGGTGGGACGGAGAATCCTGCCCCATATGTTTTCAAGAAGCAGTTAGATATAGCACTTGGGGATGATGGGATCAAATGATATGGGGGGGAAGATGGGATTAGGCTATTGAGTTGGATGATCAGCTGTAATCACAATGAATGGCAGAGGCCCAATGGAGGGCCCAAAGGCTCCTATTTTCTATGTTTCTATGATTTGCCTTTAACAATTCTTAGAAACATAGAATCTCTACAGTACAGAAGGAGACCACTCGCCCTTTGGCTCTGCACCCACCCTCTGAAAGTCCGCCCTACCTCGGCCCACACTCCTGCCCTATTCCCGTAACCCCCCTAACCTGCATATCCTTAGACACTAAGGGCAATTTTATCGAGGCCAGTCTACCTAACCTGCACATCTTTGGACTGTGGGAGGAAACCGGAGTGCCCAGAAGAAACCCACACAGACAAGAGGAGAAAGTCACACGGTCACCCAAGGCCGCATTTAATCCTGAGTCCCTGCTGCCGCGAGGCAGCAGTGCTAACCACTGACACCATACCACCCCTGTATTGGTTTCTTTTATTCAATCACACTGCACCAAGTGCATGTTAGTCTTATCCTGGGTACCGCTGATATAAGCTTCCCATGGTTAAAGTGACTGCCTGTCATTGTGTTTTAAAAAAATAATTTGGCACATTGGTAAATAATGGAAGCTACAAGAACTTCCCTTATCTGAAGGTGATTGGACAGTGGAATGTATTACGAGTAACTACCGAATCTTAGTCTATCTCAACAGTTAAGTGGGAATTAGGTTAACGATGAAGAAAAGGAGTACGGACAAAGAACAAGGAAATGAGATTAGAGGAAATGAATTCAATGTGGAACCAAGGCAGAAACCATGCGTTGAATAGACTCCTTTTGTGCTGGGTTTTTTTTTCTAATTAAGCCTTAATTTTCCTAGTGAAAGGAACCTTCCGAGTTGAGCTCTATATTGCAGGATCTTGTCTGCTGAGATTTTCTTTGCGTATTCTATTTTACCAGTCATTCATGGTTAAATAATCTCTTGAGACTAACTTCAACTATTTTCTTCAATAATGTGTATATGGCTGGATTTTACTATTTGCGGGTGGGGTGAGGGGGAAGAATGGAAAGTGAGGGTCAGTTTGCTGCCGTCCATGACCCCTCTGTCATGGTTGGTCAATTAGTTGCCTCCAGTGGGGAGGAAGCCTATAATAGGTGCAAAGGACTTGCTTTCCCCTTTCCCCCACAAACCTTTCCCCTTACCCCCTTCTAACCTTGCAGTGTTTCTCAGGGTCAGGTTCTCATTCCAGTTTTTAGGTGTCAGTCTTCAGCCAGCTTTTGTGACTTTCGTTAATATAAAAAATGAAATAGTGTAGCATTTTTTTTTGTTGCAACTGCATTCACAGTGGAATATGAATCACACCTTGGTGTGAAAACATCATTTGTGGGATCTGAGAATGGGTACTGTTGGCTGACACGTCATGCGGCAGAGGGATAATATGCTATGATCGTGGCTATAATTGTAAAGCATCCCAGCACTCTTTCGTATTCATTGGAGGCTGAAAAAGATTTTGAAAGTCACTAAAAACCATGCAGACGGCGTTGCCACCTTCCATAGTAAAACTGCCGGTACATTCTGTTAGGAGGTCTTTTCAACCATCCAGGGCGCACACGGTAGCACAGTGGTTAGCACAGTTGTTTCACAGCTCCAGGCTCCCAGGTTCGATTTCCGGCTTGTGCCATTGTCTGTGCGGAGTCTGCACGTTCTCCCCGTGTCTGCGTGCGTTCCCCAGGTGCTCCGGTTTCCTCCAACAGTCAAAAGATGTGCAGGTTAGGTGGATTAGCCATGATAAATTGCCCTGAGTGTCAATAAAAGGTTAGGTGGGGTTACCGGTTATGGGGATAGGCTGGAGGTGTGGCTTAATTAGGATGCCCTTTCCAAGGTCAGGTGCAGACTCGATGGGCGGAATGGCCTCCTGCACTGTAAATTCTATGATTCCTATGATTCTATCTATGATTCGATTGGTCCTTTGGAGGACCTTGCGGAGCCAAAACCTTGTTTTAGTTGACTGTGGTAGTATGACTAGAGGTACTACGGTACCTGGGAGTGTGAGCTGCTATTGGTGGAGAAGGCTCGCTGCTCATTGGCCCAAGTGTTGCTTTCTCATTGGTCAAGACGAAGGTAGCTCCGCCCAATGAGGCGGTGTTTCCCCCAGCCATCGTTCTTTCTGTACTCAAGCTGCTGGGGAAGCATCTTGTAGATTAAGCCTTCAATTCGGACTACTCCTTCGTTTCTGTGGTTATTGATCGCGCATCACTGACGCAAAAGATGGCCACAGTTTTTTCGACTGATGCTCATAAATTGCAGCGGGCAATGAAAAATCCAACATAACATTGTAGCTTGTCAATTAATGATTTTAAAATGGCAGAAAGGCGGTCGATTTCAGTTCCCGCACGTCTTCCGTATTCGGGTAGTGCCATGATGGTTCTGACACCACCATGCCAAATTCTTTGTCTGCGTTGGGGGGGGGGGGGGGGGGGCAGCTGGAGACATGGGAAATTTAGCCGTGGCTAGGCGAAGCGTTATCGTGTTAAAACATAATTAATTCTGTTTGATGCTTGCTTTATTTTAACATTGTTTTCAGCTGCTTTGTTCCAAGAGATTCTGCGCTGTCCCTTTTCATATCCCTCTGATGGCTTCTGTAAACTTCAAACCCAATAACACTTTGCCTTGTAACATTTTCTGAAGTGCCCCCTTCTTGAGCTTGTCCAATCCCAACGCAGTTCTGCCACTGTCTCATCTTGAAAAGAACTCTCGTTTTATGATGCTTCAAAGAGGAGCTCTCGAGTAGCTAAAAGCCACAGCCAACCGACACCCTAGTCAGGTGCACTAATCAGTTTAATAACTGCGATAAGCTGGCTGCATTTTAATATGCAAGTTAATCAACACTGGTTCACAATTACATTGTCTTTTGCCAACGTACTGTTGACTTATTAAAACAAAATGAAACATCTCCATTGATTAATGTATTTGTGAGACAGCTGTGCAGATTGTGCTTACCTTGTCCTCTCAAACTGAAGTGTCTCCTGTTTGCAAACGCAGAACTCATTTCAGATACTCAGTGCTCAGCGGAATACAGATTCTAACCCCAACTTGATGGGAAGACACTGATTATTTTTTGCGTCTGGACAGAGTGTGTTTCAATGTATTTCATACTTCCGGATGCGATCTTCCGGCCACGCTGCGCCAGAAAGCACCTCGCCGCGGTGCAACATGGCCGTGAAAAGCGGAGACCCCACTCCCGGAAAACCGGCTCGCAACGCCTCGTGAGATTCAACGCAATCACGTTTTGGCATATCTGCATATTAGAGCGGGCAGTAAGCCTACTCTAATGTGCAGATTTCCAAGATACCTGAGGCATTTTTTGCGCACGTGCGATTGGGCTGGGTCCCCGTGGTTGTTGGGGGGTGGTGGGGCCGGGGGGGGGGGGGGGGGGGGGGGGGGGGGGGGGAGAGGACTCTCCCATGTTGAGTTTGGGCTGGGGGGAGGCCGGGGTTTCTTTTTGTGACCCTCTGAGATAATGGCGTCCCGATCTCTCTCTACAACGGCAGTTCTGTCCAGAGCAGCCCACTGTAAAAACGGCGTTATGTGTGACCTCGGCCGCGCTTTCCTGTTTAGGCCTCTTATTCAACACAAGTAGCGCTGAATAGCTACGTATTTCTCGGCACTGCAAGTGCTGGGAAACATGTGGCAAATGCGCTCGCTAGGGAACTTGTCCCCTTTGGGAAGATTCTCCCTTAGCTTTGCTGTGCGTGAAATTTAATTAGAACATCTCAAATTTTACAAAGTTGCGCCTGTGGACTTTGTGGCTTCAGAGTTTGCTGCCGTGAAGAGACTGACTCCAGGGCAGTTGGTGTGGCTGACACTCCAGGGCAGTTGTGTGGCTGACACTCCAGGGCAGTTGTGTGGCTGACACTCCAGGGCAGTTGTGTGGCTGACACTCCAGGCAGTTGTGTGGCTGACACTCCAGGGCAGTTGTGTGGCTGACACTCCAGTGCAGTTGTGTGGTAGCATTGTACAGTCAGAGTTGCCATATTTTGGGTGAGATGTTAAACCAAGTATGTACATATAAATATCCCATGGCACTATTTTGAAAAATTTTACAACAGGGGATTTCACCAATGTTCTGGTTGACATTTATCCCCGGATTTTGGATTTTGTTTATTGTCACAAGTACCGAGGTACAGTGAGAAGTATTTTTCTGCGAGCAACTCAACAGATCATTAAGTACATGAAACAAAAATAATGAATACATAATAGGACAACACAAGGTACACAATGTAACTACATAAACATCGGCATCGGGTGAACACAGGGGTGTAGTGTTAATCAGGTCAGTCCATAGAGGGTCATTTTGGTGTCTGGTAACAGCGGGGAAGAAGCTGTTTTTGAGTCTGTCTGTGCGTGTTCTCAGACTTTGTATCTCCTCCCCGATGGAAGAAGTTGGAAGAGTGAGTAATCTGGTGGGGAGGGTCTTTGATTATGCTGCCTGCTTTCCCCAGGCAGCGGGAGGTGTAGATGGAGTCAATGGATGGGAGGCAGGTTTGTGTGATGGACTGGGCGGTATTCACGACTCTCTGAAGTTTCTTGCTGTCTTGGGCCGAGCAGTTACCATACCAGGCTGTGATGCAGCCAGATAGGATGCTGTCTCTGGTGCATCTGTAAAGTTGGTAAGAGTTAGTGTCGACATGCCGAATTTCCTAAGTTTCCTGAGGAAGTATAGGCGCTGTTGTGCTTTCTTGGTGGTAGCGTTGACGTGGGTGGACCAGGACAGATTTTTGTAGATGTGTACCCCAAGAATTTGAAGCTGATTACCTTCTCCACCTTGGCCCCGCTGATGCTGACAGGGGTGTGCACAGTACTTTGCTTCCTGAAGTCAATAACCAACTCTTAGTTTTCAGCTTAACCCTCAGCTAAAGCAGTTTATTTGAGCATTACCCATTGCTGCTAGTGGGATCTTGTTGTCCCAAAACAGGAAGAAAATGCTGGACAATCTCAGCAGGTCTGACAGCATCTGTGGAGAGCAAAAGGAGCTTACATTTCGAGTCTGGATGACTCGATGTACAGGTTATGTGGGGTTACGGGGCTAGGGATGGGGGAGTGGGCCGAAGTAGAGTGCTCTTTCAGAGGTTCGGTGCAGACTCGATGGGCCAAATGGCCTCCTGCTCCACTCTCGGAATTCTAAATTCTAAATAACATATATTATGGTCATACCAGCTCATGTAGGGGCCTCACTCCATTCTTGCTTCATGAATCCAAATCAGAAAGCACCCTCGGCTCCTCACGCACCGATTGCAGTTTTCTCCCTTCTGACACCGAATGGCTTTGAAACACCAGATGAACCATTTCTTGTGGGAAATCACAGGGATAAAACAAAAACAAAATAAGTACCTTCCTGCAATCTCTCCCATGGCAATATAGCATCTCTGGGATGTCCCAGATAGAAATTTAAGCTAATTATCTCCATGTTTAACCTGTCCCTTGATCTAAAAAGTATACAAACACTTTAAGATCATCCTTTGTTTACCTGTTGTTTTTAAACATTAGTTTGTTCTGGGGAACCATATCAATAATTTATATCTCTCATGGGGACAACTCCAATCTTGAATGGCTCCATTATGAAGATAAGAGAGGACCACCTCTCGTTTATTGTGTTCACACCTCAAACTTTAACCCGTTTAATAAATGTGGATGGTCCTTTGAGTTGTAATTACCTTCGGGGTTTCCAGTTTCTCAAACTATTATCTTATATTCCAAAGTTATAGTCCCAAAACATATGAATCATAAAGTTATATATTCGTAACACCGGTCCTTGCTGACCTACATTGATTCCCAAGCTTCCGATTCCCAATTCCCATTCTCTCCATATCATAGAACATAGAACAGTACAGCACAGAACAGGCCCTTCGGCCCTCGATGTTGTGCCGAGCATTGTCCAAATCCAAGCTCAAGCTATCCCACTCCCTGTCATTCTGGTGTGCTCCATGTGCCTATCCAATAACCGCTTGAAAGTTCCTAAAAGGTCCGACTCCTCTATCACAGCAGGCAGTCCATTCCACACCCTAACCACTCTCTGAGTAAAGAACCTACCTAGGACATCCCTCCTATATCTCCCACCCTGAATCTTCCTGGCTCCTTGTGACCTCTGCAAGCCGTTTCCAGTCCTGCAAGTTGACTCTGACCTCTGGCTGCAGCCCTCTCTCCCGCTGTGTTTTCAGATGCCTAGGCCCTCGCCTCTGGAGTTCAGATATCCTGAGATTCTTGGCTGCTCGATTGCTCCACTCCTCCTTTAAGATGCTCCATAAAACCTGCCCCTTCAACCAATATTTTGGTCCCAATGACTCCTTTTTGTGTTGCCTTCCATTTATGTCTGATCAATTTTCTGTGGAGAGGCTAGAGTCATTTAACTATGTTGCTGTTTGATGCACTATCAATTACGACGAGACGAGAGTAGAGAGTAATTGCGGCTTTATTACACAGAGATCGCGGCCTCCTGCAGCTGCTTCCGAAATGGCTGCAGTTCGGAGAGCACACACATTTACACTCCGCCTGCTGGGCAGAGCCAGCAGGCAGGGATCTACCCCCGTACCTGTAGTACAGGGACATTACCGTAATACCCTCGTATGCAGTGCAGTATATACAATATAATACAACAGTGGTGACCACCACACTGTTTGTTGTAATAACTGAGGGAACACAGCATATCGCACAAGCTGTTGTGAACCTGCTGAAGCTGGCTCCAAAATTGGTCTGCAGGTGAAAACACCAAGAGGCTTGGGCTGGGAGGGCAGGGGAAGCGGGCAAAAACCAGAGTGAGGAATTGGTTCCTAACAATCAAAAGAATTATGTGTTACCACTGTATGGCTACCAATTAGCTGTCAGGGAATGGTCGGGAACACGAGAGAAACAATTTAATTTTTATTCATTTAGAATTTTCACTTTCCTTTCTACCTTTACATTAAATTGAGTTTAATTGAGGCAGTAAAACTGTCTTGAGCACTCGGAAGGAATAACTTAATGCGCATTAGTACTGTCACAAGCATATGGATTTGTGCACAATAACTCTGATAGATATTGGCAGCAAAATGTCCCTTTTTGGGGAATTATTTCAACAAATTGTGGCATTGGCAAAATGGATTACTTCCCCATTATATTTAATAGAATGAAATCTTACAATCTTTGACCTTCCTTCATTTAATACTTCAACGTATTTATGAAAAAATGGAAGCCTCACGTTTGACCAACTTTTTAAACGTGGTACACGATCATAGAACATAGAACAGTACAGCACAGAACAGGCCCTTCGGCCCTCGATGTTGTGCCGAGCATTGTCCGAAACCAAGATCAAGCTATCCCACTCCCTATCATTGTGGTGTGCTCCATGGGCCTAGCCAATAACCGCTTAAAAGTTCCTAAAGTGTCCGACTCCACTATCACAACAGGCAGTCCATTCCACACCCTAACCACTCTCTGAGTAAAGAACCTACCTCAGGCATCCCTCCTATATCTCCCACCCTGAATCTTATAGTTATGCCCCTTGTAACAGCTACATCGACCCGAGGAAATAGTCTCTGAACGTCCACTCTATCTATCCCCCTCAACATCTTATAAACCTCTATTAAGTCGCCTCTCATCCTCCTCCGCTCTAAAGAGAACGCCCCAGCTCCCTCAACCTTTCTCATAAGACCTATCCTGCAAACCAGGCAGCATCCTGGTAAATCTCCTTTGCACCCTTTTCAATGCTTCCATATCCTTCCTATAGAGAGGTGACCAGAACTGCACACAATACACCAACTGTGGTCTCACCAGGGTCATGTATAGTTGCAGCATACCCTGTGGCTCTTAAACTCAAGCCCCCTGTTAATAAATGCTAACACACTATAAGCCTTCTTCACGGCTCTATCCACTTGAGTGGCAACCTTCAGAGGTCTGTGGACATGAACCCCAAGATCTCTCTGTTTCTCCACATTCAGAACCTTGCCGTTGACTCTATAATCCGCATTCAAATTTTTTCAACCAAAATGAATCACCTTGCACTTATCAGGGTTAAACTCCATCTGCTATTTTTCAGCCCAGCTCTGCATCCTATCAATGTCTCCTTGCAGCCTACAACAGCACTCCACCTCATCCACTACTCCACCAATATTGGTGGCATCAGCAAATTTACTGACCCACCCTTCAGCCCCCTCCTCCAAGTCGTTGATAAAAATCACAAATAGCAGAGGACCCAGTACTGATCCCTGTGGTACACCGCTGGTAACTGGTCTCCAGTCTGAAAGTTTTCCATCCACCACCACCCTCTGTCTTCTATGTGACAACCAGTTACTTATCCAATTGGCCAAATTTCCCTCTATCCCACACCTCCTTACTTTCTTCATGAGCCGACCAGGGGGAACCTTCTCAAACGCCTCACTAAAGTCCATGTATACAACATCAACTGCTCTACCTTCATCTACACACTTAGTTACCTCCTCAAAGAATTCAATCAAATTTGTGAGGCAAGACTTACCCTTCACGAATCCATGTTGACTATCCCGGATTAAGCTGCATCTTTCCAAATGGTCATAAATCCTATCCTTCAGGAACTTTTCCATTAACTACCAACCACCGAAGTAAGACTAACTGGCCGATAATTACCAGGGTCATTCCTATTCCCTTTCTTGAACAGAGGAACACCATTTGCCACTCTCCAGTCCTCTGGCACTATCCCTGTGGACAGTGAGGACTGAAAGATCAAAGCCAAAGGCTCTGCAATCTCATCCCTTGCCTCCCAAAGAATCCTTGGATATATCCCATCTGGGCCAGGGGACTTCGACCCTCAGGTTTTTAAAAATTGCTAATACATCCTTCCTCAGAACATCTACCTCCTACTACCTCCTCAGCCTACCCACCTGTATCACACTCTCATCCTCAAAAACATGGCCCCTATCCTTGGTGAACACTGAAGAAAAGTATTCATTCAATCCCTCTCCGATTTCTTCTGACTCCATGCACAAGTTCCCACTACTGTCCTTGACCGGCCCTACCCATCCTGATCATTCTTATATTTCTCACATAGAGTAAAAAGCCTTGGGGTTTCCTTGATCCGACCCGCCAAGGACTTCTCATGCCCCCTCCTAGCTCTCCTAGCTCTCCTAAGCCCTTTTTTTTAGCTCATTCCTTGCTACCTTGTAACCCTCAAGTGACCCAATTGAACCTTGTTTTCTCATCCTTACATACTCTTCCTTTTTCCGCTTGACAAGACATTCAACCTCTTTTGTGAACCATGGTTCCTCACGCGACAATTTCCTCCCTGCCTGACGGGACACATCTATCAAGGACACGCGTATTTGTTCCTTGAACAAGCTCCACTTTTCATTTGTGCCTTTCCCTGACAGTTTCTGTTCCCATCTTATACTCCCTTGCCTAATCGTATGATAATTACCCCTCCACCAATTATAAACCTTGCCCTGCTATGGCCCTATCCCTCTCCATTGCAATAGTGAAAGACACCGTATTGTGGTCACTATCTCCAAAGTGCTCTCCCACAAACAAATCTGGCCCGATTCATTACCCAGTACCAAATCAATGTGGCCCCCCCTCTTGTCGGCCTATCCACATATTGTGTTAGGAAACCCTCCTGCACAACACTGTACAAAGACTGCCCCATCCGAACTGTTCAACCTTTCGAGGTTCCAATCAATATTTGGAAAGTTAAAGTCACCCATGACAACCTCCACAGCTATCCATAATCTGTTTTTGCAATTTCTTCCTCCACATCTCTATTACTATTTGGAGTATATAGAAAACTCCGAACAATGTGACCGCTCCTTTCTTATTTCTAACTTCGGCCCATATTAATCAGTAGGCAGATCCCTTCGAACTGCCTTTCTGCAGCTGTTAAACTATCCTTGATTAACAATGCTACTCCTCCACTCTTTACCACCTTCCCGACATTCACTGAACCAGCTATACCCCAGAACTTCCATCAACCATTCCTGTCCCTGTTCTAACCATGTCTCCATAATGGCTACAACATCATAGTCCCAAGTACCAATCCACGCTCCAAGTTCACCTCCCTTATTCCGGATGCTCCTTGCATTGAAGTTGACACACTTCAACCCCCACCTTTCTGTCTCCGGTACACTCCTGCGATCTTGATACCCTCTCATTACCTCACTACTCTCAACACTGACTTCTGGACGACAGCTCATTTTCCCAGTCCACTGACAAATGAGTTAAACCCCCCCCCCCCCCCCCCCCCCCCCCCCCCCCCCCCCCCCCCCCCCCCCCCCCCCCCCCCCCCCCCCCCCCACCCCCCCCCCCCCCCACCCCCCCCCCACCCCCCCCCCCCCCCCCCCCCCCCCCCCCCCCCCCCCCCCCCCCCGAAGAGCCGTAGCAAATTTCCCTCCCAGGATATTGGTGCCCCTCTGGTTCAGGTGCAAACCGTCCTGTCTGTACAGGTCCACCTTCCCCAGAATGGCTCCAATATCCATGTACCTGAAACCCTCCCTCCTACACCATCTCTGCAGCCACGTATTTATCTGCACTCTCTCCCTGTTTCTCACCTCACTAGCACGTGGCACGGCAACAAACCAGAGATGACAACATGGTTTGTACTGGCTCTCAGCTTCCACCCTAGCTCCCTAAATTCCTGTTTTAAATCCTCATCCTTCTCTTACCTATGTCATTGGTACCGATGTGTAACACGACTTGTGAGTTCCCCCCCCCTGAAGGATTCTGAAAACACGGTCCGAGACGTCACGGACCCTGGCACCCGGGAGGCAACATACCATCCGTGAGTCTCTTTCGCTGCCACAGAACCGTTTATCTGTCCCTCTAACAATCGAGCCCCCAAAACTATTGCTCTCCTGCTCTCCTCCTTCCCTTCTGAGTCACAGGGAGGACTCAGTGCTGGAGATCCATTCACCGTGGCTTACGCCTGGTAGGTCGTCCCTCAACAGTATCCAAAACGGTATACTTGTTACTGAGGGGAACGACCAAAGAACGATCCCTGCACTGACTGCTTCCTCCCAGCCCCTCTCACCGTCACCCATCTATCTTGATTCTTCGGAGTAACTACATCCCTGAAGCTATTATCTATGACCATCTCTGCCTCCGAATGATCCGAACTTCATCCAGCTCCAGCTCCAGTTCCCTAACGCGGTTTTGAGGAGCTGGAGATGGGTGCACTTCCCACAGGTGAAATCAGCAGGGACACTGACGGCATCCCTCACCTCAAACATTCTGCAGGAGGAACATTGCACTGCCTCTGTGTAAAAAAACGTGCCTCATACATCTCCTCTAAACCTTGGCCCTTGCACCTTAAACCTATGTACCCTAGTAATTGACCCCTCTACCCTGGGAAAAAGTCTCTGACTATCCATTCTGTCTATGCCCCTCATAATTTTGTAGACCTCTATCAGGTCGCCCCTCAACCTCCGTCGTTCCAGTGGAAACAAACCGAGTTTATTCAACCGCTCCTCATAGCTAATGCCCTCCATACCAGGAAACATCCTTGTAAATCTCTTCTGCACCCTCTCTGAAGCCTCCACATCCTTCTGGTAGAGTGGCGACCAGTATTGAACACCATACTCCAAGTGTGGCCTAACTAAGGTTCTATACAGCTGCAACATGACTTGCCAATTCTTATACTCAATGCCCCGGCCAATGAAAGCAAGCATGCCGTATGCCTTCTTGACTACCTTCTCAACCTGTGTTGCCCTTTCAGTGACCTGTGGGCCTGTACACCTAGATCTCTCTGACTGTCAGTGGTAGGAACACTGAGGGTTCTACCATTCACTGTGTATTCTTGAGGGTTCTACCATTCACTGTATATTCCTACCTGCATTAGACCTTCCAAAATGCATTACCTCATTGTCTGGATTAAACTCCCATCTGCCATCTCTACGCCCAAGTCCAAACGATCTAAATTCTGTATCCTCTGACAGTCCTCATCGCTATCTGCAATTCCACCAACCTTTGTGTCGTCTGCAAACTTACGAATCAGACCAGTTACATTTTCTTCCAAATCATTTACATATATACTACGAACAGCAAAGGTCCCAGCACTGATCCCTGTGGAATACCACTAGTCACAGCCCTCCAATCAGAAAACCAGACTTCCATTGCTACTCTCTGCCTTCTATGACCTAGCCAGTTCTGTATCCATCTTGCCAGCTCTCCCCTAATCCCGTGACTTCACCTTTTGTACCAGTTGCCATGAGGGACCTTGTCAAAGGCCTTACTGAAGTCCATATAGACAACATCCACTGCCCTACCTGCGTCAATCACCTTTGTGACCTCTTCGAAAAACTGTATGAAGTTAGTGAGACATGACCTCCCCTTCCAAAGCCGTTCTGCCTCTCACTAATATGTCCATTTGCTTCCAAATTGGAGTAGATCCTGTCTCGAAGAATTCTCTCCAGTAATTTCCTACCACTGACTTTTGGCTCACCGGCCTGTAGTTCCCTGGATTATCTTGCTACCTTCTTAAACAAAGGAACAACATTGGCTATTCTCCAGTCTTCCGGACATCACCTGTAGACAGTGAGGATCCAAAGATTTTTGTCAAGGCCTCAGCAATTCCTCTCTAGCCTCCTTCAGTTCTGAGGTAGATCCCATCAGGCCCTGGGGACTTATCTACCTACCTTAATATTTTTCAAGACGCCCAACACCTCGTCTTTTTGGATCTCAATGTGATCCAGGCTATCGATACACTCTTCTCCAGACTCAACATCCACCAATTCCTTCTCTTTAGTGAATACTGATGCAAAGTATTCATTTAGTACCCCATCACCAATGATGGAGGAGCCCAGCACATATGTGCAAAAGAAAAGGCTGAAGCATTCGCAACAATTTTCAGCCAGGAGTGAGAGTGGATAATCCATTTTGTTCTCCTCCGGAGATCCCTAGCATTACAGATGTCAATCTTCAAACAATGCAATTCACTCCATGTGATATCAAGAAATGGCTGGAGCCACTGGATACTGCAAAGACTATGGACCCTGATAATATTCCAGCAATAAGATTTGTGCTCCGGAACTTGCTGCACCCCGAGCCAAGCTGTTCCAGTACACTGGCATCTACCCGGCAATGTGGAAAATTGCCCATGTGTTACTATACACAAGAAACAAGACAAATCCAAATCCAGCCAATTATAGCCCTATCCGTCTACTCCCCATCAACAAGAAAGTGATGGAAGGAGTCATCAACAGGGCTATCAAGCAGCACTACTCAACAATAACATGCTCATAGATGCTCAGTTTGGGTTCTGCCATAGTCACTCAGCTCCTGACCTCATTACAGCCTTGGTTCAAACATGGACAAAAGAGCTCTATGCCTAAAGTGAAGTGAGAGTGACTGCCCTTGACATCAAGGCAGCATTTACCGTGTATGGCATCAAGAAGCCCCAGCCAAACTGGAGTCAATGGGAATCAGGGGGGAAACTCTCCACTGGTTGGAGTTAAACCTAACACAATTGAAAATGTTTGTGGTAATTGAAGGTCAAACATCTCAGCTCCAGGACATTACTGGAGGAATTCCTCAGGGTAGTGTCCTTTGCCCAACTATCTTCAGCTACTTCATCAATGGCCTCCCTTCCATCATAAGGTCCGAAGTGGGGATGTTGCACAATATTCGGCACCATTCGCAACTCCTCAGATAATGAAGCAGTCCATGTCCAAATGCAGCAAACCTGGATAATATCTAGGCTTGGGCTGCAAGTGACAAGTTACAGTCATCCCACACAATTTCCAGGCAATAACCATCTCCTACAAGAGAGGATCTAACCATCGCCCCTTGACATTCAATGGCAGGACCATGGCTGAATCCCCCACATTCAGCATCCTGGGGGTTACCATTGATCAGAAACTGTGGCTACCAGAGCAGGTCAGAGGCTGGGAATCCTATGGCCCAAATCCTGTCCACCATCTACAAGCCACAAGTCAGGAGTGTAATGGAATACTCTCCACTTGCCTGGATGAGTGCAGTTCCAAACATTCAAGAAGCGCGACAACATCCAGGACAAGGCAGCCTACTTCATGCTACCTCTTCCACACACTTCAAACCCTTCACCACCGATGAACAATAGCAGCCATGTGTACCATCTACAAGATGCACTTCAGGAACTCACCAAGGTTCCGTAGACAACACCTTCCAAACCAACGACCACTACCATCTAGAATGACAAGAGCAGCAAATACCTGGGAACCCCACCACCTGGTGTTCCCTCCAAGTCACTAACCACCCCATTGGAAATATATCGCTTTTCCTTCACTGTCGCTGGATTAAAAGCCTGGAACTCCTCCCTAACAGCACAGTGGGTGTACCTACACCTCAAGGACTGCAGCGGTTCAAAAAGGCAACTCGCCACCACCTTCTGAAGGGCAACTAGGGATGGGCAATAAATGCTGGCCCAATTAGTACTCCCATATTCCGTTAATGAATATGAAAAAATTAGAAATACAAATGGGGCAGCCACGCTACTGAGAGGGTATATAGGTTTCCAAAGAGTCAGTGGGAAATAGAGGAGCAGATATATTGACAATTTACTGAGGTGTGTAAGAATAGTAATCGGGTAATTATACTAGGGGATTTCAACTTCCCCAACATAATTGGATAGTCATAGTGTGAAGGGTTTAGAATGGATGATTTTCTTTAAATGTATTCAGGGGAGTTTTTTGTATCAATATGTAGAAGGCCCAACAAGAGATGAAGCAGTCCTGGATCTGGTTCTGGGGTCGACGAAGCCAGACAGGTGTTCAATGTGGGCAGTGGGGGAGCATTTTAGCGTTAGCGACCATAAAACGGTTACTGTCCAAGTTGTTATGAAGAAGGGAAAAGATGACCTGAAAAGACGCTTTTGGATTGGGGAAATGCAAATTTTAAGGTGATACTAAAATAAGGTGATATCTGGCTGGTTGACTGGGAACAGCTTCTTGTGGGGAAATCTACAGCGGAGCAGTGGAGGGCAGTCAAATAGGAATTGGGGAGAGTACAGGTCCAACATGTTCCCTAAAGGGGGAAAAGGTAGTAGCAATAAGTTCAGGAAACCCTGGGTGTCGAGGACAATCCAGGACTGGATAGGGAGGAAGGGGCTGGTTTAGCTCACAAGGCTACAAATCGCTGGCTTTTAAAGCAGACCAAGCGGGTCAGCAGCACGGTTCGATTCCCGTACCAGCCTCCCTGGACAGGCGCCGGAATGTGGCGACTAGGGGCTTTTCACAGTAACTTCATTGAAGCCTACTCGTGACAATAAGCGATTTTCATTTCATTTTCAGAAGGCTTTTAGCAAGTGCATAGGGAGAAATTCAACTACAGCTTTCGAGGAATATAGGAAATGCCAGAGGGAACTTAAGAAAGCAATTAGAAGAGCAAAAGGGTGCATGAGAAAGGACTTCTGAATAAGGTTAGGGACAGCCCTAAGATATTCTATAAATACATTAAGGTGAAGAGGTTAACCAAGGAAAGATCAATGGGGAAATCTGTATGTGAAGTCACAGGACATTGGTAGGGTGTTGAATGAAGACTTAACTGAATACTTCTCAACGGTCTTCACTCAGGAGAAGGAGGACAGAGGTACAGAATTCAGGAAATGGGGACTGTGAGGACCGTGAGCAGTTTGACATAGGAAGTGAGGAGACATTGGAGGCTTTGATGGGGTTAAAAATAGACAAATCCTCAGGCCCGGATGAATTCCATACCAGGCTGCTGTGGAAGGCGAGGCAGGAATTGCAGGGGCTCTGACACAAGTTTTAATTCTTCTCTGGCCATGGGGGAAATGCCAAAGGATTAGAGGACAGCTAACGTTCCACTTTCAAGATGGGTGGTAGAGCTAAACCAGAAAAGTACAGACCGGTGAGTCTCTCATCAGTGGTAGGGAAACTATTGGAGAAAATTCTGATGGAGAGAATTATTTTCAGCTTGGAAAGGCATGGGTTGATTAGGGTTAGTCAGCATGGCTTTGTCAGAGGGACGTCATGCCTAACAAACTTGATGGAAACTTTTTGATAAAGTGACCGAGTTTGTCGATGAAGGAAATGCATGAAACTTGTATAGATTTTAGCAAAGCCTTTGACAAGCACCCACATGGGAAACCGATTGAGAAGGTTGAAGCAGATGGAATTCAAGGAAATTTGTTGAGATGGATCCGAAACTGGCTTAGTAATAGGACATAAAGGGTGGTGGTAGAAGGTTGTTTTGAGTAACTGGAGGCCTGTGTCCAGTGGCGTACCACAGGGATCAGTGCCTGGTCCCTTATTGTTTGTTATATATAAATGATATAGATGAGAACGGGGGGAATGATGTGTAAGTTTGCAGTGACACCAAGATTGGTAGGGTGCTTAACAGTGAAGAAGAGGTTTGTAAGTTAAAGGAAGATAAAGATGGGTTGGTCAGATGGGCAGAGTAGTGGCAGATGGTATTTAACCCTGATAAGTACGAGGTGATCCACTTTGAAGAAGAAATAGGACAAGGGAGTATGTAATGAATGGCAGGACACTAGGACGCTCAGAGGATCGGATGGATCTTGGGATGCTTGTTCACAGGTCCCTGAAAGGTGGCAAAGCAGGTGAGTAGGGTAGTTAAGAAGGCATCTGGGACATTGCCTCTATCAGTCATGGCATAGAACATTAGAACAAGGAGATTATGTTTGTGGATGGGGTATCAATCAAATAGGCTGCTTGTCTTGAATTGTATCAAGCTTCTTGAGTGTTGTTGGAGCTGCACTCATCCAGGCAAGTGGAGAGTATTCCAACACACTCTGACTTGAGCCTTGTAGATGATGGACAGGATTTGGGGAGTCAGGGGGTAAGTCACCAACAGGATTCCAAGCCTGGACTTGCACTTGTAGCTACAGTAATAATAATAACCTTTATTATTATCACAAGTAAGCTTACATTAACACTGCAATGAAGTTACTGTGAAAATCCCCTAGTCACCATGGTCCAGCGCCTGTTCACTGAGGGAGAATTCAGAAAGTCCAATTCACCTAACAGGCATGCCCTTTTTAGGACTTGTGAGAGGAAACCGGAGCACCCGAAGGAAACCCACGCAGACGACGTGCAGACTCCGCATAGACAATGACCCAAACCGGCAATCGAACCTGGGTCCCTGGCATTGTGAAGCATCAGTGCTCACCACTGTGCTACCGTGCCGCACCTATGTGGGGAACTGGTGTAGATGTTGTTGCATGCTGCAGTCCTGCACAACATGTAGAAGGGCAGAAAAAAGCAGCAATGCACAAATTCTCCTCTGGGCTTGGGAAAATAGAGGCCGCCTACTTTTGTGGTTCTCTGTTCATCTCACTTCAAAGATAATTGCTTTGATCCATCGGAAGTTCTCTGTAGCATCAGATGAAAGTGGGAAAAGATATTGTGGCTGTTTTGATGCAGCAAAATTTTGGCATGTGCCATCCATACCTGCATATTTACATCAAGCTGTGCCTCCAACTGTAGGAATATCTCCCACTGTTTTATGTGCAGGCTACACTAATGTTCCTGCAGAATGAAGTTTCTTTACAGTGGTCCATATTGAGTCCTCTCATCCATGTCTTGCATTATTATTCCTTTTTCAATTGGGTTTGATGTCTTCAATTCCTCAAAGCATGATCCACAACTGCATGTCATGTATTATGTCTTATGTGTAGGTTTATCATTGTTCACTTCAATATGGTTTGCTTCCATGCCACAACATCTCTCGCGTTGAGTTACACAAAAGTTCTGGATCAAAGATGCTAAATATCGAGGGATTAACATGTCTTCTCTGTCAGGTAGATGTAAACAATTGCATGAAGCTATTTGATGAAGAACAGGGGAGTTCTCTTTGGTATCTTTAACAATATTTATCCCTCAACCAACATCACAAAGATATATATTATCTGGTCATTTTAACACTGCTGTACGTGGGAGCTTGCTGTGCACAAATTGGCTGCATGTTCTTTTTTAAAATAAATTTTGAGTATCAATTCTTTTTTCCAATTAAGGGGCAATTTAGCGTGGCTAATCCACCTAACCTGCACATCTTTGGGTTGTGGGGGTGAAACCCCCGCAGACATGGGAGAATGTGCAAAGTCCACAGGTACCAGAACTGGGATCGAACCTGGGACCTCGGGGCCATGAGACAGCAGTGCTACCCAGGCTGCATGTTTCTTACGGGTTTCTACATTACAATAATGCCAATACTATGAAGCATATCCATTGATTGCTTCCCAAGGTTGGTGAAAGCGGCAATATAAATGTAATTGTTTCTTTGTTTAAAAGATCTCCGCTGTGACTGACTTGGTAAATGTAGACTGATAAAGAAGGGCCGAATCTGATCTTGCTTCTGTGCTAGTTTAACTAATCCTGTCTACACGGAGATAAGAACGATAATTCACCTCGTGTTTTGGGGCGTGGTCTGAAACAGAGGTACGGGTGAGTGATTCTGGAACGAATGCGCAAGCTTTCGGATGCAGAGGCAGTTTGGCCACAAGAGCTGTTTAAATACATTTTTAACAATTAAAATTTTTCAAATCCTCCAGTCCCTACCCTCACACCCCCCACACACACTCCCTGTGCCCCATCCACGCCAATCTATGTCAACCCATGCCCTTCACCATCCATCATGGACCCCCTATTCTAACTGTCTCTTTGTTCTCTGCCATAGCACCCCATATCCCTTATGGCCTACCCTTATGGCCCTCAAATCCCCTATCCAACAGTGTCTTGATTAATAAGGGGGATCAGGGGTTATGGGGAGAGGGCAGGAGAATGGGGATGAGAAAAATATCAGCCATGATTGAATGGCGGAGCAGACTCGATGGACGCGAGTGGCCTAATTCTGCTCCTATGTCTTATGCTTCTTACAGTGTCCCTCTACCCACCTTCATCGTCTCCAATACCCTCATGCCAACTTAGTACCAATTCATGCCATCAATGTCCCTCCACCCACCACCCTCTGCCCTTGACCCCTCCATGCCAACTCAGATCTAACTGTCCTTGCACAGTTTCTTGTCAGCTTGAACTCTTCCTGGATAGCTTTGACAGGTTTGACAACTGGACAGGTCCAATAGCTCCTTGACACTTGCACAGTTCCTTGAAAACTAGGTTACTTGATAGCTGGACTGTTCCTTGACAGCTTGACAGTACGAGTGATTTTGTGCGTAAAAAGTGCACCATCGTGTTCACTTTTAACAATCCCAGAGGTCACCTTATGCTCCCAAAGGGGGCTTTGCCTCTCCCAAAGGTGTCCAAAAAGGTATCTTGTCTACCCGAACAATGTTACCCTGTTCTGACCTATGACCTGTTCTATTCTGTACACTCTGGATTCCACATTCCTGTTCTTCCAAATACCCACTGCAGTGGAGACGCTGGTGATTTAAATGGCTAGCCATCTCCGCACATCGCATACCCATAAACCAAGGTCCAACTCCAGTCCTGCCTCCACAAAGATGGGAAAAGAATGGGTTCATTGTCAGGTCTTAGAGTCTTCAGGCTCCCCATTATGGCGAAAATTCCGGCCAAGGTGATTGAAAAAGGAACCAGAGGCAATATATTGTTATGCAATTAATGATTTTTTAAAAATGTTTTAGTTCGGTTACGGATGTGCGCGTCACTGGTTAGGCCAGCACTTATTGCCCAACCCTAGTGCCCTTCAGAAGGTGATGGTGAGTGCCTTCTTGAACCGCTGAGCCCTTGAGGTGTAGGTACACCCACTGCGCTGTTAGGGAGAGAGTTCCGGGGTTTTGTCCCAGCGACAGCAAGGAACGGCGATATATTTCCATGTCCGGGTGTGTGAGTAACTTAAATAATAAATAAATAAATAATAATCTTTATTGTCACAAGTAGATTTACATTAACACTGTAATGAAGTTACTGTGAAAAGCCCTAGTCGCCCCATTCCGGCGCCTGTTGGTACACAGAGGGAGAATTCAAATTCTCAGCTGGTACGGGAAATTGAACCCGCGCTGCTGGCCTTGTTCTGTATCATAAACCAGCTGTCTAGCCCACTGAGCTGAACCAGCCTCCTGTTGGGAATCTCCAGGAGGTGGGGTTCCTGGTATCTGCTGTTCTTGTCCTTCTAGATGGAAGTGGTCGTGGGTTTGTAAGGTGCTGTCTAAGGAAACCTGGTGAGGTCAATTACGACGAGACGAGAGTAGAGCGTAATTGAGGCTTTATTAAGTAGTGATGTGTGTCCTCCTGCAGCTGCTGCCGAAATGACTGCAGCTCGGTGAGCACACACATTTATACTCCGCCTACTGGGCGGAGCCAGCAGGCAGGGATCTACCCCCGTACCTGTAGTACAGGAACCTTACTGTATACCTCTCGTATATGTATTATACAAACAGTGGTGATTACCACATTCACCCCCTGTTAAAAAAGAGTCCAGCTGGGGTGGTGGAAAAACTATTACATGGTATGTGAGCATTTTTAAAGTGTACAGTTTGGTGAAAGTTCATAAATTTAACCGGTTGGGTGCCTTGATCCTCCGTTGTGAGCGCCGCAGTCCCGGTGGTTATGCAGGCGCCGGTTTGGTCGCCTGTGACTCCGGGAGCATGTAGTCCTCATCTTCATCCCGGGGTGGAACCAATGGGAGGACGGATCGTCCTGGAGTGGGGGCTGTGGTGAGGTGCGCTGGGGGGAGGATGGTGGTGCCGGGGCAATTGAAGGGGGGGTGGGGAACCAGCTGGTGCCAGGTCCCTGATGGCGACTGTGTCTTGGCGGGCGTCGGGGTACGCCACGTGGGCGTACAGCGGTTTGCAATGGAGCAGCTGTACCCTTTCGACCAATGGGTCCGCCTTGTGGAGCCGCACATGCTTGCGGAGGAGGACGGGTCCTGGAGCTGCCAGCCACGTTGGGAGTGAAACTCCGGATGTGGACTTCTTAGGGAAGGCAAGGAAACATTCATGGGGGTTTCATTAGGTCGCAGTGCAATGTAGCGATGGAGTGGAGGGCGCCGGGGAGGACTTCCTGCCAACGGGTGACTGGGAGATGTTTAGACCATAGGGCCAGCAGGACGGCCTTCCAGACTGTCCCGTTCTCCCTCTCCACCTGCCCGTTTCCCCAGGGGTTGTAGCTGGTCGTGCTGCTCGAGGCAATGCCCTTGCTGAGCAGGAACTGACGCAGCTCATCGCTCATAAAGGAGGATCCCCGGTCGCCTTCCCTGTTTGCAAACCTCACCCCGGATTGCAAACCTGTCGCCACCAGGAGCAGATGGTACAGTGCCCAGGACCGGACCTTCATCTGGTTGGAGGTCCAGCGGCTTCTGCAGGGAAGTATTATTGAGGCCAGCAACAGCCCCTGGAGAGCCCAAGTGGTAGTGATAAAGACTGGGGAGAAACAGAGGATGGTCATTGACTACAGTCAGACCATCAATCGGGACACGCAGCTCTACGCGTATCCCCTCCCACCCATATCTAACATGGTCAATCAGATAGCACAGTACCGGGTCTTTTCGACAGTGGACCTGAAATCTGCCTACCACCAGCTCCCCATCTGCAAGGCGGACCACCATACACTGCGTTCGAAGCAGATGGCCGCCTTTACCATTTCCTTAGGGTTTGAAATGAACATGTTGGACTTTAACCTGGTGTTGTAAGACTTCTTACTGTACTCCTGACTTGTGCCTTGGAGATGGTGGACAGGCTTTGGTGGGGTCAGGAGGTGAGTTGATCGCCGTGGAATTCCTCATCTTTGACCTACCCAGGTTGGCGCAGAATTAATGTGACTAGTCCAGTTCAGTTTCTGATCAATGGTGACCCACAGAATGTTGATTGTGGGGGATTCAGCGATGGTAATGCCATTGAATGTCAAGGGGCAATGGTTAGATCCTCTCTTGTAGGAGATGGCCATTGCCTGACACTTGCGTGGCATGAATGTAACTTGCCACTTGTCAGCCCATTTAGAATGCTTTGGCTGATAGGGTACAAATTCAATAGTAGCCTCAAAAAGAGAACCAATTAAATAGATGAGGGAGAAACAAATTACAAAGTTATGTGGACAGAAGGAGGGAGCAGGACTAACAGGACTGTTCTGTGAAAGAGCAAACACTGGCTCGGCTGTCCCATGAACTCTTTCTTGGGCTGTACTCTTCCACGATTCTGTGAAAATCTATCCGTAGGTTGCTGATCTGTGTTAGCAGACAGCCGCATGGGGAGAGCAAGAACCATGGGCGCGATTCTCCGAAATGGAGACAAGTCCCGACACCGGAGTGAAAAACAGAGTGTTTCACTCCGGCGTCGGAGCCCACTCCAAGCCCCCTATTCTCCCGCCTCCGAAGGGCTAGGAGTGGTGTCGCATATTTTCCGCACGCTGGGCCTCGCGCCGCGTAAATGACGTGGCCGGCGTCGCGTAAATGAAGTCATCCGCGCATGCGTGGTGCCGTCCTCCCCAAGGCCGCCCCGCAAGAAGATGGCAGATGGATCCTGCGGGGCAGCGGAGGAACGGAGGTCCTCCATTAGAGAGGTCGGTCCGCTGATCGGTGGGCCCCGATCGCGGGCCAGACCCCATCGGAGACCCTCCCCGGAGAAGGAATCCCACCTCCCCCACTGGCCGCTGGCCCTCCCCCCCCCCCCCCCCCCCCCCAGCATTCCTGCACAGTTCCCGCCGGCAGCGACCAGGTGTGGACGGCGCCAGCGGGAACCTGTCGGGTCAGAGCGGCCGCTCGGCGCATCTGGGCCGGAGAATGGTGGTGGTACCGGAGAATCGCCGTTTTGAGTGCCTCGGGGTATTCTCCGGCAGGCACGGCGCAGAACACGATGGGGCCGTTCTCGCCGGTTGGGAGAATGGCGGGACGGCGTCGGACCATAAAATGGCGCGGCCGGCGATGCTCCCAACCGGTGCGGCCTCGAAGAATCGTGTTCCATGGGCTGGATTCTCCGCACCATCCCAATTCCATTTCCATACATGGAATCGGGACCGGCGCCGGTTCCCCGATTCTCCGGCCCCCGAAAAGCAGCGTATCCCCTACCTACGGCCATTGCCAGAGGCCCACCCACTATTCTACGCTCTCGACCGGCCGACGTCCCGACAGTGTGGATCTAACGTGGTCCTGCCATTCGGGATTCTCGTGTGGCGGCTGCAGACTCAGTAAGCGGCCGTCCTGATTGGGAGCGGGCTGATCAGAGGGCAGGGGGGCCTCACACAGGACTGGGCTATTTTTGGGTGGGTGGTCTGGGTTGGCTGCGCGGCCGATCAGGGGCACTATTTAGGAGGTCCGCCATGGAACGCGACATGGCCGCTGCAGACCGCCGCCATGCACATGCGCATGACTCTGTCCTGGAAGCGCGGGGGCCCATATCTGCAGCAAAACTGCAAGTTTCAAGATCGTTCCATGCTCGCCCCCTGCAGGGCTATGAATATGGGAACTTTTGCCGCAGTTTTTCTGGCGTGAAAGGCCACAGTTTTTACGATGGCGTAGGGACATAGTCCCAAAAACGGAGAACCCAGCCCCATAGCTTTAAGCCACCTGAGAACTTGCGATACAATTATCTGAGTGAGTCCCAGATTACCAACAGATACACAAAGGAGGTATTAGGAGCAACATTATTTCCGCACAGAATATTGGAAACAAGATGCACAAGTACACACAACACTGGGTTGAAAAGGAAGGATGTAAAAGATTCAGGGAAGGATATGGTACTAAGTTGATAGCTTCAGTCGTGCGGCGACCAGGGCCAAGGAGCATGAAAGGAGAAATGGCTTTGCTTGCTGCTGTAAATGCTGTGATTCTGTCAATGCAGTCGACATTTAGCTCACTGAGTTAAATCACTGGCTTTTAAAGCAGACCAAGCAGGCCAGCAGCACGGTTCGATTCCCGTACCAGCCTCCCCGGACAGGCGCCGGAATGTGGCGACTAGGGGCTTTTCACAGTAACTTCATTGAAGCCTACTTGTGACAATAAGCGATTTTCATTTTCATTTCATAATAGTTCTCTCAGGTACCTGTCCACATCAGAGTATCTATGAGGCTTGCCTCAAGTCATTCTCTTGCTAAGTTCTGTGGAGCTGCTCAAGGCACATATGATGAGCAGCTTAACAAGGAGGATAAACACAGTTGAGGATCTCCATGCCAGGTGTAAAATTAAAGATCTTTTATTGAAATGCCAGTGATACGTACGCCTTGTTTGTCCTTCTCCATGGACTTAGCTTTCCGATTTGACAGAATCTGCATTCTTTAGAAAATCAAATACTCTCAAATACAAATGCTACCTCCTGATCCTACTGGTCGACAGCCTCACCGGGATTGTTCCTTATGTGAAAAGCAACAAAGTCTCCCTCTGCTACTTGAAGTGAAGCAGGAAAGCAAAGAAAACCCAAGGCTTTTGTCCTTATGTTGTTCATTCATTATAGAGCCTGGGGACCAGGAGCAGCAGCGATGGAAGTGTTTCTGTGCTGGCAAAGGGAGGAGACCCGCTACTTTGACAAAGGACAAGAGGCTAAGGGGTGGTGGTGGAGGGGGACACCCAAGGTTCCGTTGGTTCATATATTGTTCAGACCTATGATCCAGCAGTTTTCAGTTGGTGCCTTTTTTCATGAATATTTGGTTTTGTAACTGTTGTAGCAACCTGCATTAACCATTGTAGCAACCTGCAGTAACCATTGGAGTAACCTGCAATAACTATTGTAGTAACCTGTCATAACCATTGGAGTAAGCTGCCATAACTATTGTAGTAATTTGTCATAACATTGTAGCAACCTGCAGTAACCATTGTAGTAACCTGCAGTAACCATTGTAATAACCTGCCATAACCAGTGCAGTAACCTGTCATAACCATTGGAGTAGCCTGCTATAACTATTGGAGTAACCTGCCATAACCGTTTTTGCAACCTGCCATAACCATTGTAGTAACCTGCCATAACCATTGTAGTAACCTGCTATAACTATTGTAGTAACCTGTCATAACCACTGTAGTAACCTGCCTTAACCATTGTCGTAACCTGTCATAACCATTGTAGCAACCTGCCATAACCACTGTAGTAACCTGCCTTAACCATTGTCGTAACCTGTCATAACCATTGTAGCAACCTGCCATAACCACTGTAGTAACCTGCCATAACCATTGTAGTAACCTGCCATAACCATTATAGTAACCTGCCATAACCATTGCCATAGCCACTGGAACAACCTGTCATGATGTTACCTCAAAACTGTGTTTAAACTGAATTGCCATTTGTCTTTGCAATGGTTCTAGTTTATTCGGTTAAGACAAGTTCTTCATGTGAGATGATTGGGTCCATCGTTTCCTGGTAGTACGTCATTGAGTCCTGACTCAGTCTTACTTTAGTTGCTGCAACTTGAAATACTCCTTTCACAAATGCATGGACTAATCATGCCAGTGCATCTGGACATTGCACAAAAATGCAGCTATCTTCTGAGGAAAAGAGAAACTTTGCATTTTTGTCGAATATTACGGTGAGTTTATGATGGACAGGTTACACCTGGGCAGGACTGGGACTGAGGTCCTAGGGGGAGCATTTGCTAGAGTGATTGGGGAGGGTTTAAACTAATATGGCAGGGGGTTGAGATGGAGGAAATAAGGACAAAAACAAAAGACAGAAAGGCGAATAAGAAAAGTGACAGGCAGATAACCCAAAAGCCAGATTCATACAGGGCCACAGTGAAAAATATTGGGAACAGGCGGGACTAGTAATGTTAAAAAGACAAGCTTCAAGGCTTTGTGCCTTAAAGCGCGGAGCACTTTCAATAAACCGGATGAACTAATAGATATGAACAAGTATGATATAATCGGGATTACGGAGACATGGGGCGGGACTCTCTGACCTTGGGCCGGGTCAGAGAATCACCCGGAGGAGGGGGGCCAGATTTTACGTGCCCCCCCCCGCCCCCGACGATTCTCCGCATGGGATGGGCCGTCGCTGCCGAGATAGGCCGAATCCCGCCGGCGCCATTCACATGTGGTCCTATCCGGCGGGACCTCAGCGTCCATCCTGTGGGAGGGCGTCCTGGTGAGGGGGAGGGGCCTCCACCATGGCCTGGCCCGCAATCAGGGCCTACCGATCGGCAGGCCCGCTTCTCCTGGTGGGGGCCTCTTTTACTCTGCGCCAGGCCCCTGTAGCTCTATGCCATGTTGCGTCGGGGCCGGCGCGGAGAAGGCAAGTAGTGCGCATGCGCGAGTCTGCGCCGGTCGCAGCGCGCATGCGCAGACCCGCGGCGCCCGTTTGATGCTGGTATCGACAGCTGGAGCTGCATGAGTCGCACCAGTGCTGTGCTGGCCCCCTGTAGGGCTCAGGATCACTGCTCCTGGGGGCCTGTTGACGCCATTGTAAAACACAATGGCGTTTATGACGGCGTCAACACTTAGCCTCAGGATCAGAGAATCCCCCCCATGGTTGCAGGGTGACCAGAGATGGGAACTGAATCCAGGGGTACTCAGTATTTAGAAAAGACAGACAAAAAGGAAAAGGCGGTGGGGATTCATTGCTGGTTAAGGAGGAAATAATGTGAGGGAGGATATTAGTTCCGACAGTGCGGAATCTGTATGGGTAGAGTTGAGAAACAGCAAGGGCCAAAAAACGTTAGTCATATATAAACCTCCAAACTGCAGTGATATTGTTGGGAATGGCATTAAACAGGAAATTAGAGACGTATGTGATAAAGGAACAACTGTAATTAAGGGCGATTTTAATCTGCATCTAGATTGGGAAAATCAAATTAGCCATAATACCATAGAGGAGAATTCCTGGAGTGTATGCAGGTTAGTTTTCTGGATCAATATGTTGAGGAGCCAACTAGAGAACAGTCTACACTAGATTGGGTACTGTGTAATGAGAACAGAATCATTGGCAATCTAGTTGTGCAAGACCCCTTGGAATGAGGGACCATAATATGCTAGAATTTTTCATCAAGGTGGAGAGTGAAATAGTTGATTCTGAGGCAAGGGTCCTGAATCTTATAAAGGAAATTATGATAAAATGAGGTGTGAGTTGGCTTTGATCGATTGGGAAATGTTATTGAAAAGGATGACAGTGGATAGGCAATTGCAAAAATTCAAAGAGCGCTTGGAGGAACTGCAACAATTGTTTATTCCTGTCTGGCACAAAAGTAAAGGTGCTCAATCCATGGATTACAAGGGAATTAGGGATATTATTTGATCCAAGGAAGTAGCATATAAATTGGCCAGGAAAATCAACAGGTCTGAGGATTGGGAGCTGTTTAGAATTCAGCAAAGAAGGACAAAAGGATTGTTGAGGAGGGGAAAATTGAGCACGAAAATTGTTTTTTCTGTTTCAGGGGCAGCACGGTAGCATGGTGGTTAGCATAAATGCTTCACAGCTCCAGGGTCCCAGGTTCAATTCCCGGCTGGGTCACTGTCTGTGCGGAGTCTGCACGTCCTCCCCGTGTGTGCGTGGGTTTCCTCCGGGTGCTCCGGTTTCCTCCCACAGTCCAAAGATGTGCGGGTTAGGTGGATTGGCCATGCTAAATTGCCCGTAGTGTCCTAAAAAGTAAGGTTAAGGGGGAGTTGTTGGGTTACGGGTATAGGGTGGATACGTGGGTTTGAGCAGGGTGATCATGGCTCGGCCCAACATCGAGGGCCGAAGGGCCTGTTCTGTGCTGTACTGTTCTATGTTCTATGAAAGTAAGCTTGCAAGGAACATAAAAACTGACTGTAAAGTTTCTACAGGTACGGAAGTGAAAAAGATTGGTGAAGACAAATGTAGGTCCCTTACAGTCAGAAACAGGGGAGTGTATTATAGAAATGGCTGAGAAACTAAATAAATACTTTGGTTCTGTCTTCACAATGAAGACACAAATCAGATACCAGAAATGTTGGGGAATGCAGGGTTTAGCGAGAAGAAGGAACTGAAGGTAATAAATATCAGTAGAGAAATGGTGTTGGGGAAATTAATGGGATTGAAGGCTGATAAATCCCCAGGGCCTGATGATCTACATCCCAGGGTACTGAAGGAGGTGGCTCTAGAAATAGTGGATGCATTGGTGGTCATCTTCCAGCATTCTATAGACTGCAAAACAGTTCCTGCAGGTTGGAGCATGGTTAATGTAACTCCACTATTTAAAAAGGGATGTCGAGAGAAAGTAGAGAATTATAGACCAGTAAGCCTGACATCAATAGTGGGGAAAATTCTAGAATCCATTAGCAAAGATTTTAAAGAGGAGCACTTGGAAAATAGTGGCAGGATCAGACAGAGTCAGCATGGATTTATGAAGGGAAAATCATGCTTGACAAATCTACTGGAATTCCACGAGGATATAACTAGTAGAATTGATGAAGGGTAACCAGTGGATGTGGTGTATTTGGACTTTCAGAAGGCTTTTGACAAAATCCCGGATAAAAGATTAGCGTGTAAAATTAAAGCACATGGGATCGGGGGTAGTGTATTGAGATAGATAGAAAACTGGTTGTGGACAGGAAACAAAGAGTAGGAATTAATGGGTTTTTTTCAAATTAAAGAGCAGTGACTAGTGGGGTACTGCAGGGATCAGTGCTGGGACCCCAGCTATTCAAAATATCTATTAATGATTTAGATGAGGGAACAAAAGGACATATGTCCAAATTTGCAGATGACACCAAGTTGGGTGGGAGGGTGAGCTGTGAGGAGGATACCGAGATCCTTCAGTGTGATTTGGACAAGTTGAGTGAGTGGGCAAATGAATGGCAGATGCAGTATAATTTGGATAAATGCGAGGATATCCACTTTGGCAGCAAAAACAAGTAGGCAGGCTTTTATCTGAATGGCCATAAATTAGGAGAGGGGAACGTGCAACAAGACCTGGGTGTCCTCGTACACCAGTTACCAAAGGTAAGCTGCAGGTACAGCAGGCAGTAAAGAAGGCAAATGGTATGCTGGCCTTCAGTGCGAGAGGATCTGATTACAGGAGCAGGGATGTCTTGCTGCAATTATACAGGGCCTTGGCGAGGCTACACCTGGAATATTGTGTGCAGTTTTGGTCTCCTTATCTGAGGAAGGATGTTCTAGCTACAGAGGGAGTGAAGGGAAGGTTTACTAAACTGACTCCTGGGATAGCGGACTGACATACGAGAAGAGATTGAATCGTTTAGGATTGTATCCGCTGGAGTTCAGACGAATGAGGGGGGATCTCATAGGAACCTATAAAATTCTAAAAGGACTGGACACGGTAGATACAGGAAGGATGTTCCCAATGGTGGGTGTGTCCAGAACCAGGGGTCACAGTCTGAGGATACGGGGTAGACCATTTAGGACAGAGATGAGGAGACATTTCTTCACCCAGAGAGTGGTGAGTCTGTGGAATTCGTTACCACAGTAAGTGGTTGAGTCCGAAATATTGTCTGGTTTCAAGAAGCAGTTAGGTATAGAACTTAGGGTGTAGGGAATCAAAGGATATGGGGAAAAGCGGGATTAGGCTATTGAGTTGGATGATCAGCCATGATCATGATGAATGGCAGAGCAGGCACGAAGGGCTGAATGACCTCCTCCTGCTCCTATTTTTTCTGTTTCGATGTTTCCATAGCATAGGACAATGATTACTTTTGAAGTGTAGACACTGTTACTGTGGTCAAATGTGGAAATGGGTTTGCGCACACATCTCACAAAGAGTAATTTATCTGTTCTTGGTGGTATGGATTAAGGGAAAACATTGGCCTGAACGTTTAAGCCCTACTCATGCCTGGATCGGAGGCAGACGGTCTGAAAATTACTTGGTCGTCCAGTAATGCCGGCTTCCCGACCCCATTCCCCACATTGGCCGTCGTGGTTGCCACACATTTGGGATGCAGGACAGCCTCTGCCCTCCCTCTCCCCACCACCGCCCCTAGCCCATCCTCCAGAAATCTTGATTTAATCAATTTCTCACTGGAGGTGGGTTTGGCACCTGCGAACAATCATAGCTCCCGTTTCCCACCCCTGAAGGGAAATATCAGCACATTGACTGGGCCACTGTTTGAAGTAGCTGTTTCCTTGAATTGTGCTCATTTGTATGTTCACGTGGATGGTTAGGCACACCTTTGTTTAATGTCCCATCCAGAACAGCCTGACAAGGCCGCATCCCCTTCACACTGCACGCCTGTGTCAGCCTAGTCCTGGACTTGAACAGACAACCTTCCGGCTCAGAAAAGTGAATGGTGAAGCTGAGCCATTCTGCGAACACCCTCCTCGAGGCAGACAGGTTAAATTCCAGGAATTCTCCCCCTCAGCAGTTCAAGATTGCAGCTCACCAGCTTCTCAAGAGCGATAAAGGATGGGCTCGGAATTCTGACCTGGCCAGCGACACCCAAAGCCCTGTCTACCCATGGTAGACTGTCAGTGGTGTAATGCATGTCTTGAGAGATCTGGAAGAACATCATGTCGTTATGGTTGCATGACAAAAATGAAGAAAATGAGCAGCCACATGAGAGATGACAAATAGCTGGCTGAGGTTCAGCTGAAGTGTACATATGTGTGAAAGGGAGAGGGAGAGATATTCAGCAGCCACTCCGTGAGCAGCCTTTGTCTGCCATTGGATGTTGTTCACAGTACTGTTTGTTTCTGTCCAATAGCCTCTGTCCAGTGCTGCCCAAAACCTCACCGACACCAAGTCTTAGTCATCCACCATCCTCGTGCTCAGTGACCTGCATTGGCTTCCGGTCCAGTTGTTATAAAATTCTCATAATTGTTTTGAAATCCTGCGATGACCTTCCCCTTCTCTAATTCTGTAACCTCCCGCAGTTGTACAACCCTCCAGGATTTCTGTACTCCTAAAATCCTGGGGCCTCTGTGCAATTCCCTCATTCTCATTGCCTCACCATTGCCGGCTGTGCTTCAGCCGCTCAAGCCCAGGTTAACTGCGACTTGCTAAATTTTGTGAAGCTCTTCTGTCATTTGCTCAGCGGAAACTGTGAATAATGTTTTTGGATTCACTTGCCTGTTCCTTTTCTTCAAGCAAGGGCGGAGAATGGGGCCTCAGACCCTCGCTGGCACGCGATTCTCTGGCGAACGGAGAATCGGCGCTAGTCGCGCGCACGCGATTGACACGGCACCGGTCGGGGGCCGTTGAAAGAATGTTTGGAAAATCCCGGCCATTACCTCCAGACATGTTAAACTCGCTGACAGCCGTAGAGTACACACCACAATGTTTCCACGCAATCAATGAGAGTAATCCTGAGAGATGCTCCAATTGAGCCTGTGTCACAGGGTTAATGAAGTGCTTTGTCTTGCCATTATGAATCTGGCTGGTTCTTATAGATATTCAGTGTTGAGTTTCAACATTCATTACCTTTCTCTTCCTTATGCATATCTCTCCCTCTCTCACTTTCCCTTTCACACATATCTACTCTTCAACTGAGCTCAGCAACCAATTAAACAGGATAAAAAAGGGTAGATTTTCTACTTTTTGTGTTTGGCATTGAGGATGGGGAAAAATAGGTCGAAGACAATGTCTTAACAGAGCTGAGCCAATTTTCTCACTGTTAATTTAAGTGAATACAAAACTGGGCAGGCTGTGTTACGTTGCAACCCTGTCTGCCCAATTTTCATCTATATGCTACATGCAGCAAATTCATTGCACACAAGCAAAATACGATGCTAAGTCTGTCCTAATAATTTGCCACACCTAGTGATTAAGTTGGTCTTGCTGCGACCTTCAAATGGCTAGATTGTTGGAAAGCGAGAACTTCCTTAACAAATTAAAGGATGCATAGATATTGAATAACATGCCTCTCAATTCCTTCCATTCTTCCTGCGTGGTTAAAAGTACAATAATCTGAAAAACAAAATTAATATAAATTAGGCAAGACCTTTTGAGCAAGAAAATGAAAGTCATCACAACCATTAAACGGGTAAACTAAGAAACAGAAAGGCTTTGAAACAGACTTATTAGTATGACAATGCTGCGTCTGCCTTCCTGGCATGTACCAGGCTCACTCATTACAGTCTCAGCTCATGGTTTTCCATCAGCTAAAATTAATAGAAAGGAAATTACAGGCCTTCGATATGCAATTTTGCTGAAACCCTTCTGTTTTTGTGGCAGGTCTAATTTCAGGAGTTTTCACCTCCGCTTTCTTACCCAAACCCCAGAATACATCCTACTTTCTCAACTGTTCTCTCGTGGAAATTCAACATGAATGATAATGCTCTGCTAATTAGCCTGTCTCCCCCCCCCCCCCCCCCCCCCCCCCCCCTCCCCACATCCTCTCTCTCCCTTCCCAACCCATCCCTGTCCTTTCCACACCCTGGAGAAGTAATTCACCCAGTGCTCGCTTCTCTGAATCACCCAAGATTCTCTGGAGTATATTATCTCAGGGCTAATGCTCGCTCCAAATGATGACGGCACTTACTGGTGAAAGGACCAGCATACTGCTCGAGAGATTGTGACATAATATGTAACAAGGGAAGAATACCCAGCAAGTCATTCTGCATAATTAGACATGTTACCATTTCTGTGCATGCAGCATATTCTACAATGCCACACAGTCAGGGCTTTATATCAGCTAAAACACATTTGGATAGAGATGATATGTGATTATGTTCCTGCACATTCTAGCCTTCCAGCTTTCATGTCACCCAAGGCTTGCAGAGCTTCCTGACTCAGGGTTTCCATCACACCATATTCTAAGGAATGAGAGCTTTGCTGTGCCAAGTCCCTCGGTGCCTTTCATTGAAGCTGTTGTTTGTAAGGAACCGATCAATATACACGAAGCAAATACTGTACTATGGGTGTGATTTTCTGGCCCTTCCCCGTTGCGGGATATTCTGGTCCCTCTGAATGCAACAGCCCCCCCCCCCCCCCCCCCCCATTAGGTTCACTGGTGGCAGAGCGGACAAGCCACACAAAACACCATAGACATCGATGGGACTGGAAGATCTACCTCCACTTCCAGAAAATCTCGCCCTATGTACTTTAGATGATGGAGCAGCACAAGGTCATTCACAGTAAGGGGTTGAAGACCATCTATAACTTTGTTACCAGCAGCAACATATGAATAGAGCTGAGTCACTTCTTCAAATCCAACACCTTCTTCCAGCTATTCTTCCAAGGATTCCCAAGTGTGCAATTCCATGTTGTGACCACTTATGTTATATGCCACCTCACTCCCAACCTACTTCTCTTGACATTTTGACGCTCTGTGATATCTTATTGCAATCTGTTGATTTTAACCTGTAACAAGAGGGGTGTCTGGGACATTATCATTGCATGCAAAATTGCTCCCATTCACTAATCTAATGGGGTAAATAGAAACACAGAAGATAGGAGCAGGAAGAGGCCGTTCGAGCCTGCTTCGAATTCGTCGCAATCATGGCTTATTGTCCAACTCAATATATTAATCCCGCTTTCTCCCCATAACCCTTGATCCCATTCGCCTCGAGTGCTATATCTAGCCGCCTCTTGAATGTATTCAATATCTTAGCCTTAACTACTTCCTGTGGTAATGAATTCCACAGGTTCACCACTCTTTGGGTGAAGAAATGTCTCCTCATCTCTGTCCTAAATGGTCTTCCCCGAATCCTCAGACTGTGACCCCCTGGTTCTGGGTACATAGTCCAGTTCAGTCTGCTACAGGAATTGTCGTGGAAAATTTGACAGACCATTCCTGCTTGGAATTTCCAGTCTTGGGGCGGGCACGACCGGAAAATCCAACCTGTCGTGTAGATATCTCCTGGTAGTCACAAGCTTCCTGCCAAGCCCATGAGCATAAACCAGAGAGTAAAAATTGGGTACAAAAAGAGGATAAATCAGAATTTAAAAATCGGTGCGGCATGGTGGTTAGCACTACTGCCTCACGGCTCCGAGGACTCAGGTCTGATCCCGGCCCCGGATCATTGTCCATGTGAAGTTTGCACATCCTTCCCGTGTCTGTGTGGGTCCCCACAACGCAAAGATGTGCAGGGTAGGTGGATTGGCCCTTAATTGGAAAAAAATAATTGAGTATTCCAAATTTTTTAAAAAGAAGTAAAAAATTGGGGCCGGAAGAAATTGCTGAAATCACAACATGTATTCCTTTAAGTTTGAAAGTGAAAATTTTAACTCGCCTATCCATCCTTTACCTACATTAGGCACAGCATGTTGAAGGACTGTGGTGAATTATAAACCTAGTAATTCACACTGTGTTGTATCATATGTATTGTGTCCTTGTGGGCTCTGTATACGAGCCGTTGCGCAGCTCTGCCCATAGGGGGAGATGAGGAGTTTGTACTGGGCTCCACCCTTGGCTCCGCCCATGGCTCCTCCCACTAACTGGAAGTATAAAGACCTGCAGTCGTGAGCCTGCTGCCAGTTCATCTCGTCGCAGGCAGGCTCAGTTGTAAGACTATTAAAATCACTGTTCACTTCCAATCACGTGTCTTGTGAATTGATGGTCTCAAGGACAAGGCAGCTTTTCAATCTTAATGTGAGACAGATGCCATGAAAATTGCATTTAAAGACATAGAAAATGCACATAAACATGGTTGGAAGTTTTTTGCAAATGATCTCCCAATATGGTGGAAGACCCTTTGTCCAAAGTTGATCTGTGTTGGGTTAGATTATGAAGCATCTTGCAGTTTGCCTCAGCCTAGTGACTGACCACTGTTGGAAAGTTCATGGTCGGGATTCTCCGAACCCATGGCGGGTTGGAGAATCGCCGGTGACACGGGAAATTCTCGCCACGCTGCTCATACGTCGGGACGCAATTCTCCGGCGACCAGAGAATCGTCACCAATCGCGCCCACGCAGTCGACGCGGTGCCGGTCGGGGGCCCACGCAGTGATTCTCCGCAATCGACCGACCAAATTCCTGCCATGTTCCGCCGAGTCCCGCCGCCGTGGTTCCAGAGGGTAGGTATGCATGGACATTTCTCAGACTGGAGACAAGTTGAAAGTGGTGTTCACCAGGACTCAGTGTTGGCACCCTTGCTTTTTCTGATTTATATAAATGATTTAGAAGTGGATGTTGAGGGCAAAATTTTTAAACTTGCAGATGACACCTAAGCTGGGGAGAATAGTGAATTGTGAGGATGACGCTGAGCAACCTCAGAGGGACATTGACAAGTTGGCCAAATGGGCAGACACCTGGCAGATGAACTTCAATGCAGCGAAATGTGAGGTAATGCATTTTGGTAGAAACATAGGGAGGCAATATAGGCTCAATGGTAGAACTTTGAGGGGCGTACAGGAGCAGAGGGACCTCGGCATCCAAGTGCATAATTCTCTGAAGGTGGCCAAATTGAAACAGTTAAGATAGCATCCTTGGATTTATAAATAGAGGCATAGAGTACAAAAGCATTGTAGGGATTCTATGATTCTAAGGAAGTGATGTTTCACCTCTACGAATCCTTGGTCAGACCACATTTGGAATATTGTGTTCAGTTCTGGGCACCTTTATTGAAGGATGATGATTAAAACCCTGGAGGAAGTACAGAGGAGATTTACTAGAATTATCCCAGGAATGAGGAATTTTAGATACAAGGAAAGATTGGAGAAATTGGGCTTGTTCTCCTTCGAGGAGAGAAGATTAAGAGGTGACGTTGTTGAGGTGTTCAAAACTCAGAAAACATTTACAGGATAAAGAAGGATATTCTGTTTCCACTAGTTGGTATGTCAGTGACTAGGGGTCACAGTTTCAAGATGGTCAACAAGAGAACTGGGAGCGAGATGAGGAGAAATTTCTGAGTTTTGGGGGTTTGGAATGCGCTGTCTAGGAAAGTGGTGGAGGTGGATTCCATTGGATGTTTTGAAAGAGAACTGGATATATATTTGAAAGTGATGAATTTAGAGGGCTACGGGGATAGGGCTGGGGATTGGGATTAGCTAGTTTGCTCTTTTGGGAGCCGATGCAGAGAGTGGGGATAAAGGGGTATTTTTCAGGATGGCAGCTGGTGACTGGCGGTGTGCCTCAGGGGTCAGTGTTGGAACCACAACTTTTCACAATATACATTAATGATCTGGAAGAAGGAACTGAGGGCACTGTTGTTAACTTTGCAAATGATACAAGGATATGCAGAGGAAAGATAGTATTGAGGAAGCAGGGGGACAGCAGAAGGATTTGGACAGGCTAAGAGAGTAGGCAAAGAAGTGACAGAATGGAATACAATGTGGAAAAGTGTGAGTTTATGCACTTTGGAAGGAAGAATGGAGGCATAGACTATTTTCTAAATGGGAAAAGGTTTAGGAAATTAAAAGTACAAAGGGACTTAGGAGTCCAAGTTCAAGATTCTCTTACAGTTAACGTGCAGGTTCAGTCGGCAGTTAGGAGGGCAAATGCAATAGTTATCATAGAATTTACAGTGCAGACGGAGGCCATTCGGCCCATCAACCCTGCACCGACCATTGGAAAGAGCACCCCACACAAGCCCACACCTCCACCCTATCCCCATAACCCAGTAACCCAACCCCACCTTTTGGACATTAAAGGCAATTTAAACCGGTCAATCCACCTAACCTGCACGTCTTTGGACTGTGGGAGAAAACCGGAGGAAACTGACACAGACACAGAGAGAACGTTCAGACTGCACAGACAGTGACCCAAGCTGAGAATCGAACCTGAGACCCTGGAGCTGTGAAGCAACTGCGCTAGCGACTGTGCTACCGTGCCGCTAAGGCAGCGGGAGGTGTAGACAGAGTCAATGGATGGGAGGTGGGTTCACATGATGGACTGGGCTATGTTCATGACTCTCTGTAGTTTCATACGGCCTAGTCCGAGCAGTTGCCATACCAGGCAGTAATGCAGCCAGATAGGATGCTTTCTATGGTACATCTGTAAAAATTGGTAAGAGTCAATGTGGACATGCTGAATTTCCTTAGTTTCCTGAGGAAGTATCTAGGCGCTGTTGTGCTTTGTTGGTCGTAATGTCAACGTGGGTGGACCATGACAGATTGATGGTGATGTGTACCCCTAGGAATTTGAAGCTGTCAACCATCTCCACCTCGGCACCATTAATGCAGACAGGAATGTGCACCACACTTCGTTTCCTGAAGTCGATTAATGTTTTTGGCAATGAAGGTCAATTTATCCGGTTATTATGTTATTTCCAGGTATAGGTGTTAAGTGTTAGTATTCTAGTATTGTGCAATTTCAACACTTTTGGTAAATTTGCAATGTTCCAAGCACCAGCCTCTGGCTTACATGAAATAATTTCAGTGTCATCATTCCCCTTCCCGCAAACTTGCTGCCTCCAATTTGCAGCTACCTAATAAAAGTAGTCTTTTTGTGTCACAGGAGCAACAATCCCCTAATCAACATTGGAAATCAAAGCTGCTTAGCAGACTGCTCAGGAATTCATGACAGGCTCACATTTTTGTATTCCACTAACTCAGAAGAGTAATGTTTCGAGATCTAATTATAAACGTGTTATTCAGCGTTTATTTGAATGGCACAATCACCGGCAGAAGAGTCCTTAACTTGCTTGACAAGTGAGTGAATGTGATTGCGGGACTATCTCACCACCATCAAGGTGGAGGCCTGTGAGTGGTGCAGGAAGAAATGTAATTCCAAATGGGAAATCAGTAAATGGAAAACTCTAAAATACCGCAGCCGTTGCAAAAAAATGGAAAATACAATGCGATTCTAATCTCAAGACAAGAGAGACAGGAATAACTTTATTATTCTCTGACTGCTCATGAATTTTCACTAGATCTTGACATTGTGGTGGTAAAATTGGTCTCCATGGTACCACTAATGTGGGTGGTATAGAAGCCCCGGAGGCATTAATGGCGTGAGCGTGCTGCTGGCCACGTGGAACGCCCCAAGCTGAGCAGGGCTAGTATGGGCATGATCGTCTGATAATGAAAGAATCATGAAATCCCTAAAATACAGAAGGTGACCATTCGGCCCATTGAATCTGCACCGACCGTCCGAAAGGGCAACCAGCCTAGGCCAACTTCCCCACCCTATCCCCACAACCACATAATCTAACCTACACAACTTTGGACACTACAGGGCAATTTAATATGGCCAATCCACCTAACCTTCACATCGGTGGACGGTGGGAGGAAACGGAGCACCCAGAGGAAATTCACACAGACTCGGGGAGAATGTGCAAACTCCACACAATCACCCAAGGTCCGAATTGAATCCTAGATCCTTGGCGCTGTGAGGCAGCAGTTCTAACCATTGTGCCACCATGAACGGTTAAAGCTGACTTGGTGCCTTTTCATACTGTAGGGGCTGGTTTAGCACAGTGGGCTAAACAACTGGCTTGTAATGGAGAACAAGGCCAGCAGCGCGGGTTCAATTCCCATATCAGCCTCCCCGAACAGGTGCTGGATGTGGCTACTAGCAGCTTTTCACAGTAACTTCATTGAAACCTACTTGTGACAATAAGCGACTATTATTATTATTATTATTTACCCCATTGTTTCTGTTTCACAAAGTCTACCTCATATTTAAAATGTCATCACAGCCATTGCACGTGATCGAGCAAATGGAAATCCTTTCACAACTACAATAATTTTCCTTTACTTAGTTCTGCCTTTTTAGCTAAAAAAAATCACCATCAGTTTTGTACCTTCAAGGTTTGAGGATCTACCTTGAAAACGTATACATTTCCTTCTACCCCCTGCCCCATCTCATTCCATCCCATTCATACCTCTGAAAGCTGGTGGAAGAATGTTGGGTGCGTCTTAATGTGCAGTTGAGCTGCAAGCCTCCACTTGTTTTCATAAATCTTCGGCTTATTGCTCAGTTCCTGAATTGACAGGTTTGTTTTTAAAAGCTATTTTTCAGCTTTTCCTAATTTTCTAGAAATATAGGGCATTTTACAAGGCTGAGGGGATGCTGGGTAGGAAACACGAAGGAAGGGATTCCCAAAATACAGAGAGAGACTCTTGAATTAGCTTTCGATCAATCACAACCCTGACGTTGTGCATAACTGCAACCTGGAGCTTGATGAAGACCTGGAACATTACTATTTTCCCTGCTCCTGAATGTCACCTGAATATGGCTGACGTTACCACAGGCAAAGCACTTTGACTGGAAATGAGGACATTGAAATGGTTGGTAGCTACCATCTCAATTTCTTACCCTGAGATTCTGACCTTGGCTGACGTGTCCTGAGCCTCACTGAAATCCAGTGGAACCCCCATGCTGGATCAAAAACAATAACTCCCTTGCAATTTGTGCCATTCCCAAGGCCATGGCCTCATCACAAGGCCTTCTTCCACCTCAGCTGCCTTTGCTCAAAACTTGACTTTGATTTTAATGTTCTTTAGGCCTCCTACAAATGTGCCTCTATGGATTATTTCTAAATTTGCACCAATCCAACACTGATGAGAGAGTTTCTTTAATTCGAGAATGTAATCTGAAACAATCTCACTTGGCAACTGCTTCCTTTGATGAACGTAATTCTCGGTGAATGTTTATACTTAGTTTGCCATAATATGAGCCTAGAATCTTATTAATTTCAGCGTATTCCTGCCGGCACGAGTTGGCACATGCGCTGGAGCACTAGCATGAGCTGGCGTCATCCCAGCGCATGCGCAGGGGGGTTCTTCTCCGCATCAGCCATGGCGGAGGTTGACAGCGACTGGTGCAGAAGGAACGAGTGCCCCATGGCACAGGCCCGCCCGTGGATCGGTGGGCCCCAATCGCAGGCCAGGCCACCATAGGAGTACCCTCCGGGGCCAGATTCCCCCGCGACCCCCCCCCCCCCGAGGACTCTGCAGGCCGCCCGTGGAGACAGGTCCCGCCGGTAAGGACCTGTTGTGATTTACGCCGGTGGAATGCGGGCGGCTACTCAGCCCATCGCAAGCCGGATAATACGGCAGCCGGCGGGGGCAGGATTCACACTGCCTCCCGGCAATTCTCCAACCCGGCGGTGGGGGGGGGGGGGGGGGGGGGGGGGGGGGGTCGGAGAATCCTGCCCCGCATCTTTTGGGACTTGTGGGAGGAAACCGGAGCACCCGGAGGAAACCCACGCAGAAACGGGGAGAACGTGCAGACTCCGCACAGACAGTGGCCCAAGCCAGGAATCGAACCCGGGTCCCTGGCGCTGAGAAACAACCGTGCTACCCATTGTGCTACCATGCTGCCCTTAAGGGCTGAGGGTTCCCTGCCCACTGCGTATCTGAACTTGATAAGCACACACATAGCAATCTTTCAAACTGCTTAAACCTCCTCATTTCTCTTCCAGTCAATATTAGGGAAGTTGAAGTCTGAACAACAACTCTGTTACTTCTGCACATTTCCCAAATCTGCTGCCCAATCTGTTCCTCTATCTCTCTGCTGCTCTTTGGGGGTCTATAGAAAACTCCCAATAAAATGACTGCTCCTTTCTTGTTTCTGACTTCCACCTGTACTGACTCAGTAGACAAACCCTCCTCGACTGCCTCCTTTTCTGCAGCTGTGATGCACTCCCTAACTAACAGTGCCACTCCCCCTCTTCTTTCACCTCGGTACCCTGCTCACCTGAAGCCCCCTCAGCAGAGCCTTGTGTGCAACTTCACCTCCTGTCATCACTACCCCCTGGCATGGCTTCAGCCTACACATGCACAATGTCTCAGATCCCAACTCTAACTTGTCCAATAGCTTGTGCGGTGTCAGCATCTGATTTGCTGGTTGCTATTGGGAAATCAACTAACATTATGACCTGAACTTTGGCTCTTTGCAACAATGGTGCCAGAGGCACGAATTCAACTGTCCCGGCCCCATAACCAGCCCCTGGTATTTCTGCAGGGGGCGAGTGTGGGGTGAGGAGATGGCATTGAACTTTGGGCATTCATGATTCACAGAGGCAGCTGCACATGTTAAAGTATAGCTGCTTTCAGTCGAATCCGATTTTCGCAAAGGGGCGGCCCAGTGGTTAGCACTGCTGCCTCACAGCGCTAGGGACTCGGGTTTAATACTGCCCTTGGGTGACTGTCTGTGTGGAGTTTGCATGTTCTCCCCGTGTCTGCATTGGTTTCCTCCAGGTGCTCAGGTTTCCTCCCACAGTCCAAAGATGTGCAGGTTAGGTGAATTGGCTATGTTAAATTGTCCCTTCGTGTCCAAAGATGTGCAGGTTAGGCGGGGCTGCGTGGATGGGGTGGGGGAGTGGGCCTGGGCGGGGTGCTCTTTCAGAGCGTAAGTGCAGACTTGATGTGCCGAATGGTCTCCTTCTACACTGTAGGGATTCTATGGAGTAGGAAATATGACTTGTGTACATTATGCCTGGTCGGAGAAGGTCACAATTTACCAGAATTCTGGGGAGAGATATGAAACCCTTTTGGAAAGCTCTGGTACCCTTTGTATATGGTCCCAGGACACCTTTGGAAGAGTTAAGGTGCCCCCGACTTGACCCCCAACCCTCTCTAATCCCCAAATCACTGTCAGCGGGTCCCCACTAACCCCCCCCCCCCCCACCCCGCAGCGCACTGCCTTTCGGGTGCAGTGCGACCGGTAGATCGCGCCCTTTGTGTTTGTTTTCTGGGGCTATCCAATTTATTTGTCCTCAGAACTATCAGGAAACATGGACCTGGGGGCGGGGGGGGGGGGGGGGGGGGGAGGAGAGAGAGTTAGTATTTTGAAGTAATACAACTGCATCAAAAATATTGATGCCACAAAAGGAATTCTCAAACACATATAACACAACATGTAAAATATTAAGTAACAGCTTGCAATTGACAAAATGTCAATACATTGATTTGTTTTTCTCCCAGGGTAATATTTCTGATTTATTTGTTGCTTTTTCTCACTTTATCTTCACAACGCCTTAAAAAGAATAGATGTATTGGAGTTCTAATTGAGCGTGTGGGAGTGACACAATTTTGGTATCTCTATCAGGTTGAAATTGCATTGTGCTAATTTCACAAAGGTGTTGACCTATTTAAAATAAGTAGGTTAGCACTTTCATTAACACAGCAGAGAGAAAAATTTCATGTGGGAACATTACTGTCTGAAAATTATCCAAATATATTACGGCAAAAACAAATTAAGATTTTACTATGTGGGAGAATATTCTGATATATAACAAAGGCTTTATTGTTCCCATGCAATAATTCAACTCACTGACACTGGTGGTTCTAATTCAGCTTCATGTTAGCTGCCAGTCTCTCTTCATACTCTCTCTTTCCCTCTTAATTGTTTTTTTACTCCCCCCCCCCCCGAACTTCCTATATTCAGCCAAGTTCTCACTTGTACTATCAATCTAATATCTGTCATATGAACACTTTTTAAAATTCATTTATGGGATGTAGGCATTGCTGGTTAGGCCAGCATTTATTGCCCATTCTTAGTTGCCCTTCAGAAGGTAGTGGTGAGCTGCCTTCTGGAACTGCTGCAGTCCCTGAGGTGTAGGTACGCCCACAGTGCTGGGAATTTATCTCAACTTGACCTGATCTCCATAAACTACCAAAACCCTATATTCAAACTCATGATCATTGTTACGGGACCAAAAAGCCCAAGAGAAATAAAAGCTGTCATTCTTTAAACGCTTAATAGGTTGATTTTGTGAGGGCCAGGAAGAATCCAGCACGAGTTTGTGGAGTCGAACAGAAAGTAACTTTATTTACAACAATATGTACACAGTACCAGCAGTTCACCACTGGTTCACTCTCTCGCTGGTACTGTAGTAATATTCAGATATCAATATACATGATCAATGTGTGTAAATGTAGTACAGTCATTTCAACACTAGATGGCTCACAGACAGCTACTATAAGAACTGATTTCCCACCTTTTCTAAGTCAGATGATGCAGATGACACCAGAACAGTTAACAAGCAAGACATGGAATAGCTAGAGTGAGAGAAGTTAGAACTGAATTCTTACTCCACTGGGAATTAACCACATTTCATAGAATTTACACTGCAGAAGGAGGCTATTCGGCCCATCGAGTCTGCACCGGCTCTTGGAAAGAGCACCCTACCCAAGGTCAACACCTCCACCCTATCCCCATAACCCAACCCAACACTAAGGGCAATTTTGGACACTAAGAGCAATTTATCATGGCCAATCTACCTAACCTGCACATCTTGGGACTGTGGGAGGAAACCAGAGCACCCGGAGGAAACCCACGCACACACACAGGGAGAACGTGCAGGCTCCACACAGACAGTGACCCAAGCTGGAATCGAACCTGGGACCCTGGAGCTGTGAAGCGATTGTGCTAACCACTATGCTACCGTGCTGCCCTCACTAGTTTGTTTTAATAGTGTATAGTTTATATAGTTATCTGTATTGCACTTTAATTCTTTATTGTTAGTTTCGTATTAAGTAAAAGGACTCAGTTTATTATTTTATCATCCTGGCGGATTGAAGAGTAATATATATATTTTAGATAAGTCATTACGGGGCTGGTTTAGCTCACCAGGCTAAATCGCTGGCTTTTAAAGCAGACCAAGCAGGCCAGCTGTATGGTTCGATTCCCGTACCAGCCTCCCCGGATAGGCGCCGGAATGTGGCGACTAGGGGCTTTTCACAGTAACTTCACTGAAGCCTATTCGTGACAATAAGCGATTTTCATTTCATTTAAAATATAACAGGTACCACACAGGCCAGCTGTTTTTTTACAGCTGCACTGCTAATGATTGCCCCCTCCCCTTTTCCTTGGTGGAGCCCATATTCCTCAAGGAACATGGGCTAACCAATTGTCCCGAGCCAATAGGATCCGGGCAGGTAATAACAGTTTATAAACAAACAAGAAACCACTTCAAAGACATTCTTTTATTTATTTATTTTTTTCTTTATTCTGTCATGGGATGTGGGTGTCGCAGGCATTTGCTGCCCTTCCCTAATTGCCCTCGAACTGAGTAGCAGCTTTAAGAGTCAACCACGTTGTTGTGGGTCTGGAGTCACATGTCGGCCAGACAGGGTGAGGATGGCAGATTTGCTTCCCGACGGGACATTAGTGAACCCGGTGGGTTTTTACGGCAATCGGCAATGGTTTCAAGGTCATCATTAGACCTTTAATTCCAGATTTTTTTATTGAATTCAAATTTCATCATCTGCAGTGTCGTGATTCAAACCTGGAACCCCAGAGCATTACTCTGGGTCCTGGATTATTAGTCAAGTGACAATACCGCTACACCACCGCCTCCCCATAAGGGCTGGAATATCCCTCCCACATAGTATAAGAGGATTCGAAACATTAGCTCCCTTTACTCTCCACAGATGCTGTCAGACCTACTGAGATTGTCTAGCATTTTCTGTTCTTCTTTGAGATTCCAGCACCCGCAGTAATTAGCTTTTGTCTTCTTCTTAAAATTGAGTTTGCCGCACCACTTTGGGCTGCATTCTCAGGCAACCCGACTCCCAAGAAGATTCTATCTCCTGTTGAGCCACGAGCCATTAACCAGCTGCACGCTGTGCACGTGCACACCTCACAGATTTTTAAAAAATCTTTGTCTGGTACATTATTAATAATGCTTCTGAAGAATCCGTAATTCCTGGACTGAGCAGCAACAAGTCCGTGGCAATAATAGGGGCTGGTTTAGCTCACTGAGCTAAATCGCTGGCTTTTAAAGCAGACCAAGCAGGCCAGCAGCACGGTTCGATTCCCGTACCAGCCTCCCCGGACAGGCGCCGGAATGTGGCGACTAGGGGCTTTTCACAGTAACTTCATTGAAGCCTACTCGTGACAATAAGCGATTTTCATAATATCAAAGCAAAATACCGTGGATGCTGAAACCTGAACTAAAAATGGGCAATGCTGAAAAAGTTCAGCAGGTCTGGCAGTATCTGTGGAGAGGAAAGGCCGTTAGGGTTTCGAGTCCATATGACTGTTAACCAGAGCTCTGAAGAAGAATGATACGGATTTGAAACATTAACGCTATTAGGTTGGGGTTTTTCCAGCATTTTCTGTTTTTATTTAGAAAGGGGCCCAAATGGTACAATTAGCAAATATAAAACATTAGCCAATAATTAGGGGTGGCACAGTAGCACAGTGGTTCGCACTGTTGCTTTACAGGGCCAAAATCACAGGTTCGATTCCTGGCTTCGTCTGCACGTTCTCCCTGTGTCTGCGTGGGTTTCCTCCGGGTGCTCCGATTTCCTCCCACAGTCCAAAGATCTGCAAGTGAGGTGGATTGGCCGTGCTAAATTGACCCTAGTGTCCAAAAAGGTTAGGTGGGCTGACTGGGTTACAGGGATAGGGTGGAGGTGTGGGCTTTAATGGGATACTCCATCCAAGGGCCGGTGCAGTCTCGATGGGCCGAATGGCCTCCTTCTGCACTGTAAATTCTATGATTCTAGAAAAGAACTAAAATCCGTGTCAAATCTTTCTGTTTTGGGCAACACACACGGGTAGAATATAATGTCTGACCACATTGATATAAATGTTCATTTTGTTCAAAGCTTTCTTCTGCTCCGTCCCCGCCCCCTCCTCCTCAGTGCCTGCCCTTTGTTCTAAGCACCCTATGGGTATTTGCCTTGTGATGAAATGTGCAGCGTAAACAGTCTTGTTAAGATTGATTTCTATAGCAAATGACAGATAGGCTGGTGATAAATAAACTGAAAGTCACCTGTCAGCTTTTCAAGCGCTAATCAGAATTTCTGGATTACTGTCAGAGGAACCAGGGGTTTTTTTTTTGCCAAATTTCTTTTGACGGGTTCTGTGTGTTTGAGGAAAGTCACCAGGGATGGGTTTTGTCAGCTGGCTAGATCTTGTTTATTAGTTGGATTATTTAATATTTATGGATACAGTTACTTCACCTGAAGCTGGAGCATGGTGACTGCCAAGTTCAGACGGGACCATTTCACCCAAATATTTGTTCAAGTCTGTTCATCTAGAGATTTGCTCAGTTGATCAGGCAGCTAATTAGGTGTTCTCACTCTTGGAGTTCACAAACCTGAGCTATTCTCTGCATCATATGTAAGCTGTTTACATCTCCGCTCTCTTCCTGTTTAATTCCACCCATCATTCTGAGACCCTACTGAGGATTTGGGGGGGGGGGGGGCTGGATAAGGAATATTTGGTGCTTTGTTTGCCTCTTCAGTCTGGAATTAGCACAACCCTGCATCTATGTTGTTTTCAGCCCCTCAGTGTTTGACTCCATTATCATTGTGATTGAAGCGTTTGTACTCCTTTTGGTTATAAGGGTGTCCAGGGCCCTTCTTCGGTTAACATTGTCAGTGACCTCGGTGAAACAAGCAATTGTAGAATTGTTTATTCCCGGAGGCTGTTGCAAAATTTGCAATTAATTTCTGACTCAGGAAATCCTTATTCCTCAGGGAGCTGCAGCCAGTCGCTCAGTATTCAGTGAATATTCCATCTGTGAGCTGGGCATTAAGAGCTTCACAATGAAACTGTTCACTTGAGCTGGTGCTTCTCGAGAACTGCCCAGTGCTGAATGTAATTAGCAACTTTCAGGCGCAGAAAACCTGCTGTAATTTTCTGAATATAATGCACTCCCAAATGTAATAAGCACTGCGAGTTGGGCGGCACGGTGGGTGGCACGGTGGGTTAGCACTGTTACTTCACAGCGCCAAGGACCTGGGTTCGATTCCTGGCTTGGGTCACTGTCTGTCTGTGCGGAGTCTGCATGTTCTCCCCGTGTCTGCATGGGTTTCCTCCGGGTGCTTCAGTTTCCTCCCACAAGTCCCGAAAGACGTGCTGTCAGGTGAATTGGACATTCTGAATTCTCCCTCCATGTATCCGAACAGGCGCCGGAGTGTGGCAACGAGGGGATTTTCACTGGAATTTCATTGCAGTGTTAATGTAAGCATACTTGTGACAATAATAACGATTATTATGATTATTTTCATAAACAAGTAATACAATTTTACCAAAATTTGGCTAATTTGTCAGTTTTAACACGAACATCAGTGTGAATCCCGCTGGCCCCGGCAACGCAATATGGACCACAATTGTTGGGCACTTTGGAAAAATAAATTCCCCACGTGAAAAACACTGGACCGCTGGCGTGAAAGATCTGATTCACCCGCCCCGGGGGTCATCTGAGCTGTTCTGTCAAAAGGGCTCTGCGTTTAAACAGCTCCACAGCACTGGCTCGCTGTCAAGCCAGGAGGATAGTAGCGACAGAAGCCTACTCCCCCCTTGACGGAGAGGGCCTCCACCCACCCGCTTGATGCCGTGGAGGAGAGAAGGGGATAATCTACCCTCAGGCTGGCAGGAGACCTTCCCAACAAGAGACCTTCCAACAGGAGACCTTCCACAACCCCCACCTGGTAAATACCACCACTCTCCACAAGAGGAAGGGGGTTGCAATGCCACAAGAAGAAGATGCAACAAGGAGACGCGACAACGCAAAATTGCTGAGCAAAAACTTATAGCTAAGTTCCGCACGCATGAATGCGGACTCAACCGGGATCTGGGATTCATGTCGCATTACATTCGGCCCCCACCAACAAGCCTGGACTTGCAGAGGCCTACCGACTGAACTGGCTTGGGACAATTCACACCTCTTTAACCTGGAGTTACCTCTCTCTCTGCATCTTTGATGATTTGATTGCCTGCAGGTGCTCGCATTCCGGGGCATCTCTGACTGTGTCTATATAAACATTTCTGGAACAAGCCTTTCCATTCACCTGAAGAAGGAGCCGTGCTCCGAAAGCTCGTGTTTGAAACAAACCTGTTGGACTTTAACCTGGTGTTGTAAGACTTCTTACTGTGCTCACCCCAGTCCAACGCCGGCATCTCCACATCATGGCTACCATTGACACCGCAAACTGCCGGCTCAAAGTGGAGAGGATCTCCAGGAAGATCGCGCATATAGACACTGACATTCAGTTTCTACAAAGATGCGAAAAAGCAGACAAGATCCCGAAAGGACTACAGATCAAAAACCCACTCAAGTCGACTTACAACACAGACTACGCTGAAAGACTCTGCCACCGCACCTCTGTCACACTCCTCAAACACCTCGTACACCAACTCTACAGCAGTCGACGCAACCTGGAAACCAAGAGAGAGGCCATATTCTCAACTTGCGCTCAGGACACAGCAGACCAGCTGCAGAACACCGCCAAACAGATGAGACAGCAATACTATGCCACCTACATGCACACCAAGAACAGGAAGCTTGAGAAACTTGGCATCACCACCAGCAGCAATCAAGCTTCTCCCGGTACAACAGTCGAAAACAATACAGGGAAATCCATTGTCAACTTGTCAGACTACACCCTTCAACCAGACGAAATCGAAGTCCTCAGCAGAGGGCTCAATTTCTGCACCACCACCAAAATGGACCCCATCAGTCTCGCGGCAGATACGGAGGAATTCATCAGGCGAATGAGGCTCCGGGAATTCTTCCACAGACCCCAAGAGGCCGACAGCGAACCCAGGGACACGACCAATGAACCGGAACAGCAGACCGCGAGATCTGCAGTGCAGCAACCGAAAAGGAAAGAGTCAAATTGGACCCCTCCGGAAGGCCGCTGCCCTAGACTTGACATGTATGCTCAAGCCGTCAGAAGTCGTGTCAATGCCAGATTCATCACTCGCAATCACAAGGCAGCCTCAAACGTCACCCAAGCACAACGCAACGCCATCCGCACTCTCAAGAGCAACCGCAACATCGTCATCAAACCAGCAGACAAAGGAGGGGCCACCGTCATACTGAACAGAACAGACTACTGCAAAGAAGTATACCGACAACTCGACAACCAGGAACACTACAGGCAGTTACCCGCAGATCCAACCAAGGAACACATCCGCCAACTCAGCAGACTGATCAAGACCTTAGATCCAGACCTTCAGAACACCCTACGTGCTCTCATCCCACGTAATCCCCGCATTGGAGATCTCTACTGCCTCCCGAAAATACACAAGGCCAACACACCAGGCCGTCCTATCGTTTCAGGCAATGGGACCCTGTGTGAGAACCTCTCTGGCCACATCGAGGGCATCTTGAAACCCATCGTACAAGGTACACCCAGCTTCTGTCGCGACACGACGGACTTCCTACAGAAACTCAGCACCCATGGACCAGTTGAACCAGGAACATTCCTCGTCACAATGGATGTCTCGGCACTCTACACCAGCATCCCCCATGACGACGGCATTGCTGCAGCAGCCTCAGTCCTCAACACCGACAACTGCCAATCTCCAGACGCAATTCTGCAACTCATCCGTTTCATTCTAGACCACAACGTCTTCACCTTCGACAACAAATTCTTCATCCAGACGCACGGAACAGCCATGGGGACCAAATTTGCACCTCAATATGCCAACATCTTCATGCACAAGTTTGAACAGGACTTCCTCACCACACAGGACTTTCAACCGATGCTATACACCAGATACATCGATGACATTTTTTTCCTTTGGACCCACGGCGAGACATCACTGAAACGACTACACGATGACATCAATAAGTTCCATCCCACCATCAAACTCACCATGGACTATTCTCCAAATTCAGTTCCATTCTTGGACACACTCGTCTCCATCAAGGACGGTCACCTCAGCACCTCGCTTTACCGCAAGCCCACAGATAATCTCACGATGCTCCACTTCTCCAGCTTTCACCCGAAACACATTAAAGAAGCCATCCCCTATGGACAAGCCCTCCGTATACACAGGATCTGCTCAGACAAGGAGGAGCGCAACAGACACCTACAGATGCTGAAAGATGCCCTCGTACGAACGGGATAGGGCGCTCGACTCATTGATCGACAGTTCCACCGCGCCACAGCAAAAAACCGCACCGACCTCCTCAGAAGACAAACACGGGACATCACTGACAGAGTACCCTTCGTCGTCCAGTACTTTCCTGGGGCGGAGAAACTACGACATCTTCTTCGCAGCCTCCAACACATCATCAGCGAGGATGGACATCTTGCCAAGGTCATCCCCACACCCCCACTACTGGCCTTCAAACAACCGCGCAACCTCAAACAAACCATTATTTGCAGCAAATTACCCAGCCTTCAGAACAGCAACCACAACACCACAAAACCCTGCCAGGGTAATCTCTGCAAGACATGCCAGATCATCGACATGGACACCACCATTACACGTGGAAACACCACCCACCAGGTACGCGGCGCATACTCGTGCGACTCGACCAATGTAGTCTACCTCATACGCTGCAGGAAAGGATGTCCCGAAGCGTGGTACATTGGCGAGACCATGCAGACACTGCGACAACGAATAAACGGGCATCGTGCGACTATCAACAGGCAGGACTGTTCCCTTCCAGTTGGGGAACACTTCAGCAGTCAAGGACATTCAGCCTCTGATCTCCGGGTCAGCATTCTACAAGGAGGCCTTCAGGAGACGCGACAACGCAAAATTGCTGAGCAAAAACTTATAGCTAAGTTCCGCACGCATGAATGCGGACTCAACCGGGATCTGGGATTCATGTCGCATTACATTCGGCCCCCACCAACAAGCCTGGACTTGCAGAGGCCTACCGACTGAACTGGCTTGGGACAATTCACACCTCTTTAACCTGGAGTTACCTCTCTCTCTGCATCTTTGATGATTTGATTGCCTGCAGGTGCTCGCATTCTGGGGCATCTCTGACTGTGTCTATATAAACATTTCTGGAACAAGCCTTTCCATTCACCTGAAGAAGGAGCCGTGCTCCGAAAGCTCGTGTTTGAAACAAACCTGTTGGACTTTAACCTGGTGTTGTAAGACTTCTTACAAGAAGATGAACGACCTACTCCCTTCTGCCAGGGCAAATGCTCCCAGTCTCCTCTCTGCACTCCACCTTGCCGTCACCCCTCGGAGGAGCCACTGCACATTCATCCCGATGGCCAATCGCAAGTGAGTTTATTGCCCTGGCCACGTACTAATACCATGTCCCACTCCCTGCAGGAGTATCACCCAATCCGCCTGACCCATCCACCAGCAGTGTCCCACTGCCCATCCTCGACTCAACCTCGGAGGAAATGTCGGAGAACACGGAAGAAGTCACGGTGATTACACACACTATCCACCAGCACAGAGGCACACACTTCAATGGGCAATCTTAGCAGGCAGGCTTCTGGATCACTAACTGGTGAGCACCACTCTGCTTTTAATGCACATCAGGTGGAGGCAGGAAAGAAGGGGACGGACAGTCGGAGGTCTGCTGGATCCCAGGACATGTGCTGTGCCTTTGGACACATTGAGATGCAAAGACAGAGCTGGGTACACAAGATGGGGTTGTCAGCAACATTCCTACAATTGCAGTAGGGGAAATGTGTGGCACTCAGGCCATCACTGCAAGGGTGGCATCTGCTGTGGAAAGCCTGGGCTCAAAACCATGGTGGGAGATATCTGAAGCACGATTCAGTCTCTGAGGACATTGGCTGAGGGCTTCAACTGCTTGTGCAATCAATGGTAAGCCTTCAGAACTGGCAGCGCCAGATAACGGTGAGGCTGCTGGAGCTCACTCCAGCTTCCCCTCCATCCCATGGAGTAACCCAGGGGCGCACAAGCACCCAGAGGGAGGAGAATCCGCTGAAGCACATCATGAGGCCTTCTTGCAGGAGATCCTGGAAGTGACCAGACACTCTGAATCCCCCCTTCCTGAGACTGGCACAACTCAGGCACAGCGGGCAGAACAGGATGTCGCAGCGACACCAGTACCACCTGAAAGTAGGCCGGGACCCTCCAGATCCCGGCCCCCCAGAGGACGCCGGAAATGGCATCTCAGGCAACAGGGCATGAAAGGCTGCAAGTCACCTCAATCTCTGATCTGCATCCTGGGAACACACCTAGATATAGTGGGACGGTTTGGAAGGCTTTGGAATTGTAGAGGCACAGCGTGGGCACAGGTGAAGTTAGGCAACAGTAGTTGGGGGACGTTGTCATTATAAATTTTTAAAATCTCACTAAATGTCACCATTTTAATGCCTCAGAATCTTTAACCCTCCTCCCAGTGGCATGGTGCTACCCCCATCGGAACGCAGCTGCTCCCATTGGACCTCTATGCCCACCTGATGGCTAGGCCCAGTCAGTGCGAATGACTCACTCACAGTGATAGGCTCCAGGCCTGCTCCCCCTAATCCCCCTCCAGAGCATAAGGACAGAGGAGGGCGAATGTAGCACAATGGGTAGCACTGTTGCTTCACAGATCCAGGGTCTGAGGTGTTTGCGCCTACTTGTGACAATAAAGATTGTTTTTATTCTATGTAGCGCAGAACCTCACTCGGATATGAACCATGGCAGCCTTGAACGTCTTTGTCACATGGTCTTTCCAGGGCTCCACCAGGGACCTCTGTGGTATTTCACAGGTATCAACCCATAAGTTCATCCATGAAGTGGGATGCACAGTATGCAAGGGTTGCCAACTACATCCCCTTTGGCCTGGCCCAGGCCCGAGAAGAGGAGAGGGTTACAGGTTGGGGCAGATAGCTGGTCTGCCAGAGATGCTGGGGAAATTGACTGCATCCATGTCGTCCTCCACAACGCAGTAGCCTCTGCTGCCATGTGGCACCAGGTCCACAAGGACCTGGCACAAGTGCTGCCTGGTCTCCTTAGTTAGGCAGAGTCTTCTTTGGCACAAGCTGTTGGGCTGCTCCAGGAAGGATATAAGATTTCGGTAGACCCTTGGTCTCGTTTGGCACCTTTGTACCCCCTGCATGGCTGGTGCGGCCTCCGGCCCCCTGGTCCTATTCTGTAGGGTCTTTCCTCGGTGCCGCTGCAGGGAGCCGCTGGGGTCTGTGCTCTTCCAGCACTCTGACTAATGAGATAGGCAGCTCCACTGGCTCCATCCTGATATCGCTCAGAATCCTGTGAGGGGTGAGAGAGAGAATAACCACTCCCAGTCCCAGAGCATTGACAGCAGCAATCGTACGCTCACCGCTCCGCTACCCTCCCATCTCCAGAACAGATCTGCCCCTTGCATATGCACTCACCCACTTAGACCCGCCCCTGGCCTTCAGTCTGGATTCCCCTCCCTTAAACTTGCTACCACTGGGGTTCTTTCAGGAGGGAAATGTGCTCATTAATCCGACTGGCCGAGATCAACTGGATGGGTATGTCCGTTTTAGGAGGCAGGGCTGATGGTTCCTGAGTGGCAGGCATTGGGGGCCTGACAGAGAAGTGACTCCCCTGTCTCTTGATCTCCTGCCACCAAACTTAAGGACCTCAAATTTGAGGCTTAATTCAGGCAGTTGGGCTGGACCAGTCCCTCCATCGCCCGCTGCCTGGACCTGTTAATGGCAAATTTTACCAGGCCCAGAATCAGGTTCACGAGGAGGTCCTCCTCCTTCCCCACCCCTCTCGGCACCGGGCTGAAGTGCAGATAAAGCTGCAACCAAAAGGGTTGTTAAAAATCTTAAAAGTGGATGAGTAAAATTGCCATAGTTCTAGATGACCATAGGCTGCTTTTCCTTTTGATAGGAATAGCTGATTGATGGCAATTTAACCTGAGGATCATCAAACCTCAGGTGAGGGGCAAGTTTGAGAAGGCCGGGCCTTCAGGAATAACCCCAGCCGGTTTGGGAATTGAACCTGTGCTGTTGGCCTTGCTCAGCGTCAGAAACCAGCTGTCCAGCCAACTGAGCTAAACCGTCCCATTCCATTCCTTGACCAATTTTGTGTATGCCATTCCTTGAACTCTTTTGAGGATGCCATTCCTTGAATCTGTGGGGAGCTGATGACACTAAAGGGTTAACTCTAGGTGGCCAATTAGTGTCACGAGCATGCGTCTCAGGAATGTAACAGGCCACCATTGTTTTCTCCTTCACGAAGAGGCAGAGCTAATAGTCAGGCTGGAAAACTCAGAGAGCTCATTGGCTGTCACCCCTTTATACTCCTGGACAGCTGACCCCTCGGTTGACTTCCCTCCATTTCTCGTACCAGTGCAGCATTTGGATGCTCAATGCTCCAGCTAGTGCCTTCACTTAAATATACATGGCTGAACACACATTAAGTGAGGATTCCCCTCTATCAGTGCTATTTAGAGGGATCGTCAATTGCTTGCAGATTGATTTCTACTGGCTGTTGTTATGACTGTGGAAATGTTTGGTGCTTTCCTGAGCTCTTCAACGTTGCTTGAATCTGCAGGGAGTGACAAGGCGGCTCAAGAAGGACTTTGTTCCTGACTTCAAGTCCGCTGCTTGAACCAGTTGCTTTTAGATGTGGATGCAATAGTAGGCGCTCTGCTTTGAGGGAATGCAGCATGACTAGGGGAATGAGCAAAGATGGCATAGAGTAGGGCAAACTGCTAGAAGAGTGAGGAAGAGAAGGAAGACAGGAAGGGCTTTCAACGGAAAATCTTCGTCATATTTGCTCGGGGTGTTCAGGAGTCAATTTTTTGACCTGAAACTCAGCAAGGAACAATGTGCAGGACGTTTGTACTTCAGTGAGGGCAAGTTCATTGTAATCTGCCACCAGCTGCCACAGCCTCAAGCTCAGGACAGGGTGAGGACCACACTGCCAGTGGCTGTGATGTTGGGCAATGGACATGAAGCTTTATGCCGCTGGCTCTTTCCAGGCTAGAACTAGAGATGTTTGCAACATGAGGGCAGCACGGTAGCATTGTGGATAGCACAATTGCTTCACAGCTCCAGGGTCCCATGTTCGATTCCGGCTTGGGTCGCTGTCTGTGCGGAGTCTGCACATCCTCCCCATGTGTGCGTGGGTTTCCTCCGGGTGCTCCGGTTTCCTCCCACAGTCCAAAGATGTGCAGGTTAGGCGGATTGGCCATGATAAATTGCCCTTAGTGTCAAAATTGCCCTTAGTGTTGGGTGGGGTTACTGGGTTATGGGGATAGGGTGAAAGTATTGACCTTGGCTAGGGCGCTCCTTCCAGGAGCCGGTGCAGACTCGATGGGCCGAATGGCCTCCTTCTGCCCTGTAAATTCTATAAGCAATCTCACAATTTGCTTTGCACTGTGTGTAAGAGAAGTCACCGATGCGCTGTTTTCAAAGAGAGCTGACTATATGAGCAGACCAGCTTTGCGAGGATTGCAGGCATCACCATGGTGCAAGATGCCATTGAATGCATCCACTTTATTTTGCAGGTGATGTATGTCAAAGCTAAGATGTACCATAACTGAGAAGGTTCTAACCCTCAATATTCAGCTGGTGCGCAAACATACTCAGAGCCCCATGAAGGTCAATGTTCAGCATCCTGGCAGCAGTCAAGCTGCCTTCATTCTGTCATCGCCCGCTGCTATCTGAGTCGCTCTGCCAAACCTAAGGAGACTTCCGGCGGAGTGGCAAGGATGGCCGCATGGCTGATGACTCCATACACGCGTTTGCATCGTGCATACAATGAAAACCATGCTATTGCACTAAATGTGCTGAGGCACGCTGCCACTTACAACATTGTGAACACTGCTTGCATGCTGCAGTCATGTTAATTAGCACAATGGGCTGCACAGAATTGGCATGATGCCTGAATTGGAAGCAGCAGGCATGGGTTAATCCCACAGTGCGATCCCTGCGCTTGTTCCCAGGGACTTTTGCATTTAGTCACAGTTACTGTACAGAGGTGATCTGCAGGCTTGAGGTTTCTTGATAATATCATATTTTAAAATGTTACTTCTGTGTGAGTATGAAAACGTTTACGTTTTGCTGCAACTATTAAACAAAAAAAAGGTTCCCCCACCTGACCCCATCTGTCAAATTCTCTTGTATTGAGGTCGCAAAACTCTTTCCATAGACCATGTAAAATTTGTTCTGACATTCACGCTGTGGCTTGACTCACTCATTTTCGCTGGGTGGGGAAGCCGGTGGGGGAAAGAGTTCCCAACGGGAATTCCCAAACGGCAATTATGTTGCCCCCTCCCAGCAATGACATAATGGGATTACCACCAGAGCCCCGCCCACCCCCCTACCCCCATGTGTGTGTGCATGTGGGAGGGGTTCCGCAAGGCCGTGTGGGGAGGGTTCCCCGCGTGCATGCGTGTCCGTGGAGGGGATCCTTGTTTTTATTTTTTTGCAGTAGGACACCCTTTAAGAATGATGCCCCCATTTCTTGAAGGCCGAGGTTGCTGGTGCCAGCATGATGTCTTGGGACCTGCCTGCAGCATTTACTTGTCCTATGTTTCAAAAGACCTGGATGGTTAAGCCAGCAGTGGAGCCGGCGGGCAGCACACCGGCTTTCCTGCCTGCGTTCAGACTTCAGGCACGATCAAACTCGAAATGCTTTACTGGAGCGCAGCGTGGCCGATAGAAGCTGGGAGACTCCGCTCCCGGGATCTATCCGGCTTGCAACGCCTCGCGTGATCTAACCCGATCTTGCAAGACGTTGCGATGTGAATCCCACCAGCTGTGGGCGGGATCACCTTTAGGTAAATCTGTATATGAAGCGAGACGGCCTCACTTTAACATGCAGTTTCCGGAGTAACCCGAGGGGTTGGGATCTACCCCTTTGCCTCGGAGACCTCGGGTGAGTGCCATTCAGTACTGGTCTCCACAAACGGAAACCAGGCGGAACCGCACTCCTGGGGGTTTCCCAGGGGTGATACCCTTCATTGCTTGTGCCACCTGGGCACCCTGGCTGTGCCAGGCAGTGCTACCTGGGTGTCAGTCTGCCACTGCCAAGTTGGCCAGGTGGCACTGCCAAGGTGGCAACCTGGGAGGCCTGGCTTCCCTCCCATAGTACGTTGGGGGCTGGGTGGGGTTGGGGGTCGCTTCTGGGACTTTGGAGAAAAGAGCCACAGCCTGTTCAAACTTTCTGGATAATTCTATTCTCTCACTGCCGGTGATTTTCTCTTGTGCCTCTATTTTATTTTTATGATACGGAAACCAGGGACGATATTCTCTGGCAGTGGAGGGCGACCCAGCGGCGGGATCATCTGGTGACCAGTCAGAAGGTCTCACCCCAGGACTTTGCGCAGTACTCCAAGTGTGTTCTAACCAAGGTTCTTTCCAACCATTACACATCTTCTCCAGTGTTCAATCCCATTCCTCTGGAAATGAACTCCAACCCTCCCAATACCCAATTAACCCGTTACTTGTAGCGATTTCGTTTCATGGTTAGTTGTCTTGGGGTGGGATTTTCTGGCTCTTCCCGCCAGCAGGATATTCTGATCCCATTGATGGTCTCCCCCCCCCCCCCCCCCCCCCCCCAAACCCCACCCCACCACCCCCTCCCCCACCGGCTTCCTGCAGCGGGTTGCCTGGTGGCAGGATAGGCGAGAAAAACGAAGCAGACATCGGCAGGACTGAAAGATCCCACCGGCGCTAATGGTGAGCCACTTCCGCCGCCGGAAAACACGCCGTGGGAAGGGGGGGCTGGAAAATCCCAGCCTACATGTCAAACACATTTTGGTTGGGGTTTGTATCATTGGGCTGATATTTACCATCCCTCCCACCAGCAGGGTTTACCAGTCCCACCCAAGTCAATGGGATTTTGAACAGCTCGCCGCATTTTACAGCCCCGACCCTGTCGCGATTGGGCCGTAAAACTCTAACCCTTGTTTTGTGATTACAGTTCACAGTTCCAATTTAAACCAATGTACCGTCTCTCCCCCCCCCCCCCCCCCCCCCCAGTGAGGAAAAACGGCCTCAGAGATAATTCATTTTTATGAAATAATAGCTACGAAACGTGATGGCTAAATTTGCCATCATTGCCCCAGGAATAACAACAGTGTACCCAGAGCCCTCCCCCGCTTTAATTGTACCAGACCCCGTACGATGCACGTATCACATCTCTGTTTAAATGACTTCAGGCTGCACAGCGTACGTAAGAAATTTAAAGCGAACAGATTGAAAGCTAAAACGTTGATATCAGAAATTAAATTAATGCAAGTGAGAATGAAAAAAAAATCTAATTAAAATAATTTGAAAAATGGTTTTAAAATTGGTCTTGACACCGGCATTTACCAAGCTGTCATCAATGATACTGCAAGCTACACATTCAGATCAAGCGTTTAGAAACAAGCAGTGTGTTTTTTTTTGAAAGCTGGGAACTAGTATTGACAAGCTGCTAATAGGCATATACACAAGACTGAAAATGCATACCCTTCTTGACTAATTACCAGGCTGTTCTACAGTAGAATGGTATAATCTGCGGAACTCCCAGCATGCGCTTTGATAAAGGGAAAAAAAGCCATTAATTTCTCCATATTGTAATCTAGATCAGAGTTGAGACAGACACAGTTCCTTTCAGGGTAGAATAACCGCTATTAGCAGCACTGGCAAGATTATTCCTCTGAAGCTGCATGCTTAATTACATAGAATACTGCATAAATTGTCAAGTGCAAAGAATAATTTTGATAAATTAAAATACTAATTAAATAGGCCTTTGCAGAATTTTGAGAACATTATAGGGTTCAATTCTTTCAGCCTATTTGCATATCCTTCATCTGGGGAATTTTATTTTTTTTAAAAGACTTTTTTTCTGCACACAGGCGCATTTAAGAAAGATTCACACAACAATATAATTTGGTTAAAGGTTTAGTAATGTGCTGTGTTATGGGCCAGGGTTTAGAGAACCCCAAAGTGTATCATGGGGTTCACCTGACCCACGCCTTTTAACAGATTGTGGTATGGGGAGCACATGGCCCACTCTACAGGTGTGGTACAGCAGAAATGGAAAAGTATTTTTTAAAGCAAAACAATGTTTATTCGATGAACACAAGTTAACCTTTCTAAAACATACAGTCAATATCTTAGCAACCATCAATTAAAATACAACCCCCAAAGCATACAACACTAAGTAATCCTTAGTAACTTCGCAAACAACATCCAGAAGACAAAAGAAACACCTTTTAACAGAAGCACATTAGGTTTAGATTCACGACTGAGAACATTTATAATTCTGAATTCACCAACACTGAAAACGAAACTAAAACACACCCTGCAGCAAACAGCCCAAAACAAAAGTAAAAAGCTGACAGACAGCCCAGCTCCACCCACACTCTGACATCACTGACGCATTTCTTAAAGGTACATTTTTTTAAAAGCCACTTCTTTTTTTAAATTATTTTTATTCAAATTTTTGTCAAAAACATAATTTTGCACAACCATTCGCAACAATTAACATAACAAAATAAATGTTAACCACATATACAGAGAACAGAACAATACTACGTAACAATTCCCCCCCCCCCCCCCCCCCAGGATGCTGCTGCTGACCTTTACTGCTCTCCTAGAAAGTCGAGGAACGGCTGCCACCTCCGAGAGAACCCCGCCATGGACCCTCTCAAGGCAAACTTTATTTTCTCGAGACTGAGAAACTCAGCCATGTCACTAACTTAGGTCACTACACTCGGGGGCTTCGAGTCCCTCCACATGAACAAGATCCGTCTCCGGGCTACCAGGGAGGCAAAGGCCAATACGTCGGCCTCTTTCGCTTCCTGAACTCCCGGATCATCTGACACACCAAAGATCGCTATCTCTGGACCCGGGACATTGCCTTAGCAAATCCCTGCCAGAATCCCTTAAGAGCTGGGCTTGCCTAGAACATATGGACATGATTTGCAGGGCTTCCCGCACACCTCGCACATTTATCCTCCACCCCAGAGAGCTTGCTCATCCTGGTTGCCATCATGTATACCCGGTGGACCACCTTAAACTGGATTAAGCGAAGCCTGGCACATGATGAAGAGGAATTGACCCTGTTTAGGGCGTCCGCCCACAGGCCCGCATCTAGCTCCCCGCCTAACTCCTCCTCCCATTTGCCCTCATGTTCCTTCACTGGGGCTTCCTCCGCCTCCTGAAGTTCCTGGTAGATGTCCGACACCTTCCCCTCCCCTACCCAGGTGACGGAGACCACCCTGTCCTGTATCCTGCGTGGGGGTAGCAGCGGAAATGATACCACCTGTTTTTTGAGAAAGGCGCATACCTGAAGGTATCTGAAAATATTTCCAGGGGGCAAACTGAATTTCTCCTCCAGTGCTTTCAGCCTGGGAAAGGTCCCGTCTATGAACAGGTCCCCCATCCTTTTAATGCCTGCCCTATGCCTCCGTCTATCTTGCCCGGGACAAATCTGTGGTTTTTGCGTATCGGGGTCCAGACTGAGGCTCCCTCCACCCCCCGTGCCTTCTCCACTGACCACTTTAATGCCACCACCACTACCGGACTGGAGGAGCAGCGGGCCAGCGAGACCGGCAGAGGCGCCGTTACAAGTGTCCCTAGGCTGGAACCTTTGCATGAGGCTGCCTCTAACCGCTCGCACGTCAACCCCTTCCCCAATACCCATTTCCTAATCATGGCTATGTTAGCCACCTAATAGTAGCTGCAAAGTCCAGCAACGGCAGCCCGTGCCCCCCCCCCTCCCCCCCCCCCCCCCCCCCCCGACTGCGCTCCAGGTACAGTCTCTCTACACGCGGGGTCTTATTTTCCCATATGAATCCGGAGATTATCTTGTTTACCCGCTTCAAGAAGGACTTAGGGATGAAGATGGGAAGGCACTGGAAGACGAACAGGAATCTGGGGAGAACTGTCATCTTAACAGTCTGCACCCTCCCCGCTAGAGATAGCCGGAGCATGTCCCACCTTTTGAAGTCCCCCTCCATCTGCTCTACCAGCCGAGATAGATTAAGCTACTGGAGGGCATCCCACTTCCGAGCCACCTGTATCTCTAGGTACCGAAAGCTCTTCTCTACCATCTTCAGAGGAAGCTCTCCCAGTCTCTTTTCCTGCCCCTTAGCTTGGATCACAAACATCTCGCTTTTCTTCTTGTTTAGTTTGTACCCCGAGAAATTGCCAAAGTCCCTCAGAATCTGCATGACCTCCCCCATCCCCTCTAGTGGGTCCGAAATGTACAGGAGCAGATCATCCGCTTAAGGTGAGACCCGATGCTCCTCCTCCTCTTCCCCCCACCCCACACACACACCCCGAACCAACCCCTGCCAGTCCGCAGCACTATAGCCAGCGGCTCTATCGCAAGGGAGAATAATAATGGGGAGAGAGGGTACCCCTGTCTCGTCCCCTGGTGGAGCCTAAAGTATTCCGACTTCACCCTTTTCATGCGCACACTTGCCATGGGGGCCTGGTAGAGTAGCTGGACCCAACCTATGAACCCCTCACCGAATCCAAACCTTCTTAGCACTTCCCACAGGTACTCCCATTCCACCCAGTCAAAGGCTTTCTCCGCGTCCATCGCCGTCACTACTTCTGCCTCCCCTCCCTCTGAGGGCCTCATGATGATGTTTAGGAGCCTCCGTATGTTGGAGTTCAATTGCCTGCCCTTGACGAAGCCTGTCTGATCATCCCCTATCACCTCAGGGATACAGTCCTCAATCATAGCAGCTAAGATCTTGGCCAGCAGTTTGGCATCTACGTTCACGATATCTGTCTATAAGATCCACACTGTAGCGGATCTTTCTCCCGTTTGAGGATGAGTGAAATCGAAGCCACATTGTTGGGGGGAGAATCCCTCTCCCTTTGGCCTCATTAAAGGTCCTTAGTAGGAGTGGGCACAGCAGTTCCGAAAATCTACAGGGTAGCCGTCGGGCCCCGGGGCTTTGCCCGACTGCATGTTCCTTAGACCCTTTACCATCTCCTCCAGCTCTATCGGGGCCCCCAGTCCATCCACCAGATCCTCTTCCACCTTTGGAAACCTCAAACCTCAGTTGGTCCATGAATTGCTTCATCCCCCACCCACCCCCGGCGGGGGCTCTGACTCATACAATTTACCGTAGAACGCCCAAAAGACTTTGTTCACTCCCTCTGGGTCTATGACCGTGTTGCCCCCCTTATCCCGTACTTCCCTAATTTCCCTGGCCACCTCCCCCTTGCGAAGTTGGTGTGCCAGAATTCTACTCGCTTTCTCCCCGTATTCGTAGTCAACCCCTTTGGCCTTCCTCAGCTGTGCTATTGCCTTCCCAGTGGTCAGCAGGTCGAATTCCGCCTGCAGCCTCCGGCGCTCTTCCAGTAGCCCCGTCTCAGGGGTCTTCGCGTTGCTCCTGTCTACTCTGAGTATCTCCTTGACTAGCCTTTCTCTCTCCGCTCTTTCTTTCTTCTCTCTATGGGATCTGATAGAGATTAATCTCCTCTGATAACTGCCTTCAGGGCCTCCCACACCGTGGACGCCGCTACCTCCCCCGTATCGTTAGTTTCCAGGTAATTTTTGATGTACCTCCTTATCCGCCCACAAACCTCGTCGTCTGCCAGCAGCCCCACATCTCGCCTCCATAGTGGGAGCTGATCTCTCCTCCCCAAGATGCAAATCCATCCAGTGTGGAGCATGATCGGAGACTGCAATGGCCGAGTATTCTGTCCCCTCCACCCTAAGGATTAACGCCCTGTTCATCACAAAGAAATTTATATGGGAGTAAACTTTGTGGACATGGGAAAAGAAAGAGAAAGCCTTTGCCCTCGGTCGGGCGAATCCCCATGGGTCTACGCCCCCCACCTCTTCCATGAATCCCCTCAGTTCTTTAGCTGCCACTGGTCGCTTCCCCGACCTGGGGTTTGACCGGTCCAATACTAGGGGCGGTATTCTCCGCTCCCAATAAAAAACGGGGTGGCCGTTGTGAAATCAGCCGAGCTTCACGACGGCCCGATACGGCCACACTCCCGAGCTATTCACACCCCGGAAATGGGCTAGGAGCGGGGCCGCGGGTGTCACGCGTCAAATGACATGAAAAGGCTGCGACTCCCGAATGACGCCACAATGACGCCGCTCCACGTCGTAAAAAGGCGCGAGCGGCCAGAAGAACGGAGGAAGCGGCGAGGATGGTCGAGCCACGGAGGGCCGTCCCTCCCCCCCTTCTCCTTCTCCCCCCCTTCTCCTTCTACCCTGCCCCCCCACCGCCCCCCTCACTGTTCGCTGCGTTCTCCGGGATGCCATCCCCGGTTTGCTCACAGTCCGGCGGTCCGCTCACCTCCTCGTCAGCCAGTCGCGCAGGTGTGTCAGCCGGTGTACTCAACTTGCGTGCCGACGTTGGGACTTCGGCCCATTCAGGCCGGAGAATAGCGGGAGGCCGGTTTTGGCCGATTCGGGCAATTTGACAGGGTTATTCGCGGGAAAGGCGGTCGGAAAAATTTGTGCGTTGGGGAGAATAGCGGGAGCGTGTCGGCCGGCGTCGCGGGAAAAAACGGCGCGTCCCGCTACTCTCCGCACCGGCGTGGGGTCCGAGAATTCTGCCCATGGTCTATAACTGTATTAAAGTCACCCCCCGTAATCAGATTATGTGAGTCGAAGTCCGGAATTTTACCCAGCGTGCGTCTCATAAATTCCACGTCGTCCCAGTTTGGAGCAAAAACGTTCACTGGCACCACCCGAGTCCCCTGCAGCTTCCCGCTAACCATTATGTATCTGCCCCCCATGTCAGCCACAATATTCCCTGCCTCAAAAGCCACGCGTTTGCTAACCAGGATTGCTACTCCTCTGGTCTTTGAATCCAGCCCCAAATAGAACACCTGGCCCATCCACCCTTTGCTCAATCTTGTTTGGTCCGCAAGTTTTAGGTGCGTCTCCTGTAGCATGGCTACGTCTGCCTTTAACCCCTTTAGGTGCGAGAACACGCGAGCCCTCTTGACCGGCCCATTCAGGCCCCGCACATTCCACGTGATCAGCCTGGATGGGGGGCTAACCCCCTCCCCTGCCGATTAGCCATCTCCCTTTTTCGACCAGCCACGAGCCCGCGTCCCCCGCTTACTTGAACCCTCCCATTGGAGGCCCCACCCGCCGACTCTACCTCTGTTCCCCCAAGTTGGCTCCTTTTCTGTCAGCAAAGCAGCATCCCATCCCATCCCCCCCCCCCCCCCCTCCCGCCCTTAGCAGCCCCGTGATCCCAAACCCCCAAGTCAAGCACCCGCTTGATACTGGCTCTCCCCCCATTACGCTTCCATGAGTCAGCTGACCCCGGCCGCTCGCACCTTTGTCTCCAATTATTCAGATGCCTCATCTTTCGGTCCCCTCCCTCCCTGTGGAAAGCCCAACTTATCTGCTTCAACGGCCCCCAAAGAACATTTTCCGCCCCCCTCCCCCAATGAAACAAACAACAAACCCCGGACGCAAACCCGGCCCCACAAAAGAAACAGCTCCAGCTGCCAGGAGAGCAGCCCTACGTGTAGGGCCCCTCCTCCCTCTGCAGCCGAGCTCTACAAAAGCCAAAAACATGGCCGAAGAAACGGGGAACAAACAAAAATAGGAGGGAACAACATAATGTCGCTCCCTCCGGCTGCTCGACAATTAACATCCCCACCAGAGTAACATCCAGTGTGGCTGTCCTTTAGGTCGAGTCCAACTTTTCTTGCTTGATAAAATTCCACCCCTCGTCCAGTGTATCAAAGTAATGGTGGCGATCTTGATACGTGACCCACAGCCTCGCTGGATGCAACAGCCCGAACTTCACCCCTTTGCTGTGGAGGGCCACCTTAGCACGGTTGAATCCAGCACACCTCTTGGCCAGTTCTGCTCCCAGGTCCTGTTAGATGCGGATTACTCCGTTCTCCCACCTGCTGCTCCGCTCCTTTTTAGCCCATCACAGGACTCGTTCCTTATCTGAGAAGCGGTGGAACAGTACCACCATGGCCCTCAGCGGTTCATTCGGTTTGGGCTTCTTTGCAAGGACTCTGTGCGCCCCATCCCGTTCCAGAAGCCGAGGGAATGCTCCTGACCCCATCTGGGTCCCCAACAACGTGGTCACAAAGGCGCTCGCGTCCGACCCCTCCGCACCCTGAGGTAGGCCCAGAATGCGCAGGTTTTGCCTCCTGGCCCTGTTTTCAAGGTCTTCCAGCCCCTCCTGCCACCTCTTATGTAGGGTGTCGTGTGCCTCCACCCTGACAGCCAGGTCCAGGATCTCGTCCTCATTATCCAAGAGCTTTTTCTCAATCTCCTTGATCGCCTTCTCCTGCATTTTCTGGGTCTCAACCATTTGATTCATTGAGGCCTTCATTGGGGCCAGCATCTCTGTTTTCAGGTCAGCAAAGCAGCTTCTAAGGAACTCCTGCTGTTCCCGCGACCACTGGGCCCACGCTGCATGATCCAAGCCGGCTGCCAGGTTCCCGCACCCGTTCCTGCCGCTTCTCACTGGTTGTTTGTTTGGCCACCCTGCTCCTGGTCCCCTCAATAAACTGCTGTGGGGAGCCTTCTAGCGCCGTTTGCCTGACAATTAATGTCGAAAAGGGCCGTCAAAGCTCCTTAAAAGGGCCCGTTAGTCCATTAGCAGCGGGAGCTGCCGAAAACGCGAACTACCCGAGCATGGCCGCCACCGGAAGTCTAAACACCCATTTCATAAAGGTACTCTCACATGACAGCTGTTCCATTTGCTATTCTACATGTTTCTATTCCTTGCCGCTCTAATTGTCTGTTTTGAAAGTGTTGGGTGATTAATTAACAGGCCGGGCCTAATATATATTTCAGATATTAATGTCCATTTTAATTACAAGCCATTAAATGCATTGAGTTTAGAAAATGTCTGTTTTACTTACTGCGTGTGATTTGTTAGCACAGTTTTATGTACACAGAAATAAGTTATTAAATGACGCAAGGTATGATTTAAATCTCTCTTTCCTCAAACAAATGAATGACTCTGCTGCCTTTTTATATGAGGAATTTGAAGCTTCAGGATTTTTTCTGGAAAGGAAATATAGGACGGAAGTTTTTTTCCATGTTTCTGTGGCTATTTTACATAGGGTAGAAGCTCCTCTACCCAGTTTCCATATCAGAAAATGTCAAATGATCACCTAATATTTATCTATCCTCATATGTTTGTTTGATAGCACTGGCCTGCTCCCCACATGGGATAACAGCATAGAAAGCACAATCACTTGATACTTGTTCCACTACTGACTGGATCGCCATCAGTTCCTCTTTTTGAGGAATCAATTGGCACACCACATGCAATCTTTACGATCCCTTGTCAGTGGGCTTGCAGGTTATGTGGGCCCCAAAAATCCCTGGGATTACATTCCCGCCACCCTCTGACCTGCCCCTGATTTAGTCTGCAATTTTACATAAGGGCAAGGCCCAGGAGGCCCACCGACCCTATTTTGGTCGGAGTTCCGATTTCAATGCTTCGCGGGACTTTGGTGTATCCCGCAAGGCGCGAAGGCTGCCGGGTGGCCCAAGGGAGGCCAATTCCAGGATTTACAGGCCGCATTGTGCTCTCGCTCGAGCGCAACACGGCCACTGGATCGTGCACTTAGCCATTTTGTGGGAGAATTCCATCCAATGTTTCGAGTCCAAAATGACTTCTTCGGAACCCAAGAGGAAGAGTCATAGAGGTTCTGAAGAAATCATGTGCATTTGAAACATTGGGTGGGATTTTCCAGCCAATGCCGCTGACAGGATCTTCCAGTCGCGCCATAGGTGGCCACGTGTGGCAGGTTCTCCGGAGGCAGGACAGGCCAGGCTCGCAAAATTGGGACCGGAAGATCTTGCCGGCAGCCAATGGGGAGCCACCTCCATCATCAGCAAACATGCCGCGGTTTGGGGCTGGAAGGTCCCACTCATTAACTCTGTTTCTCTCACCGTAGATGCTGCCAGATCTGCTGGGTTTTTCCCAGCATTTCCTGTTTTAATTTCATATATCCTGAATCAAGTTCCTTCCACTTTGGATTTTGGCCCTTAAAAAGACATGCTTCAATAAATGCAAAAGGAAATTCAGAATGTCAACTTTAAAACTTTAATGACTATTGCCCAATGTGAAAGTTGGTCTACCAAAGCATGTTCCTACTCACGTATTCATGGTGTTGGTTTCGAGTTTGGTTTTTCAAGAAATAATCTACGTTTGTAACTCTTCAGGACCCCAGTACACCAAGACGCAGTGCTTTGCGCTGAAATTGTGTCCTTTCCAAAAACATCCCTGGCAATCTGTCAAGCTGATACACCCAACGGGTGGCTTTTACCCTTGCCTGTTCTGATGCTGCACATGTTTCCCGTAATGATGGTGCTGCTCCAGAATTTCTCGATTTTCTCCTCCATCTTAAACCCTCCCCTTCTATCTTCCTTTTCAAAAAATATCCCAATACATGTATTGCTTCAATGCAAACACACCCCACCCCCACCCCACCCCTCTCACACCAGGCCATCTGTTTTTGTTCTTAAAGTTGCTACTTTGTGTTGCAGTTTCTACATTCTCCCTCCTTTTCAGTTCTGACGAAGAGTCCAAGGACTCGAAATGATAATACTGTTTCTCTGCTGGTAGCTGCTGGCAGACCTGTTGAGTTTTCCCGCGCCCTCTGCTATTGTTCCATTGTACCTTCCTCTGTATACATGGCTCCATTTTAAACTTATCTCACTCTTTCTTTCTTTGCAGTGATCAACAAGAAAAACTGGAAAAAGGAACAGGATTAAAAATCTTACAAACCGGCACGAGTGAAGTAGGTTGAAATTTGTTTCAATGGGGAGGGTGTTATAAACCTGAACGTGTCCAGTCGACATCCGTGACGTCGAATGTCTGCTGTCTTTCAGTAGCATTTTCTGAAATGCGGTTCATTTCCGGTTCCAAGCTGTGACGTTGGAGAATTTCGATATAATTCTGAAGATATTTTGAGACAGAAATCTTGGCACTTAAGGAATGAATATGCCTGTTGTCCAGCTATAGCACTCAGGTTGCACTATGTAAATGGGCCTTCGCTTTGCAACACTGCAAACTATGTGGCACGATTATTGGAATGACACAAAAAAGCTCTGGTGGGATTTTTCCGCAAATCCCACTGGCAGGGTCCTCTGGTCCAGCTGATGGCGACCCTCCACCGCGTGGGGAACCTGTGAACATTGGGAAACGCCGTTGATAGTGGCGCGACCAAAACATCTGCCACATCTGCCAATGGCAGGCATCTCTGTTGGTACAATACACGACGTGTTGTGGGGGGTGAAGGCAGCGGAAGATCCTATCCCGCGTGCCTCGCAAAGAATTTACACCAAAGGTACGGGCAGTCTGCCCAGCTGGCCCGGGTCTTCTTTACGTTTCACAAGAGTCTTCTCCCTTCCGAATGCATCTCAATTTTCAACGGACTGAATATTTTAGTTGACAGTCGAGCCCCACATGGGCTGAAAGTGCAAACTGACACCACCCTGCAGCCATGGGACACTAGTGGGGCAATATTCTGCCAGCGTCAACCAATTAATTGGCCACCACTGGGGTCAGCATCCAACTCAGGATGGTGGCCTGTCACAAAGAGCTGTCAATCAGGGTCGGCAGCTCGGCAACCTCATCAACATAATCACTCGCAGTGACTATTGCTGAGTTTTTAAATATATATATTCTGTTATTCTCCTTTTTCGCATTTTCTCCCAAATTTACACTCACCAACAATAAACAATAATCAGTAACAAAAATGTTAATCCCCATATCAATAACAATGATCCCATCCTCCCACCAAACCCAAAACATTTGCCCACATGTTCACATAAACAACAGACAAAACGGAATCAGGAATCCCCCATAGCCCCCATTAACACCCATAGCCCCCTCCCCCCCAGCCCTCCCACCCACCCCCCCAACTAATGTTCATTGTTATTCAGTTCTTGAAAGTGCATAATGAATAACGCCCATGAATTGTAGAACCCCTCTGTCCTTCCCCTCAGTTCAAACTTAACCTTCTCAAGAGTCAAGAATTCCAACAGATCCCCCCGCCACGCCAGGGCACAGGGTGTTCTCCAACCCATCAAGATCCACCTTCGGGCGATCAAAGAGGCGAAGGCTACAACATCTGCCTCCACACCTGTTTCTAACCCTGGCTGGTCCGACACCCCGAATATGGCCTCCTGGGGATCCGGGTCCAGTTTCACGTGCACCACTTTAGAAATTACCCTAAAAACTTACTGCCAGTAATCCTCTAGCTTTGGACAGGACCAAAACATATCAACGTGATTACCCCCCCCCCCCCCCACCCCCCCCGGCAACGTTCACACACATCTTCAACTCCTTCAAAGAATCGGCTCATCCTCGCCCTCGTGAGGTACGCCCTGTATACCACCTTCAGCTGTATCAGCCCCAACCTCGCGCATGAGGTGGAGGCATTTACTCTCCGGTGCACCTCACACCAGACCCCCTCCTCCATATCCTCTCCCAACTCTTCCTCCCACTTTGCTTTGATCCCCTCCAGTGGTGCCTTCTCCTCTTCCAAAATAGCTCCGTATACCGCTGACACTACCCCCTTCTCCAGTCCCCCTGTCATCAGCATCTCCTCCAGCAATGTGGAGGCCGGCTCCTCAGGGAAGTTCTGTATCTCCTTTCTGGAAAAATCTCGAACCTGCATGTATCTAAACATTTCCCCCTGCTCCAGCCCATACTTCGCTTCCAGCTCCTTCAATCCTGCAAACCGACCCCAAAGAAACAAATCTTTTAGTGTCTTAATCCCCTTCTCCTCCCATTTCCGAAAACTTCCGTCCCACCTCCCTGGCTCAAATCTGTGGTTCCCCCGAATCGGCATTTCCCTTGACCCTGCCCCCAACCCAAAGTGTTGGCAAAACTGCCTGCAGATCCTCAATGAAGCTATTTACCGGACTCCCTGAGTACTTCCCCGGGGCTGACTATTGCTGAGTTGTATCATCAGTGCCAAAGTCTCCTAGAAGACTTTTAAGTATCTTTGGGGAAGTTTAGGGTCAGGCTGCAATCGATAAGGGTGGTCATGTCACGGTGCATTGCCATTCAGTAGGGTGTAGTTGGCTGTCAGTGGCACAGGCAGGAGGGAAAAGTGATTCAAATATCAGCTGATGATTCACTCTGAGCCCATGTCATGCTGCTGGCATGTTTAATACACCCCTCAAAAAAAATAGCGACATTCGCCACTAGTGCAAAGCAAATCTGAGCTCATCCGCTGGATTCCCCCCCGAAGGGATCCTCCGTTTCGCCGGCAGCACACCTACGCTCACAGATTTCCCAACAGCGTCGGGGTGCCCACAATGGGAAGCCCCATTGGCCCGTTGCCAGGATGGAGAAGCCCGCTGCTGGCGGGGGCGCACCACACCAGAAAACGGGTGCGGTGGGACGGAGAATCCCGCCCCATAAGTCTAACAGTTATTGATTTGATTGAGTCTGAGTGTTCTTCCTACTGCTGTTTAATCAACTTTAGTCGGACAAATGGAGTAGATCAGTAGTGTGTTTTTAACATAACCAAGTGACAAGTGGATCCAGTAACATAGTCCCACAGTAACAGGCTGTGTGTCATCCTCCGATGGCTATGCTGTATCGGGTGCGAAATGCTGGAGCTAACTTACTGCAATCCATTGCATCTGCCCAGATGTGAAAAATGATTTTAAACCTATAAGTTTCTTGGTCCCTTTTGACTGCCAGCTGCAACTGTCTCTCAAAATGGGCCCCTATGAATATTAAAAGGGCCGCAGGCCGGAAAAGATTGTGGGGGTGAAGCTCCGCTCCTGCCCACTGAAATCGGGAATGCCGCTAGGGCGGCGAATCCCGCCTCGGCCCAAAAATGGGATCGGTGCCAGGCAACAGACCCATCGCGGTTCTCAGGTCCCACCACTTTGTAAAGCTCCACTTTTCAATCTCATTAGTGGAGCTTGAACCCTGATGCTAAGCCCTCTCGCTGTGCTGCCCCCCCCCCCCCCCCCCCCCCCCCCCCCGCACACACAGCGTGTACTCCACTGGGTAGACTTTGGTGCAGGTCTTGACAAGCTCTGCCTGGCGTGATGGACCCTGAGAGGGGGTCAAGATGCTAAATCCATTGCCCATGTGCCCCTCTGCCACTTCAGGGCTGTAGAGGGAGGGACCACCAAGGGTTCTTGGTGTTGGGTGGGCACGGTCTGGGGGTAAGGGTTTGAACTTGGGACTCTCCCCCAGACTGGGCGTCCCATTTCTGGACTGCCCCTTCTAGCCCTGGGCAACCTGAAGATCATTATTAGCATCGTGATTTCAAGCAGCGCCCTGTTCAAAATAATCATCCACGCCTGTAAACCGTGAAAACTTTGAGGTGGCCTTCTCGCTTTCAACTGCTCTGTCTGACAGCTGACTGTAAGAGCAACTGAAAGCACTTAGCATTTTTGAAGTTGCCAGCAGCTGTCAATTAGAACTAGGACGTTTATAAACAGCGTGGTTAGGATTAATGGAGGGGTCCTTCAGATGCAGGGAAAGATAAAGAAATAAACCTCCTGCCGTGTATGACCATTAAGCTGTCAATCAAAGGCTAGCTAAAGGTGAAACTTTGAAATTGAATACAAATAATTTCAAAGGATCTCAGGGGATTTCAAAGCTTTTTAAGAGTTGTGAGCTTTCTAGGAAGGCTCAGACTTCAAAAACTGCAGTGTTAAAAGCATGGTGCTGAGTGAGCAGATGTGAAGAAAGGAAAAGTACTTGAGGCTTCCTGGCTTGCATCTTCAATAAACTGTCTGACCTGCTCATCAGCTGTCAGGCAGAGCAGTTCAAAGTGCCTGGAATCACCAGATCAATAGTGATCTCAGGTTGCCCAGGTTTAGAAGGGGCAGTCCAGACACAGGACTCCCATCAGTGGGGAGAGCTCCAAGCTCAGCTCCTTATCCCCCAGCCCTAGTCCACCCAACACCCAAGCCCCCTGGGGGACCCTTTCTCTGCAGCCTGGCAGTGGTGGAGGGGCACATGGGCATTGGACCTACCTCCTCAAACCCCCTCGGGTTCCAATGGGCTGAGGGGTCAGAACATGAAATGAAATGAAAATCGCTTATTGTCACGAGTAGGCTTCAATTAAGTTACTGTGAAAAGCCCTTAGTCGCCACATTCCGGCGCCTGTTCGGGGAGGCTGGGTGCGTGGTATGGGAATTGAACCGTGCTGCTTGCCTGCCTTGGTCTGCTTTAAAAGCCAGCGATTTAGCCCAGTGTGCTAACCCAGCCCTGACCCTAGAAGTCAATGCAGAACATTGGCTAGGCCATGGTAATGTATGCAGATTTGGGCTGTGGGAGATTAAAGCCAAATTATTAGCCATTGACTCAACAGATTGGGTTTGGAAAACAATGGCCGGATTTTTCTGGCCAATCACATAAGCGGGATCTTCTGATCCCACCGACGGCGCAACCTCACTGTGGGTTTCCCGGTGGCGACGGGTACATTCAACGGGAAATCCCCTTGACGCTGGCTGGACCAGACGATCCCGCCGCTGGTCAATGGTGGGCTGTCTTTGCCATGGCAAAACACGCTGTGGGTTGCGTGGAAAATCCCGCCCTTTAGACATGAAGAGAGATATGAAATATTGGGCCTATTTCCACTGAAACACGGATGACCAAATAAAGATTTAATACTGTGAAGACTATTGAATGTTTCTTCTCATTGGGGGTGTGTGACAAGGTGTCATCAATTTTGAATGATCAGTATCTGGTTCACGAGGGAATTGCGAGCATAGAATGCTTTGCCGTAGCAAGTGATGCCGGCAATGATCGTTGCATCCTTGAGGATAACATTTGTTGCCCATCTCTAATTGCCCTTGACGTGAGTGGCTTACTAGATCATTTCAATGGGGGTCGGTTAAGAGTCAACCACGCTGTCGTGTGGGTCCAGAGTCACATGTAGGCCAGACTGGGTAAGGATGACAGACTTCTTTTCCTACAGGACATTAGTCAGCCAGATGTATTTTTACAACAATCAGCAATGGTCATCATTAGACTTTTAATTCCAGATTTTTATTGGATTCAAATTTCACCATCCACCATGGTGGGGTTCGATCCCAGGACCCCAGAGCATTACCCTGGGTCTCGGGATTACTAGTCCAGTGGCAATATGACAATGCCACCACCTCCTTTAATGTTCTGGTTTGGGCTAAAAAGGAACATAACAGTGACTGGAATGTTGTTCTTGTGCGCTGTAAGTAATATTTGGCCGGTCTCATTTTTCACGGCCTGCCTGAGATCAGCATTGTTTTACATCCAACTCTTTCAAGCTTCTGTTCTACCCATTAACGAATGTGATTTTTTTTTAAAGTGTAGTTTCAGATATTATTTGATATGTTTTATTAAAAGTAAGTGGCTAAGGTTGAGACGAACACTCTGCCTTCACTAACTTGAGATCATGGCAGATCGCTCTATTTATAATGAAACGTGGCTTTGTGTTCAGGAAGCAGGTCGGATGTTTGGAGTGATTTATTTGAAATGTTAATGTTTGTAGTTTGACAGATGGAGTTTACATTTCTTGTGATCAGTATGAAGGGAAAATATTGAAAAGGAAAGCATTATCTACAGAGGTGGAAAGTCTGTTAGCATCCCTATTTGTTTATTTACTTTTTTTTTAAATGTCCTCACATGAAAAAAGCCCTAATTTGGGCTGAAAGTTTTAAAACCTGTAATCTGCATCCAGGTAAATTTGCCTCTTCTCAAATGTATATAAAGAAATAAGTCTGATTATTTTATCCGCAAGTGCAGTTCACTATAAGTAATACCTTTTGGAAAAAAAGGATATATGAACTCCCTGTGGACCTATCCCAATTCTATTGTTTAAGCATCACACACTTTAGTGTCTTGCTGTGTTTGCAATTCATTCACAAATAAACCTGACCAAGTAGTTCAGCTGTTTATGCCGGCTCAGTGGAGTTTTGTTTTCTGGTTTTTTTTTTACCGGAGAATGTGGCGGGCATTCCACGTGTCGTTGGGAAAATCGTGAGGTTGTTTCCGGTCCATTGGCCTCGGGGCAGGAACCTCCTATCTTGGGGACGCTTGGGGACGGGCAATCCTGGAAAATCAATTCTGAAATTCCCACTCCAAGCCTTTCAAAACAAATTTTTTCTTTTTTGAAATATGGAAAGACATTCCATTGCCTGGGCACTTGGGTGCTGACCTGGTGTTTTTATGAATCAGGGTCACAAGTTCACATTTGCATTGGGGGCAGGCCTGCCTATTTCCAAGCAATCATATGACCAGCATTTAATGGGGGTGGGGGGCTGGTTGCTTGTTTTGAACGACAATCACTTTCATTGATGGGGAAACAATTGGTAAAGGCTATTAATTTACTCGAAATCAGATGACAGAGGCAAACTTTAAGTTTTGGATGGTTTTTGAAATCAATGTGCTTGGGGGAATAAGCTGAAAAGGAAGGCTGCCGTGACTCGCTCTCTTGTCTTTTCTGAAATTCGGTGTGCAGTAATCAACCTGCAGCTGGAGAATTCTCATCTGACTATAACTTGTCTGCATTTGGAAACCGTGTGTGTGTGTGTGTGTGTGTGTGTGTGTAAAGGAATAGATATTTATACTTGCAGAGGAAAATTGCGTGTGTACCAGCTCTGTTTTAAACCTATTTTAAAAAGTTTTCTTTTGTAATAAATCAATCATTGAGTTTATTGAAAGGAGATTAGTTAAAGTCCCTTTTTTTCTGGGTCTAACAGCAGCGAAGGTAAATAATTAGCCATTTTAAACTAACGGTGTGGCCTGCAGATTAATAGGGCTACATAAACTGCACATTCCTCCCATCCCAGCCATAACTGTGTTCACTGGTGAGGGATTTGCAGATAATTGTTCGACAGGGGCACATTATCCTGGACATGATGGATATTAGCAATGCAGGTCTTAGTTCATAAGGGACTGAATCACATTATTTAATCTGTGGCCTGGTTGAGAATCATGTATGAGATAGCTGCACCATTGTAAAAGGATAACTAGTACCTTTATTCTTGCCCTTTGCTTATGGTCTCCATAGGGTCCCTACAGTGCAGAAGGTGGTCATTTGGCCCATCGAGTCTGCACTGACCCTCTGAAAGAGCACTTTATCTAGGCCCATTCCCCCACCCTATCCTTGTATCCCCGCGTGTTGATCATGGCCAATCCACCTTACCTGCACATCTTTGGATACTAAGAGGCAACTTAACATGACCAGTCCACCTAACCTGCATACCTTTGGACTTTGGGAGGAAATCGGAGCACTCGGAAGAAACCCACGAAGACCCGGGATAACATGCAAACGCTACACAGACAAGTCACTCAAGGCAGGAATCAAACCTGGGTCCCTGGCGTGGTGAGGCAGCAGTGCTAACCACTGTGCCACCGTGCCGCGCCTCCCGTTTGACCAGTCCTATAAAGGAAGTCGACTGCCTTCCTGAACTTGATTCTTTCAGAATGCCACTACCAAAAGAAACATGAAATTGTCTCACCTCCAGTTCGACACCGACGGACTAGCTGTGAACGTCGAGGATTTTCTGGGGTAATTTCTCGTCCTCGCATTCCAGGCAGTGATTTGGCAGAGTGAATTTACCAACTCTTTGTAGAGGTTACGAAATGTCATTGTCCTACAATCAGAGCAGCTAAAACTAGGTGGGTTCTATCAAGGACTGGCAATGCATTCTGCCAGATTACCATTCAGCCATTGAAGACAAAAATCCAACCCTCTGATTTATTTCAGAGTTCCAGTACTTTCAGTTTTTCTTGTCATCAAGGACAAGAATGCTGCTTTGGCCCCACAAGTAGACTGTAGATTCTCCACTACAAGACCAGCTCTCCCCCAAACCCGAGCCTAAACCGTTCCTGAAACACCAGTCACCATTCTGACATAGATGTTAATGCTTGGCCCCAGAATTTGACAACAGTTAGCGATCGTTGTGGGCCTTTTAATTAAGATAGCTGTGAACGGTCACAGCTGAGGCCAGGGTGAAAATCAACCCATCGATGGTATTAGTGGCCAGAGACTGCAAGTTAAAATCCACATCCCTCCCTAAGTTTGCACTGAGTGCTGAATTTGGGTGCATTTGAGTGCTATAGTGAGAGTTTGGTGACTGAGGCAGTTCGGTGAGGAGGGAGTAAGGTTCTCCTTTCATTTATTTTCCTACATTTCCTCAAAGAGCGTGAAGGGAGCCGGGAGTTTACAGAGAGTGCAGCTGACTGGGAGCAGAGTCGGAGGGCGGAGTTCCAGTTGGTCCACAGGGCAGCTATATTCTGTAAGAGAAGAGGGGATGGAGGCTAGGGCAGTTGCATGCTCCACCTGTAGGATGTGTGTGTTGAGGGATACCACCGGTGTCCCCGCTGACTATACCTGTGGGAAGTGCACCCAACTCCAGCTCCTCAGAGACCACTTTACAGAACTGGAGCTGGATGAACTTCGGATCATCCGAGAGGCAGAGTGGCTAATAGAGAAGAGTTACAGGGAGGTAGCCACACCCAAGGTACAGGACAAGAGTAGCTGGGTTACAGTCAGGGGAAAGAAAACGAACGGGCAGACAGTGCAGGATTCCCTCGTGGCCGTTCCCCTTCAAAACAAGTATACCATTTTGGATGCTGTTGGGGGCGATGACCTACCGGGGGAAGGACCTAGCGGCCAGGTCTCTGGCACTGAGACTGGTTCTGTGGCTCAGAAAGTAAGGGGGGAGAACAGAAAAGCAATAATGATAGGAAATCAGTCCAATAAATCAGTCCAAAGATGTGCGGGTTAGGTGGATTGGCCATGCTAAATTGCCCGTAGTGTCCTAAAAAGTAAGGTTAGGAGGGGGGGGTTGTTGGGTTACGGGTATAGGGTGGATTTGTGGGTTTGAGTAGGGTGATCATTGCTCGGCACAACATCGAGGGCCGAAGGGCCTGTTCTGTGCTGTACTGTTCTATGTTCTATGAAACTCAATGAATAGGAGATTCTGTGGTCGCGAAAGCGAGTTCCGGAAGGTATGTTGCCTCCCGGGGGCCAGGGATGCCTCGGATCGAGTCTACAGGATTCTTAAGGGGGAAGGGAAGCAACCAGAAGTCGTGGTGCACATAGGCACCAACGACATAGCATAGAAAAGGGATGAGGATCTAAAAAGTGATTTTGGGGAGTTAGGTTGGAAGCTAAAGAGCAGGACAAGCAGAGTAGTGATCTCAGGATTGCTACCGATGCCACGTGCAAGTGAGGCAAGGAACAGAGGGTGAGTGCAGCTGAACACGTGGCTACAGGGCTGGTGCAAGAGGGAAGGCTTCAGATATGTGGATCATTGGGATATCTTCTGGGGAAGGTGGGACCTATACATGAAGGACGGATTGCACCTAAACTGGAGGGGCACCAATATCCTGGATGGGAGGCTTGCTAGAGCTCTTCGGGAGGGTTTAAACTAGTTTGGCAGGGGGATGGGAACCAGAGCTATGGATCGGAGGATAGGGTAGCTGTTGGATAGGCAGAAATAGTATGCAGCAAGTCTGTGAGGAAGGATAGACAGTTGATAGGGCAAAGTTGCACTCAGTGGAATGGTTAAAGTGTGTCTGTTTCAATGCAAGGAGTGTCAGGAATAAGGGAGATGAACTTAGAGCATGGATCAGTGTTTGTAACTACGATGTTGTGGCTATTACGGAGACATGGATTTCACAGGGGCAGGAATGGTTTTTAGGTGTTCCGGTGTTTAGATGTTTTCAGAAGAATAGGGAGGGAGGTAAAAGAGGAGGGGGAGTGGCATTGTTAATTAGGGAATGCACCAAACTGCAGAAAAGGAGGTAGTTGAGGAGGGTTTGTCTACTGAGTCAGTATGGCTGGAAGTCAGAAACAAGAAAGGAGCAATCACTTTATTGGGAGTTTTCTGTAGATCCCCCAATAGCAGCAGAGAGATGGAGGAACAGATTGGGCGGCAGATCATGGAAAGGTGCAGAAGTAACAAATTTCATGGGTGACTTCAACTTCCCTAATATTGACTGGAACCTCCTTAGTGCAAATGGTTTGAATCCAGAAGATTTTGTCAGGTGTGTACAGGAAGGATTCCTGACTCAATATGTAGATAGGCCATCTAGGGGGAGGCCATATTGGATTTGGTGCTCGGCAACGAACCAGACTAGGTGTCAGATGTCTCGGTGGGAGAGCATTTCGGTGACAATGACCACAACTCCTTGACCTTTACCATCGTCATGGAGAGGGATAAGAACACACAGTATGGGAACATATTTAATTGGGGGAGGGGAAATTATACTGCTATTAGACAGGAGCTGAGGAGCATAAAGTGGGAACAATTGTTCTTGGGGAAATGCACAACAGTAATGTGGGGATTGTTTAAGGAGCACTTGCTGCGAGTGCTGGATAGTTTTGTCCCACTGAGACAAGGAAGGAATGGTAAGGTGAAGGAGCCTTGGATGACAAGAGAAGTGGAGCTTCTAGTCAAGAGGAAGAAGGAATATTACATAAGGTTGAGGAAGCAAGGATCTCTCGGATCGAGAGGGTTACAAGGTAGCCAGGAAGGAACTCAAAAATGGACTGAGGAGAGATAGAAGGGGGCATGAAAAAGCCCTGGCAGGAGGATTAGGCAAAACCCCAAGGTATTCTACACTTATGTGAGAAATAAGAGGATGATCAGAGTGAGTAGGGCCGATCACGGATAGTGGAGGGAACTTGTATCTAGAGTCTGAAGAGACGGGGGAGGCCTGAAATGAATACTTTGCTTCAGTATTCACTAGAAAGAGGGACCTTGTTGCTCATGAGAACAGTGTGAACCAGACTTGAACAGGTTGACATTAAGAAGGAGGATGTGCTGGAAATTTTGAAAAGCATCAAGATAGATAAGGCCACTAGGCCTGACGGGATATACCCAAGGTTACTACGGGAAGCGAGGGAGGAGATTGCTGCACTGTTGGCGATGATTTTTGCGTCATCACTCTCCAATGAAGTAGTACCGGATGATTGGAGGGAGTCGAATGTTGTTCCCCTGTTCAAGAAAGGGAATAGGGAAATCCCTGGGAATTACACACCCATCAGTCTTACGCCTGTGATGAGCAAAATATTGGAAAGGATTCTGAGAGGTAGGATTTATGATTATTTAGAAAAACATAGTTTGATTAAAGATAGTCAGCATGGCTTTGTGAGGTGCAGGTCATGCCTCACAAGCCTCATTATATTTTTTGAAGATGTGACGAGACAGATTGATGAAGGTCAGGCAGTGGATGTGGTGTATTCTGTTTGAGAAATCTGTAACTTCTAAAGTTGATTTTGAGGAGGTTTAAGCAGTTTGAAAGATCGCTATGTGTGTGCTTATCAAGTTCAGATACGCAGTGGGCGGGCAGTGGATGTGGTGTATATGGATTTCAGTGAAGCATTTGATAAGGTTCCCGATGGTAGGCTCATTCAGAATGTCAAGGGGCATGGGATACAGGGACATTTGGCTGTCTGGATACTGAATTGGCTGGCCGAAAGAAGACAGTGAGTGGTAGTGGATGGAAAGTATTCCGCCTGGAGGATGGTGGCCAGTGATGTCCCACAAGGATCTGTTCTGGGACCTCTGCTCTTTGTGGTTTTTAATAAGTTATTTGGATGAGCAAGTGGAAGGGTGGGTTAGTAAGTTTGCCGATGACACGAAGGTTGGTGAAGTTCTAGATAATGTTGAGGGTTGTTGCAGGTTACAACAGGACATTGACCAGATGCAGAGCTGGGCTGAGAAGTGACAGATGGAGTTCAACTTTGATAAATGTGAAGTGATTCATTTTGGAAGGTCGAATTTGAATGCTGAATACAGGGTTAAAGGCGGGATTCTTGGAATTGTGGAGGAACAGAGGGATCCCTCAAAGTTGCCACCCAGGTTGATAGTTGATAGGGTTGTTAAGAAGGCATATGGTATGTTGGCTTTCATTAACAGGGGGATTGGGTTTAAGAGCCGTGAGGTTTTGCTGCAGCTTTATAAGTTGGCTGGAGTTGGCAAAAATGGCGGAGGATTCTGCTTTGCATACAGAAGCTGGTGGGATGAAATGTGAGAACAAGGGGGACTCTATCCTTGTTCTGGGAGGGAGTGGAGGGGGCTGTTCATAGAATTTACAGTGCAGAAGGAGGCTATTCAGCCCATTGAGTCTGCACCGGCTCTTGGAAAGAGCACCCTACCCAAGCCCAAACCCCACCCTCTCCCTATAACCCAATAATTCCACCCAACACTAAGGGCAATTTTGGACACTAAGGGCAATTTATCATGGCCAATCCACCTAACCCGCACATCTTTGGACTGTGGGAGGAAACCAGAGCACCCGGAGGAAACCCACGCACACAAGGGGCAAGGGTAATGGCGCGGGAGATGGACCGCACAGGGTTGAGGGTCCTGTCCACAACTGTAGGTGGGAAGAGCTGTTTTCGCCAACTCCAGCGTGATGCCACCACCAAACACATCTTCCCTTCACTCCCTCTGTCAGCATTCCGCAGAGACCGTTCCCTCTGAGCCAATCTAGTCCACTCCTCCGCCATACCCAGTATCTCTCCCATCACCCATGGCACTTTCCCATGCAATCGCAGAAGGTGTAACACCTGCCCCTTTACCATTTCCATGCTTACCACCCCAGGCCCGAAACAATCATTCCAGGTTAAGCAGCGTTTCACTTGCATCTCTTCCAATTTGGTCCACTGCATTCGCTGCTCCCAATGTGGTCTCCTCTATATCGGAGAGACCAAACGCAGACTGGGTGATCACTTTGCTAAGCATCTTCGGTCTGTGCGCATTCAGGACCCTGACCTTCCTGTTGCTTACCATTTTAACAAAAGACCCTGCTCACATGCCCACATGTCTGTTCTTTGCCTGCTGCAATGTTCCAGTGAAGCTCAACGCAAACTGGAGGAACAACATCTCATCTTCCGGTTAGGCACGCTACAGCCTTCTGGCCTGAACATCGAATTCAACAACTTCACATGATTAGCTCTAGCCCACCTCGACCCATTTTATTTCATCCCATTTCATTTTAACTGTCTTTTACCATTTCTTTCTTTCTTTGTATATATTTAATCCCCCCCCCCACTAATCTAACCACCTTTCCTTCACCTTTCTCCTCTTTGCTTCCCCCCCCCCCCCACATCTACAGTTCACCGTCTAATGTTAGTTTCCCTGCTGTTTGACCTTTCACATCTTTTGTTCTCTCTGGGGACTGCCATTAGCACTCTTTCCCCTTGGTTTCTGTGTCCATTCGCACCCGGTTTCCCTGGGTCTCTGTGGCTATGATTCATCTTTCATTTTCACTCCACAGTATAAATATTTACCACTTTCTCTGTCTGTTAGCTTTGACAAAGAGTCATCGGACTTGAAAAATTAGCTCTTTTCTCTCCCTACAAATGCTGCCAGACCTGCTGAGATTTTCCAGCATTTTCTCTTTCGTTTCAGATTCCAGCATCCGCAGTAATTTGTTTTTATCTTTTTATATTATGTTGTCACTTCATGTAGGTTAGCTTGTCACCTTTCTGAAGTAGCTGAACAAACTCTCCCAACTTAGTGTTTGGGTCAGGCACCATTGTCACCTATTACTTATTAAATAAAGTTAAATAATCTTTATTGTCACAAGTAGGCTTACATGAACACTGCAATGAAGTTACTGTGAAAAGCCCCAAGTCGCCACATTTCGGCACCTGTTCGGGTACACTGAGGGAGAATTCAGAAATCTCAGCTGGTACAGGAATTGAACCCGCACTGCTGGCCTTGTTCTGCATCACAGACCAGCTGTCTAGCCCCCTGAGCTAAACCAGCCCTATTAGCCCTCGCTGCGAGAGGTGGTGCTAATTCCAAGACCCTCTTTGGATTCGGAGAATCTCCACAGCTCTTAAAAGCTTGGTTATCACTGACTTGGGTTTTTCTTTTAGTTCCACCTGCCACAATGGTACTTGGAAATGCAAGTGGGCCTTATGCACAATTTTCCAATCAATCACAATTTGGGCTTGGTGTCACAGTCGAAAATTAGATACAATGCAATGAATTGCTGGCCCTTTTTGCATCTCTCCCAAATATCTGATTTAGGCTTCTGGCACTGAGAACAAGATGGTAAAAGGTGACCCATGTTATTGAAAAAAGCCTTTGGCTACACTGTACAACCCCCTGTGTGATGAAGTTTCCCTCTGTCACTGTAAAATGACACCATACTTGTGGATTTATTGCATCAAGGTCTGGTTAAATCATGTGGGAGATCAGGGAGCAAGTGGAAATGCAAAGGGGTTAGAGAAAGACTAACGTTTACAGAGCAGACGTAATCTGTTGCTCAAGGCAGTTTAGAGTTCATTGCGTCCTAGTATCTTTTTTATTATTTTACTCTAAATTGCTTCCAAAAATAACACAAATTTGGAAAAAAGACGATGTTCAGTCAGTACTTAGACAAAGATTAAACGCTTTATGGTTAATGGCACTGGTTTCATCGATCGAGAAGGCACATTGCATTGCTCTTTATGAGCCTAAGCTAAACAATGGGAAAGTATCACTCGTATTGTCATTATCAACGGGTAATAAGAAGACTTGTTCCGTTTAGCGTTAAGGCAAATGCATTTGATCTGGAAATTGCAACGGTATGATTCCTGTGTGGTGAATGTAACTCCGTAATTCACACTGTATTGTTTATACATGAGACCATGCATTGATAAGCGCAGTTGCATTGCCATACCACTAGGGGGAGTAGCGTTGGGAATGCTTAGGAGTTTGTACAGGACTCCACCCTTGGCTCCACCCATGACTCCTCCCCCTGGACTGCTGTATAAATACCAATGCTCAGAGCCAGTCGTTCAGTTCATCGAGAGTTCAACGTGGAACAGGCTGGCTCTGTTGTAAGTAGATTAAAACCACTGTTCATATCTTGAAGCACGTGTCCAATGAATTGATGGTTCCATCATCCTGCGAAGGAGTGCAAATTTGTTTCAATTTGAAAAGGCATTAGGCAGGGAGGATGGCATTGAAATTACTTGATTCATATCATCATTGTTTTATTAATAATTATTTTATTAATATACCTTTTCATATATGCAGAGCCTGAGCAAGATAACTAAAAAAAGACTTGTTATCAAAAAAGGGAACTAGATATGTAGTTTAAAAAAGAGAAACTTGCAGAGTTATGGGGAAAGAAAAGGGCTGTGGAACAAATGGCTCTTGTAAGATCCAGAATGAGCTGAATGGCCTTCTTCTAGTTCTATAATACTATGATCTGCTAGTCGTCTATGAAAGTGCTCCAACTCTCTCTCCCACTCTGTCTTTCTCTCTCTCTCTCTCTCTCTAACTCATCTTTTCTCTATATCTCTCCTGTCTTGCATGCTGTTGCAATATTGCCCATTCCACTGCTTAATGGCAGGCAGGGAGGAAATGGATGGCTACCTGGGGGGGGGGGGGGGACAGGCAAGTAATGCAGGAGTACCTTGAATGGAATTCCCTGCCCAGTGAAGCAGTGGATTACAAAGTACATCTTACACTACAATGGTCTTATTAACACAAAGTCCTTTTAAACGCACAGATCAGCTGTGGAAAAATGCGCACACTTCACTCTGAACCCAAGTTAGTGGCTGGCATTCTCTAAAAATGCGGCTAAGTGTTGACGCCGGCATAAACACCGGAGCGTTTCACGCCGGCGTCAAAGGGCCTCTTGGCCCAGCGATTCTGTAGCCCACAGGGGGCCAGCACGGCGCCTGAGTGCTCCGCGCTGCTCCAGCTGCCGTACGCGGTCTGCACGGCTTGCCGCGGGTCCGCGCATGCACGCGGCGGTCGGCTGTATGTCTGCGCATGTGCGTGACGGCTGCTTGTGCACCAGCGCTGCACAACATGGCGGAGTCACACAGTGGGTCGGCGCATAAAAAGGTAGACCCCCCAGATCACGAATGCCTGCCGATCAGTGGCCCCCGATCGCGGGCCTGGCCATCATGGAGGCCCCCCCGGACACTGATCCCCCCCCCCACCAGGACGGCCACCTCGGCCGTGACACCGAGGTCCTGCAAGGTGGAACCATACTATATGTCTGTTTACCAATACCAATATAAATAACTCCCTGAAAACTAACTTAGCTTTCCTAACACAAGGCACAAGTCAGGAATGTGATGGAATACTCTTCAGTTGTCTGGATGAGCGCAATGCTAACAACACTCAAAAAGCTTGACAGCATCCAGGACAAAGCAGCCAATCTGATTTCTAAGTGCTCCACATAGAAGCATAGAAAATCGAAACAGGAGGACGCCATTCAGCCCTTTGAGCCTGCTCTGCCCTTCATTCTGATCATGCTGATCATCAAGTTCAATACACTGATCCTGCCTTCCCCTCATATCCATTGATCTCTTTAGCCCCAAGAGCTATCTGTAATTCCTTCCTGAAATTACACAACGTTATAAAACCTTTAATAAAATCTTTCACTCGCTTTGCCTCTAACATAGGTGGTGCAGTTTGCAATGGGTTTTTGTCCTTTCACTTAGATGTGAAGAAATGGAGGCACAAATGAAACAAGCCATGATAGATTTATCCCCGTAATAAGCAGTTAATGCAAAATAACACAGTGTGGATCTGTATTTGATCTATTATACCAGACAGCTGACTAAAATTAAGTCTTGTTCACAAATTAATTTTTCACAGATTACTGCATATACTTCCAAATCTTGTCCTTTAATGTTATTTTTGTCTTTTACCCTCCTGACATAAAGTGCTTGAGAAGAATATTGTAAGGAACACACACAGCACAACCTATGGGTGATTCTATAATCTGGTGTTCTGTGCAAGCTTGTCTCAGGAGATTGCTGGTGTGTAGCCCGTGAATTTATGTTGATTGAAATTAATTAGGTATCAACGCATTAAGTGTTCATATAATAAGATTGCCAACAGGAGTTTCTACCTCTGGTCACAATTTCCATTTTCCTATTGTGGAATTACAGAGCACCACAGCCCAGTGTAAACCTGCTTTTAGAGACTGCGTGAGAGAGAGCTAAACCTGATGAAAATAATAACAAGCTTTGAGCATCCACCTTGGAAGGATTGAACATTGTGCTGAAACCTAAATGGATTAAAGGGGAAAAAAATTATTGACTATCATATGGAAGGAACCAGTTGGTGGCAATTCACTGACCTTTTGCGAACTTTCTCTGAATGAGCCTTCACAATCAATTTATAGATCTTAAGCGGCATATTGCCGGGGGCACATTGTTAAGCGGGCATTTGTAATATTTATTTAACTGCAGCGTCCTTAAAACCTTATATGCCATTGTTTCTCTCCCCCCACCTCACACACCTTTTGTATACAGATGTGAGCTTTCCAGTAGGGCTGGGGTAAATGGCTATTTAACACCCTTTCAGTTTCACTTTGGCCTCTGCATTGCTTAACCATGTAGATGAGGTTTTACCGGTGTCTTGTTTTCTCCGTGGAGGGTTCGAGAAGTCAGGGGTAGAAACCAGCTACCACCAATTAAAGTTTAATTTAAGATATGTTTTCAGTGGCACCGAGGGCCTGATTTTAACTTTGCGTCAGCAAATGACTTTTTGAGTGAGTTAAAATCGCGTTCTCTTGATTGCCAAATCAATAAAACTGTGAATGTACAATAACCGTGGTTGTCAAGGTACAGTCTGCCTAACAGAAGTAGATTTGAGTATGATTCTGCAACAAGCACATACTGAGCAGTCTGCAATCCAATATGTATCGGACAGTCCGCAACAGTTAAATATTGGGCAGTCTACAACATGGTACATTTTGGGCAGAACGAATGTGGGGATGGGCTGAGTGGAAGGCCTGTCTCGGTGCACCGGCATTTTCGCAATGACAGAGATTAAATCGGTTCAAGTCAGAAAAGTGAGGGAAGATGTGGCTTTGGGGTCGAAAAAGATTGGAATGCTGGGTGGAGCTGTATACAAGTGAGGGTGGGCAGCATCGAACAATTATTGGTAGAAGTTTACTCCTCTGTCCTGGATTCACCCTATTGACTGAATGTGATGTCAGATGGTTTGCTACTTTTATTCCTATTAATATTATTACTCACAGTGAAGGTCAAGTTTCTCATGAATAATTTATGCCAGATTGCCAGTTCTTCAACCATAAAGTCTACTTCAGTCGGGTGGCAAGTGATAGCTGTTTTTGCATGAAGCATCGTGATCAGAGTACACTCTCCAGGGTAGCTGCAGATTTCAGCTACTTGCTGCTATTCAAAAGTCTATTGTGGAAGAGCCTTTCTTTCAGTTGTGCTACAAGTAGACCTTCTGATTTTAAGGTTTCAGAATTCCTGTGCCCAGCTTAAAAAAAAAAGTAAATCCATGAAAAATGATGCAGGTCTTTCCAATCAGCACATATTAAACACCAACAGTGACCCAATTAATAATAAATGCAACGCCACAGACATTAATATTGATAAAAGCAAATACTCATAAGCAGAAAAAACTTGGGTTTAATGAAGCTTAATCAGCAAAGCAATTTTAGAGAGAACGGATAAAATGCTATTATGATAAAACATAATATATCCTCAAAGTTTAGTGTTAAAAGGAGTTTATGTGCCTCATTGAAAAAATACTCAATGCTCGTCACTTCCAGTGTGGATCTCTATTTGGCCATCTGTATCTAACTCCATTACACCCTGGAACCATAGAATCCCTACAATGCTGAAGAAGGCCATTCGGCCCATCGAGTCTCACCGACGCTCTGAAAGAGCACCTCCTTGGCCCACACCCCTGGTCTATCCCCGTAACCCCACCTAACCTGGACATCCCTGGACACTAAGGGGAAATTTAGCATGGCCAATCCACCTAACCTGCACTCCCTGGACACTAAGGGGAAATTTAGCATGGCCAATCCACCTAACCTGCACTCCCTGGACACTAAGGGGAAATTTAGCATGGCCAATCCACCTAACCTGCACTCCCTGGACACTAAGGGGAAATTTAGCATGGCCAATCCACCTAACCTGCACATCTTTGAACTGTGGGAAGAAACAGAAGCACCCAGAGGAAACCCACGCAGATACAGGGAGAATGTGCAGCCCTGCTCATTGATACAAAGAGAGACCTTTTTCCTGGATCAAATGGAGAGAACGACTGCAGGTATCACACCAGGACTGCAGTTTGCTGATCGCATGGCCCATGTTTTATTGCAGGGTTAAATCCAAATTCTGGGATTCCTTTAGTGATTAATCTTAGGCATTTGACCTGTCAGTATCGCAGGATAATAAGGCCCCGGGTCTGTGTGCGTTTCCTCCAGATGCTCCGGTTTCCTCCCACAAGTCCCGAAAGACGTGCTGTTAGGTGAATTGGACATTTTGAATTCTCCCTCTGTGTAGCTGAACAGGCGCCGGAATGTGGCGACTCGGGGATTTTCACAGTAACTTTATTGCAGTGTTAATGTAAGCCTACTTGTGACTGTAAAGATTATTATTATTAGTTCTTCACATCTCAGATCTACTTTTTTCCTCTTGCCCAATCTCTTTCAACCTGCATCTTCAACTGCTCCAAAGCTCTTAATCATTACAACAGTTTCCAGTTACCTGGTCTTAACCATCTCCCATTCACCCAGGATATCCAATCCCTCCGTACTTACATCCCCCCACTAGGACAGTCTGCGACCTCCCTCCTTCCTTGAATGGAGGCCCAGCAAATCCTCCGCTTTAGCCACCATCTTCCTGAGTCTGGCTGGTCCAGTTCTCACACTAAACAACTTCTCCTTCAACTCCATTTTCTTCCCCCATTTAAAGGCATTGCTATTGGTACTCACATGGGTCCTATTATGTCGACTTTCTTTGTGCGATATTCTTTGGCCCAGTCCTACTTGGGGGCCTCCCTGCCTCACCTCTTTTTCTGGTACATTGATTTCTGGGTAGGTGCCATTTCCTGCCATTGTCACTTGAAAATTTCATTGACCTGGCTTCCAATTTCCACCCTCCTCTTGCCTTTACATGGTCTAGCCCTGACTCTTCTTCGACTTCTCTGCATTCATTTCTTGGGATAGGCTATCAACCAATAACCGCTATAAGCCCACTGACACCTATTACTACCTTGAAAACACTTTCTCCCATTCAGCTTCGTGTAAGAGCTTCATTTTATTCTCCCAGAATAATTTCTATCTTCATCACATCTGTTTGGACAATGCAACCTTCTATCCAAGTTATTAAGTATTGTAAGTGATCCCGATATATCTTCCTTTTCCCTCAACGGTGGATTTCCCCCCACTGTGGTTGGCAGGGCTCTCCAGTGTGTCCATTCTATTTTAATGTGCTTCAGGTCTCACCTATTCCCTCTCCCTCCCTTCCAGAATCACAATAGGCTCTCCCTTGTCCTCACATTCCACCCCACCAGCCTGCATATTCAATGGATCATCCCACACCATTTTTGCTATCTCCAGTGATACCACCACCAATCACATCGTCCCCCTCCCTCCCTTTTCCATGTTCCAAAGGGACCATTCCCTCCTCGACACCGTAAGCCACTCCTCACTCGACGCTGGCTCTCCCACCCCTTTCCCACACCATCTTTCCAGACAAACATGGGCAATGCATGCCTGTTTACTTCCTCCTAGCTGACTGTCCAAGGCGCCAGGTGAAGAGCAGTGATTTGCTTGTACTTCTTTCAATTTAGTCTATCAAATTCACTGCTCACAATGCGATCACTTTGCAGAACACCTCCATTCAGTCTACAAACATGACCCCAAGCTTCCAGTCGCCTGTCATTTAAATTCTCCACCTTGTTGTTACTCTGGCCTTTCTGTCCTTGCCCTCCTGCAGTGTTCTAATGAAGCTCAATCCAAACTGGATAAACAGCTGAAGGTTGGGCACTCTCCAACCTTCTGGGCTCAATTTTGCCTTCATTTTGTTTCCTCTTTCTTTACTGTTTGTTTCCTTTTGTCCATGTGTCTCACTTGATTACTTTTCTTTGTTTTTGGACAGCGCACATCCTCTGGACACATCTTTTGTTTCTTCACTTGTGCTATTCGCACCCACTTTGGCCTTGCATCATGAACCACTTTTGCCATTTATTCTCTTCTGCCCTCCACGGACCATGCCTTCTGTTCTTTTTCCCACCTTCCGCCTTTCACTTGCTAAAAACCTATACATTCTATCTTCTCCCGGTTCTGATGAAAGGGCATCAACCTGCAAAGTAAGACTGTTTCTCTGTCCGCAGATGCTGCACGACTGACTAAGTATTTCCAGCATTTTCAGTTTTTAACTTGAGTTCTTCCTGGTGTTCCAGCCAATTTTAATCTCCAACCAACACCATAAAGACAGGTTATCCCGTCTCACATCACTGTTAGAGGGACTTTGCTCTGCACCAATTCGCAGCCAAGTTTCCTAAATTATTACAGGTGTGCCTCGATTGACTGTAAAGCATGTAGCAACATCCTGAGGTTGTGAAAGGCATTTTTTAAATGCAAGGGTCTCTTTTTTTTTTTCTTTTGCTCCCTAGTCAAATCCAGTAAGAAGTCATACAACACCAGGTTAAAGTCCAACAGGTTTGTTTCAAACACTTGCTTTCGGAGCACTGCTCCTTCCTCAGGTGAATGAAGAGGTATGTTCCAGAAACATATATATAGATTAAGTCAAAGATGCCAGACAATGCTTAGAATGCGAGCATTTGCAGGTAATCAGTTCTTTACCGCTCCAGAGATAGGGGTAACCCCAGGTTAAAGAGATGTGAATTGTCTCAAGCCAGGACAGTTGGTAGGATTTTGCAAGCCCAGGCCAGATGGTGGGGGATGAATGTAATGCGACATGAATCCCAGGTCCCGGTTGAGGCCGCACTCATGTATGCGGAACTTGGCTATAAGTTTCTGCTCGGAGATTCTGCATTGTCACGTGTCCTGAAGGCCGCCTTGGAGAACGCTTACCCGCCGATCAGAGGCTGAATGCCCTTGACTGCTGAAGTGTTCCCCGACTGGAAGGGAACATTCCTGCCTGGTGATTGTCGCACAATGTCCGTTCATTCATTGTCGCAGCGTCTGCATGGTCTCGCCAATGTACCACGCTTCGGAACATCCTTTCGTGCAGCGTATGAGGTCGACAACGTTGGCCGAGTCGCACGAGTATGTACCGCGTACCTGGTGGGTGGTGTTCTCACATGTAATGGTGGCATCCATGTCGATGATCTGGCATGTCTTGCAGAGATTGCCATGGCAGGGTTGTGTGGTGTCGTGGTCGCTGTTCTGAAGGCTGGGTAGTTTGCTGCAAACAATGGTTTGTTTGAGGTTGCGTGGTTGTTTGAAGGCAAGTAGTGGGGGCGTGGGGATGACCTTGGCAAGATGTTCATCTTCATCGATGATGTGTTGAAGGCTGCAAAGAAGATGTCGTAGTTTCTCCGCTCCGGGAAAGTACTGGACGACGAAGGGTACTCTGTCAGTGGTGTCCTGTGTTTGTCTTCTGAGGAGGTCGGTGCGGTTTTTTGCTGTGACGCGTTGGAACTGTCGATCGATGAGTCGAGCGCCATATTCCGTTCGTACAAGGGCATCTTTTAGTGTCTGTAGATGTCTGTTATTCTCCTCCTCGAGGAGAAGCAACACAACCGACAGAGTACCCTTTCCTCGTCCAGTACTTTCCCGGAGCGGAGAAACTACAACATCTTCTTTACAGCCTTCAACACATCATCGATGAAGATGAATATCTAGCCAAGGTCATCCCCACACCCCCACTACTTGCCTTCAAACAACCACGCAACCTCAAGCAAACCATTGTTTGCAGCAAACTACCCAGCCTTCAGAACAGCGACCACGACACCACACAACCCTGCCACGGCAATCTCTGCAAGACATGCCAGATCATCAACATGGATACCACCATTACATGTGAGAACACCACCCACCAGATTTGCAGTACATGCTCGTGCGACTCAGCCAACGTTGTCTACCTCATACACTACAGGAAAGGATGTCCCAAAGCGTGGTACATTGGCGAAACTATGCAGACGCTGTGACAACGAATGAATGGACATAGAACAGTACAGCACAGAACAGGCCCTTTGGCCCTCGATGTGCGACAATCACCAGGCAGGAATGTTCCCTTCCAGTCGGGGAGCACTTCAGCAGTCAAGGGCATTCAGCCTCTGATCCGGGTAAGCGTTCTCCAAAGCGGCCTTCAGGACACGCGACAATGCAGAATCGCCGAGCAGAAACTTATAGCCAAGTTCCGCACACATGAGTGCGGCCTGAACCGGGATCTGGGATTCATGTCGCATTACATTCACCCCCACCATCTGGCCTGGGCTTACAAAATCCTACCAACTGTCCTAGCTTGAGACAATTCATACCTCTTTAACCTGGGGTTACCCCTATCTCTGGATCTGTAAAGACTTGATTACCTGCAAATGCTCTCATTCTAAGCATTGTCTGGCATCTTTGAATTTGTCTACATATGTTTCTGGAACATCCCTCTTCATTCACCTGAGGAAGGAGCAGTGCTCCGAAAGCTAATGTTTGAAACAAACACTAGGGGCAGCAGGGTAGCATGGTGGTTAGCATAAATGCTTCACAGCTCCAGGGTCCCAGGTTCGATTCCCGGCTGGGTCACTGTCTGTGTGGAGTCTGCACGTCCTCCCCCTGTGTGCGTGGGTTTCCTCCGGGTGCTCCGGTTTCCTCCCACAGTCCAAAGATGTGCGGGTTAGGTGGATTGGCCATGCTAAATTGCCCGTAGTGTCCTAATAAAAGTAAGGTTAAGGGGGGGGTTGTTGGGTTACGGGTATAGGGTGGATACGTGGGTTTGAGTAGGGTGATCATGGCTCGGCACAACATTGAGGGCCAAAGGGCCTGTTCTGTGCTGTACTGTTCTATGTTCTATGTTCTAAACCTGCTGGACTTTAACCTGGTGTTGTAAGACTTCTTACTGTGCTCACCCCAGTCCAACGCCGGCATCTCCACATCATAGTCAAATCCACTAATGTATTATAAATATCCAGTCTCAAGGCAATGATACCCATCGGTATTGTGCAATCCCAAATCAAAGGCGTAAGGATACATTTGTCTTTATAATGCTCCCAGCATTGAGCTGCACATGCCAGGAGCGCATATTGAGAAATTAATTTTAATGAAGGAATATCACAGCTGTTCGCACCTCAACCTGAATACAGGCCAGTGAGGAAGTTGGTGTGATGTTTACCGTGTGGCTATTAGCAAATGTGAAATCTTCTCCTCTGTCGGTAAACAGTGAGAGAAGCTCAGAACACCAATGTTGGAAGCAGCCTATGCCCAGATACTAGATGCTGTGATAAATTGTGTACGAGAACATTGTAGAGAAGAGGATCACAGACATCTCAATAAAATGGGGAACAGAACCTGCTGTACCTGAACTGTGGCTTGTGGAAGAAATCCAATAAGATTGCTCAGCGTGTACTCTTTACTCCAAATATTAATGTTTTCCATGCGCCCTTTTCACTCCACTAATTTTCAGTCCTTTTGGACCATGAGGTTCAGAGAGAAATAACTGTTAGAATGCATTGGGGTGATTTAGTTGGAAGAGTTAATACCCAAATGCTTTAAGTAGAACGTCGATGTCCAAAAAGAATAAGGCAAAAAGTACCTGTCAAACAGATCGTACTTTTGGCTAGTATGGTAAAGTTACACCACAATGTATTAATAATAACCAGTTGCTATTAATAACATCTAATTGAGGTTAATGGCTTTATCGTGATTCCCACTAAGTGTGGCTGGCCACTGGGAGGTATCACCATTGGCAGAAGAAAGCTCCACGGCAACCTGGTCTGGGTGAGGAGGAAGGCTTCATTATAACTCCAGCTCTTTCTGACCCATAAGAAGTGCTGCAAAAAGCACTCACCTTATGGAGCTAGCAGCTCCCACCACCCTTTCACTGCTGCATTTCCTAATCCCTGGGAAACCCCGGCAGCAACAGTCAATTTTAAACTATTTATTTTAAATATTTATAATTATGCATTTAAACATGTGAATTAAGTGTCCCACCTCTCCAGAGCAAGGCATTTGAATGTACCAATACTGCAAAGTCCACCAAACCCATATTGAGAAATTAACATGCAGGCAAATATGGTTCCAGGTTTATTTTGAATCACTCCTTCGTATGTGACCTTGAAATGCAAATGTTCTATGTAACTAGGCTACTGTGAGTTGTTACATATTATATTTATGTAATCAACTGCAAATTTATTAATTATTATCAACCTGTCACCATTCGGGGAAGCCGAAGTGTGCAGAATGGAGGAAAGCATGAAGCAATCACAGATGTCTTGCAAAACCCATGGGGCTGGATTCTCCGCAAGCAGGATGTCCTGTTTTTCCGGCAGCCCGGGAGTTTCCTGACGGCATGGGGCTGCCCCACAATGGGAAACCCCATTGACCAGCCGGCTGAATTCCCCGCCGCGCCACATTTCTGTTTCACCCCGCCGGTGGGATGTTCCGTTACGCCGGCTGGTTAATGGGGTTTCCCATTGTGGGGTAGCCCCACACCGTCAGGAAGCTCCCGGGCTGCCGGCAAAATGGAACATCCTACCGGCGGGCTGAAACAGAAATGTGGCGGGGCGGGGCGGAGAATTCAGCCCATGATATCTACCACCTAGAAGAACAGCTGTGCCCACATCCCATGAACAAATATTTAAAAATGAAGTATCTGAGTCACTGTCCGTGTGGAGTTTGCACATTCTCCCCATGTTTGCATGGCTTTCGACCCCTCAACCCAAAGATGTGCAGGGTAAGTGGATTGAACATGCTAAATTGCCCCCTTAATTGGAAAAAATGAATTGGGTACTCTAAATTTATTTTTTTTAATGAAGTAGTGTTCTTGCCCCAAATTCCAAGAAAGTCAGGCCTGTGCTCTCTCTGATTCGAATACCCGACTGAAGGCTAAACTGGCAATAGATAAGGAAACATTTCACTCAGCACAATAGTTGGATGGCACGGTGGCGCAGTGGTTAGCACTGCTGCCTACGGCGCTGAGGACCCGGGTCGACCCCGGCTCTGTGTCACTGTCCGTGTGGAGTTTGCACATTCTACCCGTGTCTGCGTGAGTTTCACCCCCATAACTGAAAGATGTGCAGGTTAGGTGGATTGGCCACTCTAAATTGCCCCTTAATTGGAAAAAATTTATAGGGTACTCTATAAATTTATTTTTAAAAAGGACAATAGTTGCCACGATAGGTGCCACATGCATAATCCACCTTTTAGAAATCGCCGATAAACCATAATATTGTCTGTCAAGTAAATGCAAATATATTCCAGCTATCAAAGTTCTTCTTTTGTACATGTTCAGTTTTAATTTCCAAAAAGATCTTTCAGATTAGAGCGGTGGGAAACAATGTTTGAGGTCTTGTTATCACATGAATGAACGGGAAGCTATCATTTCAACATGACAAAAAAAAAGGATTATCTGAAGCACTGTCAGTTTATGTGCAAACATTATTTTGCCTACATTTTCATAAAATTAGTGGCGGAAAATATTCGACATCAGAGTGATGAAAGGGGGAAGATCAGCATTCGTGGTAATAAATATTCATATTCAGCTGAATCGTCTGCTCTGGAGATGAAATCTAATCAAGGGGCTATTGAAGCACCGGCTTCTTTTTAACCAAGAACATCTCATCTAAATTGGGTTTGATATGGAAATTAGTTTCACTCCAAGTCCTTCAGGCCACAATCATGCTGAGACAACACTGGAGGTGTCCGGCCTGTCAGATGTTGCTGCCAGCATCTGTGGCCGCACACGACAAAAATGTTACTTGCAAAATGCCTTGCTTGCCGATCCTCCTGTGATCACGCATTTTGTGTAAGTTTCAACAGCCCATGTGTAAAGCCAAAGCCGCCGTGACGGTGAAATCGAACCAAAATGTGGCGCGCGTTTTTTTTCCTGTCGCAAGTTGGAAGCAGGCAAAGGAACGAAAAGGGTATTATTCGTCTTTTGCAGTGAAATAAAATATTGCCTCCGGATTATTTCAAACGGTGCAATGTGCATTGTAGAGGAAGGGGGGTTATAATAGGCTGTCAGCTTTGATACGTTTTTGCAATAAACTGTTTATCACAGCAAATTTGATACCACGACAAATTGGGCATAATTTGGTTGGTTCACATTATCTCTTAGGGCTGATTAAATAAGTGCAGAGTTTGTGAGCTTCTTTAACTTCCATGTTCTTGTTGGCTTGTTGTGTATCTGAATTTCCCTCGGTATTAACTCAAGATTGAAGTATCTGTTTGCTTGAGCCATCATGACAACAGCTTCAAATATGTTGCCATACGTTTGGAACTGAAGGATGGTGGCACACTAAACAGATTTATTTAGCTCCTTTGTGTTGTTGCACAATGGTGAAGCATCAATAACTGTTGTATTATTCCACAACAGTGGTCCTGTAAGTTGATGCGAAAAAACACCCAACAGAAGAAATTCCTCTCACTGGACAGCAAAATCTCTCTCCAGGTTTATAACGAATCCTCACCATTTGGAACAATGTGATTTTTCGTGCTGAATTGGATTTGCGAGAAGCCAGACCCTGAATGACGCTGCTTCCACACCTTGTTCAATTGCGGGGGGTTTTCAGCAGCTGAGCTCTGCAAATGTTGTCAACATTGCTGTGAAGCGCACATCCCCCTCGCTGTCCCCATTCCCCTGTCCCCATCCTTTACCACTCATTTGCTTAGCTGAGATTGCGGCCTACCCCGAGTGCTTTGCATTCACTCGTTGCAATAATGGGGCTCTTCTGTCTTTACAGGCCTAATTGCTTGCAAGAAAGCCGCATTTTTGAAGCATGATAAAGAAAAAAATCCACTGAACGCAGGAGCAGGTGGTGCAATTTTGTGCACTTTGCAAGAAAAGTCTGATCAAATGTCTTGGCAGGAATGTGAATTTTTTATGAAGGCAATGGAAATTAAAGTCATGTATCTGAGATTGGACAAGTTTTTAAAAATCAGGGGCTGGATTCTCCGATTCTAAGTGCTGATTCCAGCGTGGGAATGGTGGCGTTTTAAGACTCAAAAAACAGCGCTCAATGGCCCCCTGGTGGGATATAGCGGGCGCGCAGCGTAGAGCACCTGGCTCTAGCTACGGTCAGAGAATTGCCGGGTCCGTGGCCGCGCAGGCCGCAGCGGTGGCCTGCAGCGGCCGTGCCGTGCAACATGCCGCCGGCTGTGCACGGACCCGACCTGCTAAATAACGACCTCCTTTGGCCATGCTCTTCAGCCCCGGACCGCCCCCTAGCCCCTGCCAAAGCCCCCCTGCCTGCGGATCGGCTCTCCCCCCCCCCCCAGACTATGACGGCCCTGGAGCTGCCATGCCGAGTTCCCGTAAAAAAGTACCACGGGTGACTGACGCCGTCAGGTACCCGGCCCATCGGGGTCGGAGCATCGGGGGGAAGGCCTCGGGTAACGTCCTGAGGCCGTCCATATGGCATGCGGATCCCGGTTTGGAGGGGGCGGAGCATCGCAAACACAGCACCGCCCCCCTGATTTCGGCGCCAACGTGGATTCTCCGACGATCGGCCGCAGACTGGAGAATTCCGCCGCAGGTGCTGGATTTTCCGCAGCCCCGCGTCGAAATCGCGTTTGTCACGGGGGCGGAGAATCAACTTTCGCACCAAAATTGGGCTTGCCACCAGTCGGCGATTCTCTGGGATCCTACAATCGGCGATTCCGCGGAGTACTCCGCGCGGCTGGGGGCCCATTGCCAGAAGCCAGGCCAGTGATCCTCCGCTCCCAACCGGCCGAGTTCCTGACGCCGTGGTTCTAACCACCTATGGCAGTTCGGGAAGCTCGCGTGGCGGCTGCGAATTCAGTCTGCGGCCGCACAGGTGGGGGGATCAGACACCGGGGTGGGGGGGGCCTTACGGGCGGCCGGGGGACAGATCCGTCCGGTCGGATCTTCAGGCGCATGGCTGATCGGGGGGGTGGGGTCTACATCTTGCAGCTGCCTCCACGGTCCGAATCTGCCATGGGGCTCAGCGCGGCAGCTGGAGGCCGTCGCCGTGTGCATCCGTGGACTCGAAACTGGAAGTGTGGGTGTCCGTATTTGTAGCTAAAGCTGCATGAATCACCCTGAGTCCCTGCTAGCCCCTGCAGGGCATTGAATCGGCTCAAACCTTCTTCAGGTATCTTCGGAGTGAAACGCCAATGCTTTTACGCCAGCGTGGGGCACAGCCTCATTTTGGGAGAATCTAGCCCCCGATCTTTATTTGAGCATTCTTGGCTGAGCCACTAGGAGTAACAGAACTAAGCACACAAATTAAGTTGCCAAATGAGGTAGTGCTGCACTGTCGGGGCTGTAGTCTTTTGTATGACAATGTTTACCAAGGCCTTGTCTACCTTCTCAGGCAAGGTGTAAAACCCCATGGCACAATTTGAAGAAGAGCAGCCATTCTAACCAGCGATGCAGAAACAGGCCATTTGATTGAGTCTGTGGGACCTGGTCGTGCACAAATTGGCTATTGCGTATTAATTGCGTGACAACACGGCTGCATTTGGGACACTGTAAATTTGTGGCTGCTCCACTCACGGGGAAAATATATCTACTTATTGGAGGAATTTCTCCAAGTCAAGTTTATTGACTGCAAAGGCTGCAGAGATAAGTGATATAATTTTAGCATGGCAGGAAACAAGTAACCAACTGTTATGAATATATTAACACCCCTCATTTAATCTTGACAAACAGCCAGATTTTTGCTCTCTGAGCTTCTATAACTGCAAGGTTAGGCCACAAAATCCTTTCCTTCTGGACTAATTACATTGTTTGATGCCTTTAGAAATATGAATGGATTTTGCATGTGTCTGATCGGTGCTAACTAGTTTGCCAGCTTTCTTGATATGGATTTTATTGACAAAGACAGTCCTACATTGCACACAGCGAATGCACCTCATTCCTTCCCAGCTTGAAGAAAATGTATCATTGGGCCATAACTTTCTGGGCCCCCAGAGTTGTATTTTGGGGGTACCCAATGATGTGCTGGGGAATCCCTCTTGGAAGTGCCAGGTAAGGGTTTACCCAGCAATTATCCAGAAGGGCTAACTTCCCTTGGACAACTACGCTGGTCTAGGAACTCTGCAGCAAAGCGATTTAAATCAATAACTTCTGGCGGTTCTGCGAGTTTTATTCTCATAGTTTATCTCAAAGGGTTAGAAAGACAAAAGCACTTCTAACATGAGAGTAACTATTTTAAAGACCCAGAACGAGACCCACAAGGGAAAGCCCTCACACCAACAACCCTCCAAGGGACCCCCCCCCCCCCCCAAATACCCTGCCCAACACCGTCCCCTAGAGGACTCCCCACCCACGACTCCCAGAGGATTCCTCACACTCTACCCCAGGACTGACGGCCCCCTTCTGGCTCCATCACTCTTCACTCCACACGCCAGCCTATGCCCCATACTCACTCCCATTACTCTTCATACCCTATATAGCAACTTATACCCTCCACAGATCCCTCTTGGCCCTTTATAGCTCCATGCCAACTTAGTGCCAATCCATGCAACCCAACTTTTAGCCTTAGTCATGCCAACTCACCTAGTATCCACCATGGGCAGACCTCAGGACTCATGCAGAGATTAAATAAAATAAAGTTCCAAGTGTCTATTGCAAACTCACTATGTTGAAAAACCAGCATAAAACCCCATTTACTACATTTACATTCCTTTAACTACATAATAATAAACTTTTAATCAAGTGCATTATTCTCAATAACAATAAGCATTGGAATTCATAGGCCTACATCAATGAATCTATAACCACTTGTAGCTATCAATCTGGAATTAAATTTTTTTAAAGGTGAGCATGAAACAATTGTCAATTGTTGTTAAAATTCATCTGATTCACTTTAAGGAAGGAAATATGTCATCCTTATCTGGTCTGGCCTACATGTGAGACTCCAGATCCACAGCAATGTGGTTGACCCTTAAATGCCCTCAGGGATGGGCATCAAATGCTCGCCTAGCTTGCAACACCTACATCACATGAACAAATATTTAAAAAATCAAACTGTGAAATGGCAGCACCCTGTTGTAATAATGGATGGTTGTGAAATCAGTCATGCAGCACTAATCCAGTAATGGAAGTGCTAAGGCTTATGTCAACGGACAGGGTGAAATAACAAGCAGTGCTCGTTTTTTCATCACACCAGGCTTTTTTCTTACAAAGACTTGAAGGGCAGGATGTTTAAATGCCTTGGTAACTTGACTGCTAATTTGAGGTTGTTTTGGACAGCTCCTTTTAACAAGACCTCTAGACATTTGCTTTTAACCGTTTTGACAGTTGATTTTGACGGATCTGCTGACAGCTCCAGTAAATTTGACAGTAATGAGTTTATGCAAATTGAATGCACATTCATGTCTAATTTTAATATTCCAAAGGGCACCTGACCTTCCCAAAGAGCACCTTGCCTCTCCCAAAGGGCACCTTAGTTCTCCTAAAGAGTACCTGATCTCTCCAAAGGTGTCCCGGGACCCTATCAAAAGGGGTACATTACCTCTCTCTCTAAGTGGGGTACCCAGCTATCCAAAGGACTGCACAATGTTCAGACCTGCTTGTACAGGGATTACTCTGCACACTTCGGGTTTCACACTCCTAGAAGGCCAAAATCTGACTTGAGTGGAAGCAGCTGTTGATTTAAGGGGCCAGATGCCTCTGTGGAACATGCATGCGTGAATCCCGACCCAACTCCATCCCCACTCTCAAGAAAATGGGAAGTGCTGTGCCTGGGGGTGGGACGTCCAATTTCTGGGCTCATCCATTATTTTTGCTGTGACGGTGAGGCGTTCTGTCATGGTAAACATCTATGCCTCTATTTCTCTCGCCAAGAAGCTGCCAGACCTCCTGGATGTTTCCAATGCTTTCTGTTTTTATTTCAGATTTCCTGTATCCGCAGTATTTTGCTTTAATTTTGTTTCTTTATTTCATCCATTACCACTCCCTTTATCTTTCGAACCACAAATATGTCTCATCATTTAATCCTGCCTGACCTCCATCCTATGACAGACCATACATAGAACCATAAAATTGCTACAGTGCAGAAGAAGGCCATTTGGCCCATTAAATCTGCACCGACCCTCTTAAAAAGCACCCTACCTAGGCCCAAGTCCCCGTAACCCCATAGCCCCACCTAACCTGCACATCTTTGGACTGCAGGAGGAAACCGGAGAACCCAGAAGAAACTCAGCAAGACATGGTGAGAACATGCAAACTCCACACAGTCACCCGCGGCCAGAATCGAACCCGGGTCCCTAGCGATGTGGGGCAGCAGTGCTAACCAAGATGCCACCATGCCGCCCTTTTGATCTTCCTCTCCCCCGACCTCCCTTTTCACTTGCTCAAAACCTATTACATTCCTAACTTGCGTCAGTTGAGCTGAAAGATCCAAAACATCTGTTTTTCTCTCTCACTGATACCGTCTGACTTGCTGAGCACTTTCAGCATTTTCTTTTTGTATTTCAGATTTCCAGCATTTGCAGCAATTTGCTTTCACATCAAAACATAATCTAGGCTGAAACTCTATATTGGAGAAGAGTGCTGCACTATTGGAACAGTCAATTTGTAGATGAGCTATTGCCCTTCAGGCAGATCATGAGCATTGACGTTGAGCAGGATGGTTCTCCTGGTTTTCTGGTGAATGCTTATCCCTAAACCAGCATCACCGATACTGTTTATCAGGTCACTAAACTCACTGCTAGTTACGGCATCTTGCTGTGTGCAAATTCACTGATGGCATGCAACCATACCAAACAGACTAAATTACAGCACATTCTACTCTTCAGAAATGCTTATGAGGCACCCTGAAGCATGGAAATGCTATATCAATACAAAATTCTTCTTTTTACTATAGATTGTCTGTCTTTGATCCAAGTCCTCACAAGGTGAATGGCCCACATTAGGCTGATTTATCTGCAAGACTTCCTCTATTTTCGTATAGTTCTGTGGGTTCCTCAGAATGTTGTGGAAATCAAAACAATAGTGGTGCAAAACACAAGCAGTTAGAACAGTCAACAGTTATTACATTAGTCTTGGGATTCTTGTGGATGCTGCTCAAAAGCAGGCCCAGGCTTCGGAACGAGATGCAGCACATTTGACAGCCCACGCTGTCATCCGCTTTATCTGCCCCAAGCAGCAGTGCAAAGAACCGCCATGAGGAAGATGAAAAAGGTGCCACATAGAGCTCGAGTGAACAACTATTGGTGCTTTACACAAAGAGTTAAAGAGGCGGCTCACCACCTTCTCAAGGGCAATTAGTGATGGGCAACCAATGCTGGCATTTGCCCAATCAATGCCCACATTCCATGAAAGAATCAATAAAATTTCAAAGCTTTTAAAATGTGTCTGTTAGCATTCCTGTGCCAAAAAAAGTCGAACTTTTCCAGCTCCCTCAAAGATTTGTGAAAAGCACAATGAGCAGAAAAGTTCATTAATTCAATCTGGTGTGGCTTCTAGTGTGATGCCTTTCAAACTAACACAAAAGCTCACGGAACCTTGGACAGCGCCGATGCAGTTTGCCCTGAGATTTCCTTAGTCTCTTTCATTGCTTTTGTTCTCCATGAGATCCATTCTGTAGATCCATTAAGTTAATTGTAGCATGTCATCATGATATATAACAAAAGTTAGGCTGCTTGTTCTTTCCAGTAATAGTATATACTAGTTAACCTCGCATGGTATTGCAAAGGGGGAGTCAAGACCAGGTAGGTTTCAGGTCAAACAGGGGCAGCACGGTGACGCAGTGGTTAGCATTGCTGCCTCACGCACTGAGGATCCGGGTTCGATCCAGGCCCTGGGTCACTGTCTGTGTGGAGTTTGCACCATTCCCGTGTCTGCGTGGAGAAACAAGAAGCATATCGGAGAAATGAAAAAACAAGGGAAGACTGTGGGGTATGGGGCTGTGGAATAGAAAGGAAAGGTGGGCAGTTGCCTCCCTAATTCAAATATTCCTTAAACTTTAAAATTTTGAAAGCAAACAAAGTGGCTTTGCGGACAACAGACCGGATGGATAGAAGAATGAATATGGCCGAGTAGAGAATTGAGAGACAGAGGGAAGTCGGAAAGGAAAAGGGTACTGTGGCGGATTGAGAAAAATAGGAGTCAGAGATTGTCTTTTGTTACAGTGGTGGTGTCCCTGGGGGAGTTTCTCCGACCTCCCGCCGGGTAGGAGAATCGCCGGGGGTCGGCGTGAATCCCGCCCCTGCCGTCCTCCCAATTCTCCTGCCCCCCCCAAAAACCAGACCGGTGTGAGTCGCATCGCCCGCCTCAGAGAATGGCAGGGTCCGGCACGTCTCAATGGGCGCCGGGGCTGCCCGAATTCTCCGGCCCGCGATGGGCCGAAGTCCCGCCCGCCTGTAGCCGATCCCACCAGCGTAAATCAGAGTAGGTCCCTCACCAGCGGGACCTGGCGGCGCGGGCGGGCTCCGGGGTTCCTTGGGGGTCGCTGGGGCATCTGGCTCCAGGAGGTGCCCCCCACAGTGGTCTGGCCCGCGGTCGGGGCCCACCGATCCGCGGGCGGGCCTGTGTCGTGGGGGGCACTCTATTACTTCGCATCGGCCGTTGTGGTCCTCCGTGATGGCCGATGGGAAGACGAACCCTCCGGCGCATGCACGTGGATGACGCCAGCACGTGCTGGCGTTCCCGTGCATGCGCCAACTCGCGCCGACCAGCGGAGGCCCTTCAGCGCCGGTTGGCGTGGCGCCAGGCCCCTATCCCGCCGGCTGGTGAGGCGCAAACCACTCCGGGGCAGGCCTAGCGCCTTAAGGTGCAGAGGATTCTGCACCTTTTGGGCGACTAGAAGCCGGAGAGGTTCACGCCACTCCGTCCCCCGGGACTACCCACCCCGCCGGGTACGGGAGAATCCCGCCCCCTATCTCTGGGCCAGATGCTCTGGGTTCTTTCTGGGATGGAAGGTGCGTCACAACATGGGCAGGTTCATTATCAGCCTGTAAATCATCCCAATAAGCGCGATGGCAGGTGGTAAGAGCAGTTTCCTGATCAGCCATTCTGCAGAAAGCAATGGCAAACTATTGCAGCACAGGCATAATCATGGACCAATCCAATGGAAGTCCATGGTTGACAACGCCCTCTTAAGGTATGGTACCTGGATTTGGATTTGTGTTTATTGTTATGTGTACCGAGGTACAGTGAAAAGTATTGATCTGTGTACGGTCCAGGAAGATCGGTTCATACATGAAAACAAACATAGAACATACGATAAATACACAATGTAAATACATAAACATCGGGTGAAGCATACTGAGTGTAGTACTACTCAGTCAAGAAGATGCATAGAGAGATCAGTTCAGTCCATAAGAGGGTCTTTCAGGAGTCTGGTAATAGCAGGGAAGAAGCTGTTTTTGAAGCGGTTAGTTCTCAGACTTTTGTATTTCCTGCCCGATGGAAGAGGTTGGAAGGGAGAATAACCCGGGTGGGAGGGGTCTTTGATTGTGCTGCCTGCTTTCCCAAGGCAGCGGGAGGTGTAGACAGAGTCAGTGGATCGGAGGCGGGTTTGCGTGATGGTCTGGGCTGTGTTCATGGCCCTCTGAAGTTTCTTGCGGTCTTGGGCCGAGCAGTTGCCATACCAGGCTGTGATGCAGCCAGTTAGGATTCTTTCTATGGTGCATCTGTAAAAATTGGTAAGAGTTAATGTGGATATGCTGAATTTCCTGAGGAAGTATAGGTGCTGTTGTGCTTTGTTGGTCGTAGCATCGATGTGGGTGGACCAGACCAGATTGTTGGTGAGGAATTTTGGCACTTCGGCTCCATTGATGCAGACAGGGATGTGTATGATACTTTGCTTCCTGAAGTCAATGACCAGCTCCTTAGTTTGATCAGCTCCCTGAAGGGAAGAGAATTAAATAACAGGATACTAAGATGAAGATAAATTGAATAACGACAAAAGGGATGAGAATAAGTGTGGAGTTGAGGGAAGGATTGAAATAGGACTGTGGAGACGGGGTACAAGAGGGGTTAAAAGAGAGGCAAAGGTGTCATTATAGTGTGACAACTTTACAAAAGTAGTTCCCATTTTAAATGTGGACATGAAAATAAATATAATAGATATCTGAAACAATGGCAAAATTATTATTGGGCACTCAAGTTCGATTCTCCTCTGGCTTTTACCTAAATTCTACTTAACCTGAATACGACAATGTTTTTGGCTTTGCTGTTATTATTTTCTTTTGTCGAAGGAATCAAATGGTAGGACGCCTGAGTTAGAAGGTTGTGAATTCACATCCTGAACATGTCGGGTAAGATTTTCCAATGGATATAATTCTAATTAATCTAGTGGAATATCAAGGGATATGTGTTCCTGCTATTTAAGGTTCTTATGGCAGCAGGGTGCGTGGGCGTAATTTACAAGTGAAAGAGCAGTCTTATTGCTTGCAATTAAGCAATGCTAGTGATCAGATGAATGGGCTGAGGCATTATTTTTAATTAAACTGCCGCAAGCATCCAAAGTCTGTTGCGACTGTTCTCAATCCACGCCAAGGGAGACATCCCTTTGGAGGCCGGAAATTTGGCACGGGTCTGAAGCGCACTTTATAACATGCGGATCCTCCATTTCCAAGATGAGCACTAGAACAGAAAATCCCACCCATGATTTGCTTGGCACTCGTGAGTGATTGAAGATTGTTTCATTGTTAGATGTTTAGTGAGGAATTTCCAAGCTACTGTTCCACAACAGCTGAAGTTTCTGTAAATGAATAGCAGAGTGAGGGGAGGCAGCACTGGAGGCCAGAATTAAGACCAAAGAGCACAGGTTGGCACATAGAACTAATGGAGTGGTAGAGCAGAGGAGTGAGATCACAAAATGTAAATAACTGTAATTAGGAGCATAGCAGTAGACCATTCAACCCATTGGGCCAACTCTGGCATTCAATACGATCATGGCTGATAATCCACTTCAATGCCTTTTTTCCTCACACTATCCCCAAAATGAGGATAATTTGATATTTTGGCTAATATGGTGGTGGGTGAGAATTGATGCTGCTAGGTGAGCAGGATTAAATGTCAGACAAGATGCAAACTCTGCAGATCTGGATAAGTGGTGGTTTGTAAGGTCGAGGCAAAGAGGCATTCGAAAAATCCAAATCCCAAGCCATCCAAAGTGTTGACGAGACTTTCAGCACTGCTGACGCCAGCTAGACTTTGAGGAGAAAGTTTCACGTGGGTAGAAATGAGTAGCCTCGTGACATGATGTGAGGAAGATAAGGAAACGCTCCAAGATGGCCTAAATCTTCCAAAGTGCTGGACGGAAGGTTAAGGGGGGGGTTGTTGGGTTACGGGTATAGGGTGGATACGTGGGTTTGAGTAGGGTGATCATTGCTCGGCACAACATCGAGGGCCGAAGGGCCTGTTCTGTACTGTACTGTTCTAGTCTAGTCTAGTCTAGGAGTAAGGGGAGACACCAAGGTAGTACCTGGTGGTGAGGAATTTTAGTGGAAGATATAGTGAAACATGTAGCCAGGTGAGATCACTTTGGTGATAAGGAGTCAGTTAATACTCGTGAGCAACTTTTCTCCCAGGTTAACTGTATTCAAAGTAACTGATGGTATATAGCGCTTGGAAATATTTTGACATGGTGAGGTGTTGCATAAGTGCAGGTATTTTATTCAAGACTGACCAACTTTAACAAAGCTGAATCTCCTCAGCAGACAAGAATGGACAAATTAGTGATAATAGAGCCTCAGATGGAAAGTAAAATGCGTGCGATCGTCAGACCCGATAAGTCTTCAGTAAATAGCAGATATTGCCAGCAGTACTGAGGAATTATTGGAGCCGCTTTGCTATATACTTTTAAGTAATCAACTAAATGTGCGACATTCATTTTATCCATATTTTCCATAACAAAGCAATGATGATGGTGTAATTGTGGACAATGGCAAGTCAAATCCTGAGCAGATGCAAACTCGCAAGTAGGAGTGAGGTGATTTGTCAGTGCTCCCTAATCTTTGATGTAATTTTCATTGTGCACTATGGCTTATAAATAAGGAGGATAAACTGATCAGCAGGCTGTTCCGACATTGCTTCAATTAGGATCTTCTTGCTATTTTCCAAAACGTGAATTTTGCGGATTTAGTTGAATTTAACTTGTGGATTCTTGTTTTTTTTTCTATCTGGCCGTTCATGTGATTTGTGATCATTGTGATGATTTTCCAGTGGACTTTACAGCAGCTAATCTCACACGGATGGAAGTGGGTGCAGAAAGAATGGCTGGGATCCTCTGGGTCCGCCCACTAGAAGCAGGATTCGCGATCAGCCGCAAAATGGCTTATCTGTCCAAAATTGGCATTCGCACCAGGCTTCAGACCCATTGCAAGTCTCCGGGTCTGCCACGGCAGCCATAACGGGTTTCCCGCCCCAGGCCAGCAGGAACACGCAAAGCACTAATAAGCATTAATTTGAATGTGATTAATAGACGAGAAGCCCAATTCATCTCCCAGGTTGTGCCGAACAGACGCCGGAATGTGGCGACTGGGGGCTTTTCACAGTAACTTCATTTGAAGCCTACTTGTGACAATAAGCGATTTTCATTTCAAGTAGGCTTCAATTAAGTTACTGTGAAAAGCCCCTATTCACCACATTCCGCCGCCTGTTCGGAGAGGCCGGTACGGGAATTGAACCCGCACTGCTTGCATTGTTCTGCATTACATGCCAGCTGTTTAGCCCACTGTGCTATACCAGCCCCTGGCATAGCACAGTACTTGTGCCAATAATGAAGATTATTATTATCATTAGTTGCAGGTCTGGAGAATCGCGCCCAATATTTTTTACTGTCTCCCTCCAGAATAATATATGACGGGACTTTTTCCTCTGAGGCACATTTTATTTTTAACGTTTATCATGTGATAGCTGCAAATCACAAAGATTAGACTCTGAATAGACGACGGATGATGGATAAAAATGTTCAGTTCACCATATAAATGCCTGCATGGAAGTACATATTGTTTCTACATTGCAAAGCTGACAAAAGCGAGTAGATCTATTTGCAAACTTCTTGAGGGACGCAAGTGTATTTTGGTCATTTCCACCCCCACACTGGAAGCACTAGCCCCCTGCGGTGCATTTTAAAATTCTCTGCACGTTGCAGCTGCTGGCAGATTCTTCTGTTAACGATTTGAGCTACCAGTAAGATGAGTATCTTGTAATCGTTCTCAGGTATCCCTCATTCTCCATTCAGTACTCAAGCACATTAAATATAGGGAATCAAGAGATCAAATTTTGCCGAGAGACGACGGGATAATTCTGAAGTCTGATCTGATCGCTCTTGTGCAAAATCAGTTTGGATTTTAGTGCTTTCCGTTTCTGCACAGATTGGATTGCCTAATGATTGATAAAATGGGCAATAGCACAACGATTTTCAAATTGTCTATTCATATCCCACCGTATATCACAACAGAGATACAAATAAAACATTGGAACACAAGAAAACAAGGAATAAAATAAATACCACTGAGACCATCAACTCCCTTAATTCTACAAATAATACCTAATCCTCTCTGGCTCCGCAAGAAAGATGTGTGAAATATTTCTCTCCTGCCGCAAAAATGAATTAAAACAGAACTCCAAATATCAATTCAATCCAATCCATTCACTTCAGTGCGTTCTGTTCCTGTTTAAGCACCGTTCATTTATGCTAACTTTAAGTTCTGATCATGTTATGTTCCATGTATCCATCTTATATTTCATCTCACTAATCCTGTCACTTCCTTGGTGCCAGTTTAGATTGTGCTCCACACAAAATGTGACTACCTCTAACTTTTATGAATCCTCCTAATTCAAGTATAGGTCTATCAGGTGTTTGCCCAGGTGGAGTAATATGTCATCCTTGACTGGAACACAGAATGCAATTGAAATTGAAACGCGTTGCACCCATTCAACAGCATGAAATGGGTGCAACAGCAATGGATTTAGCAATGTGATAGACAACACTGTGCATGCTTTCAAATTCGTTACTGAATTTGACTGGGCATTTTACCCCTGCCGGCAGCTAAAATAGGCACTCGGCTCCTGGCATATGTTAGGAAGCAGGCTAATGGCTATTTTAGGATCATTCTGCCAGTTGAACTTCTTGTGTAGTAGGTGTTGGCCTTTCCCTTTTCAGAACTTCCTATCATAAATGCAGCTTGGCACTAACCATTTTCATGGTTGAGCCATGACATAATATATATCATAGAATTTACAGTGCACAAGGAGGCCATTCAGCCTATCGAGTCTTCATCGGCCCTTGGAAAGCCACCCTACCCAAGCCCATACCATCGCTCTATCCCCGTAACCCAGTAACCCCACCCAACCTTTTTTGGACACTAAGGGTAATTTAGCATGACCAATGCACCTAATCTGCAGATCTTTGGACTGTGGGAGGAAACCGGAGCACCCAGAGGAAACCCACCCAGACACAGGGAGAACGTGCAGACTCTGCACAGACAGTGACCCAATCCGGGAATCAAACCTGGGACCCTGGAGCTGTGAAGCAAATGTACTAACCACTATGCTCCCGTGCTGCCGTGCTATAATATATATAATATATTATATATATATTCAAATTGGTCAATCAGACCCATTTGCATGCATCAAAGTAGAAAACACAGGCTCAAAACAAATTGGAATGAGAAATCAGGAGAGCAACAAGAACAAACTGGTAGCAAACGCCATTGTTTTACTCCTACAACAATAATATTTGATTGGACAAAGGTTATGAGGATGAACACCACCAAAAATGTGCATTTACATAGCATCTCTAAAAGAGTGAAACAACATGAACGTTTTTCACATTTAGCTCATGAGTATGAAATTCTCCATATGCTGAAATATATATCATGCTGTTTGAACATAAGAACTAGGAGCAGGAGTAGGCCAGCTGGCCCCTCGAGCCTGCTCCACCATTCAATGAGATCATGGCTGACCTTTTGTGGACTCAGCTCCACTTTCCGGCCCGAACACCATAACCCTTAATCCCTTTATTCTTCAAAAAACTATCTATCTTTATCTTAAAAACATTTAATGAAGGAGCCTCTACTGCTTCACTGGGCAAGGAATTCCATAGATTCACAACCCTTTGGGTGAAGAAGTTCCTCCTAAACTCAGTCCTAAATCTACTTCCCCTTATTTTGAGGCTATGCCCCCTAGTTCTGCTTTCACCTGCCAGTGGAAACAACCTGCCCGCATCTATCCTATCTATTCCCTTCATAATTTTATATGTTTCTATAAGATCCCCCCGCATCCTTCTAAATTCCAACGAGTACAGTCCCAGTCTACTCAACCTCTCCTCGTAATCCAACCCCTTCAGCTCTGGGATTAACCTAGTGAATCTCCTCTGCACACCCTCCAGTGCCAGTACGTCCTTTCTCAAGTAAGGAGACCAAAATCGAACACAATACTCCAGGTGTGGCCTCACTAACACCTTATACAATTGCAGCATAACCTCCCTAGTCTTAAACTCCATCCCTCGAGCAATGAAGGACAAAATTCCATTTGCCTTCTTCATCACCTGTTGCACCTGTAAACCAACTTTCTGTGACTCATGCACCAGCACACCCAGGTCTCTCTGCACAGCAGCATGCTTTAATATTTTATCATTTAAATAATAATCACGTTTGCTGTTATTCCTACCAAAATGGATAACCTCACATTTGTCAACATTGTATTCCATCTGCCAGACCCTAGCCCATTCACTTAACCTATCCAAATCCACCTGCATACTTCCAGTAGCCTCTGCTCTTTTCGCTTTACCACTTATCTTAGTGTCATCTGCAAACTTGGAACTTTAGGGGCAGCAGGGTAGCATGGTGGTTAGCATAAATGCTTCACCGCTCCAGGGTCCCAGGTTTGATTCCCGGCTGGGTCACTGTCTGTGTGGAGTCTGCACGTCCTCCCCCTGTGTGCGTGGGTTTCCTCCGGGTGCTCCGGTTTCCTCCCACAGTCCAAAGGTGTGCGGGTTAGGTGGATTGGCCATGCTAAATTGCCCGTAGTGTCCTAATTAAAGTAAGGTTAAGGGGGGGGGTTGTTGGGTTACGGATATAGGGTGGATACGTGGGTTTGAGTAGGGTGATCATGGCTCGGCACAACATTGAGGGCCGAAGGGCCTGTTCTGTGCTGTACTGTTCTATTCATACGTTGCCCTTGGTCCCCAACTCCAAATCATCTATGTAAATTGTGAACAATTGTGGGCCCAACACGGATCCCTGAGGGACACCACTAGCTACTGATTGCCAACCAGGGAAACACCCATTAATCCCCACTCTTTGCTTTCTATTAATTAACCAATCCTCTATCCATGCTATTACTTTAACCTTAATGCCATGCATCTTTATCTTATGCAGCAACCTTTTGTGTGGCACCTTGTCAAAGGCTTTCTGTAAATCCAGATATACCTGACATTGTCCAGTTTGGGTTGTACTGTGGGGGAGCACAGGTTGAGCTGTGGATGTAAATATATCTTCCACAGTTTACTTCCATTCCCTTGGGAATGTAGTAGTGTAGGAGCAGAAGTTGGCCATTTGGCCCATCAAGCCTGCTCCACCATTCAGTGAGGTCATGGCTGATCATCACCCTCAGTGCCGCTTTCCCATGCTATCCACATACCCATTGGTCTCTAGAAATCTATCGATTTCTGTCTTGAATGTGCCCAATGATTTTAGCTTCCACAGTCCTTTGGGGTGGAGAATTCCAAAGATTCAACGAAGTGAACGAACTCCTCCCCCTCTCAATTTTAAACAGTCTTCTTCTTATTCTGAGATTCTGAGGGGGTCAGAGAATCCGCGGGGGGGGGGGGGGGGGGGGGGGGGGGGGGGCGTGAGAATCGCGCCACGCAGCTCCGATGTCGGCTCGCTGATTCTCGAATGCCCGCAGGATCACCGCAGTGCCGGTCGGGAGCCTTTGAAAGCGCCCTCCCCCTCCAGGCCATTCTCCGGGCCCCGACAGGCCGAGTGACCATTGAGTTCTGTCGAGTCCCGCCGGCGTGGTTCACTTATGGTCCCACACTGCGGGGCCTGGAAGTTCTGTGTGCAGGGGCCGTCCTGGTGGGGGGTCAGGAGGATCCGACCCCGGAGGGGGGCCCTCCACGGTGGCCTGGCCCGTGATCGGGGCCTACCGATCGGCAGGCGGGCTGGTTCCGTGGGGGCCTATGTTCCTCTGCGCCGGGCCCCTGTAGGACTCCGCCATATTGCCCGGGGGCCGGCGCAGAGAAGGGAACCCATGCGCATGCTCAAACTCACGCCAGCTGGGGAGCACATGCGCGGACTCGCGCCAGCCATGAAGCGCCGGCTGTAGCAACAGAGACCACTCTGGCACCAACCTAGCCCCCTAGGAAGGGGTGAATATCTGATAAACCAGGACCATTGACGGCGGAGTGGTTTGCGCCGCTTTTCAAACCAGCGTCAGAACTTCTCCATAGGATTGGAGACTCCCGGCCTGTGTCGCTGGTTCTAGGCCAGGGGAAATAGCCTATCTGTATTCACCCTGTCACTCCCTGCAAGGATTTTATGGGCTGAATTCTCCGTTTCTGGGGCTATGACCCCATGCCAACGTGGGAACAGTGGCATTTTACGCTGGAAAACTGGTTCAAAACAGGCACCGATTTCCCGTTTTGCAACAGGCCTAGCAGGACAGCAGCGTAGAGCACCCAGCTCTAGCTGCCGATATGCCCCGGAGAAATCCCGGGTCCGTGTCCGTGCATGCACACGGCAGCGGCCTGCAGCGGCCGCACCATGCTTCATAGCGGACGCAGCCTGTGGACCCACCCGCAAAACAGTCCACCCCTTAGGTCGGCTCACGCACCCCGGACCACCCACCCACAGTGCCCCCAGCCCCGAATAATGCACCCCCCCCCCCCCCCCCCCCCCCCCCCGCCCCGTGGATCAGCCCTCCCTGACTGTGGAGGCATTGGACTGAGTCCGCAGCTGCCATCCGAATTCCTGACGGATGAGACCACACGTAACCCACGCCGTCGGGATCTCAGCCGGTCGGGGGCGGAGCAGTGGGGGGTGGGGCCTCAGACAATGTCCTGGGGCCGTGGATATGTGGTGCGGCCTACTCTGCGAGTACGCCACCTTGGAGGGGGCGGAGCATTGCGGAAGCATCACCGCCCCCGATTTGGTCAAAAACTTGGATTCTCTGGCCGTTCGCCGAACGCGATTTTCGTATCGGCAATCGGAAAATCCAGCCCTATATGTTCCAATGAGATCACTTCGCATTCTTCACTACCCTAGTGAATGCAGGCCCAGTCTCCTTAATCTCGCCTCATCGGACAATCCCTCCCATCCCAGGGATTAGTGTGGTGAACTTCAGTTGCACTTTCTTTATGATAAGTGTTTCCTACCTTAGATTAGGAGACCAAAACTATACACAATACTCCTAGCCTCGTTGCGTCCTCCTCACGACTCACATTCCCGCCCAATGGACTATTTAACAATGTCAGATCGAGGCCTTGATGGTTTCTTGATCGGTTTGGGGAGTGAATTCTCAGGACCAGCTTGTTTTCGCTTCATGACATGCTTTCATACATTCTTTTGAAGGTGCTGGATTATGGCAAAGCAGTAGTAGGCCACATCTTCCATTTGGAACCTTACACTGATGACAGACTGTTGGCCACATGCAAAGGAGCTGGGCTTTAAGACCCAGGTCAAATATAACTCTTGTCTCAATTTAATAACAGGTAAAACTGAAAGAATGCAGCCCAAATGCCTAATGGGGCTACATTCATCCACTGAGCAGAAAATGGCACTAAACCTTCACAATTATTATTTCAAATGTGTCCTTAAATGAGTTATACACGGCTGCAATAATTAATTGGTTAACCTAATCGAGGACTGTGTAGTCACTTGGGGGTAGATTTTCTCCTATTGGGTGGCTGGCTGGTAGAACAGTTTAGCTATGTGTCCACTCCTGCCGGTGACAGGCGGGATCCATTATGGGGACAGGGTTTGAGTGGCATGTGGTCTGTGAGCAGCAGGTGTTGATCAGGCTCTGCACCATAGCTCGCCATTTTCAGTCTGTTGTCATACCAGGCAACCCAGAGGCTGAGCGGGGGCGGGGGGTGGGGGGGGGGGGGGGGGGGCGTAAGTAGTTTGGAAGTTTCACTTGAGGGAGTGAGGGTGTGTGGGTGGAGCTGATCAAAGGGTTAGGGTTGGGGATACCAGGAGAGCAGTAACCTGAATCTAGAGGAACATTGCTGCTACTCCTGACCCACCAACATAATTTCAGCGGGACCTTCGGATGTTACTGATGCGACCATCAATTCACTCAGAGACTCGAGTTGGAGTAAACTATGGCTTTAATCGGCTTACAACTGAGCCTTTCTGCGACTGTGCTGAACTGAGGGCGGACTCGCAGGACCGCAGCACTTATACTTCCTGCTGGGGGCGGAGCCCTGTACATGCTCCTCATCTCCCCCTGTGGGCAGAGCCACGCAACGGCTCACAGATGGAGCCCACAGGGATGCAGTAATGTACAGTGTGAATTATAGTGGTTACACATTCACCACAGTTACTTTGAGTGTCCACCGCCCAGTATATATGGGTGGGGAATGGCATGGTTCGCGGTCTGTCAAAATTGCAATTGGTGTCCGGGGTGCTTTGTAGGCCCTGATTTGGATGTAAAAAAGTCCAACCGCCCAGAACAGGCAGGTGCTCCCACTACCCACGAGGAAAACCACGTTCAAATACATGGCAGCACTCTGGGTGTACCTCCACCACATGGGTGGCAGCGGTTCAAGAAGGTGGCTCAACATCACCTACTCAAGGGCAATGATGAATGAAATGAAATGAAAATTGCTTATTGTCACGAGTCGGCTTCAATTAAGTTACTGTGAAAAGCCCCTAGTCGCCACATTTCGGCGCCTGTCCGGGGAGGCTGGTACGGGAATTGAACCGTGCTGCTGGCCTGCTTGGTCTGCTTTAAAAGCCAGTAATTTAGCTGAGTGAGCTAAACCAGCCCCAGGGATTAGGGATTAATCAATTAACCAATTAGGGATGGACAATAAATTCTGGCCCAGCCAGCGGTGCCCAATAATCTATTTTCAGGCTGCTACCCACCCTGCCTGTGCCTGGAGGAACCAAGTTAAAACTTACCCCTTGAACAAATGGCTGCCAGTCACACCCATCAAATCAGAGTGCGTTTCCACCACTGCGAATCAATGTGCCATTTACTGTGCATTCAATCATGATTCTTGTACAAACTTAAGTACTAAAATACCCATCCACTGTTGCTCATTACACCTCTCTCCAGGCCTGTGTTTGTGAGTAAATGTCTGGAATAGCAGGATTAACTTTCACTTTAAAAGCCACATTAGTAGTTGCATATGTTCCTGGTGAATTCAGTTGGTGAATCGATGTGCCCACTGGATTGTATTAGAATTTTCAAGCTTTGGCTTTTTACTCAAATTGATCAAAACAGTGCAATCTCCTGGTGGGAACTAAACAGTACTTGTAGTATTAGGATCATAACTTTGTGAAGAATAAGCGTCTCTGCTTCACAATAAAGCAATGTCCCCGGTTCTAAGGTTAGCAGATGCGTAATAATGCACATTGTTTTTCTTGAAGTAGCTTTTCACCTCCCTCCTATTAATCTTGTGAGGTCTTCAGTGTAGGTTTCTGCGGCTTACGCTGTTCCATTCAACCTGTAACTGCGATGCCTGTGGGATGTCTGTAATTAGAGTGGAGTTTTGCATTGTGGTGAATGACGAATGTAAGAGGTAAGAAACTTGTCAGACAAAGTAACTCCTCTGCAACGTTTTGGAAGTGACAAAAATAGTGCCATTTATTGTTCAGTTCCTTTATACCAGATGACTTATCAGCTATTTTCTTAAAAACGTGAAATGGATGCAACTGTCAGGTTGGCAGAACTATGATTTATATGGAGGATATAATAGCTGGGAATGAAATACACATATAGAATTCAAGGGATTCACACGACATCATTTGGCTTTCATGACAGCCTCAGTGTACAACCACAAAACTGATACTTTATACCTACATTATACCTGTGCTTTTTTCCTCTGGTGCTTGTCAGTTTGAACCAGAATGAGTCATCCATCAATGTAGCATTACTATCAATTGTGCTCGAAGGAACAGCGTCACTTGCAAAGTCGCGGTATTGTGAAATATGAGCACACGGAAAATGATGCTCCTTCCAGCTTGTCCCACAAAATTGTTAGGTCTCATACCATGGGGAGGCGGAGATATAGTGGTATTGTCACTGGATGGGTAATCCAGGGTAATTCTCTGGGAATTATAACAGGATTGAGTGTGGGGCGTGGTTAGATGGAGACACCACCATCTCCTCCTGGCAGAGGCCTAAACACAATCATTTTCAGATTTCCCATCAGCCTAAAAATTGAGGCTGGATGGGAAATGGCCCTCAAGTGATCAATAATTAACTACTTAAGTGCTTCAATTGAGGCAAGGACAAGTTTCCCATCTGAGGCCTCGCCCGCTCCAGCATATATCACTGAGAGGGGGCAGCACGGTGGCACAGTGGTTAGCATTGCTACCTCACGGCGCCGAGGTCCCAGGTTCGATCCCGGCTCAGGGTCACTGTCTGTGTGGAGTTTGCACATTCTCCCCGTGTTTGCATGGGTTTTGCCCCCACAAGCCAAAGATGTGCAGGATAGGTGGATTGGCCGTGCTGAATTGCCCCTTAATTGCAAAAAAATGAATTGGGTATGCTAAATTTAAAAAATATATATATCACTGAGAGGTCAGAATGGGCAGAAATCCGGTGGGAAGCCCATTCTTGCTATTTTGCGTTCCTCTACCGCCCACGCAAAAACACACTGGGGGAGCATGAAATTCAAGCCCAGATCCCTCTGCTCCTGCACATTCTAAGAAGTAACAGCTCCAGCTTTCTACACCTCTGTCTGAGGCAGCACATATAAGGGACAGGTGAGTGAAAAAAACATCGATTTCTCACTGTTTCTGCCTGGACTACTCTTAGTATGGATGACTGATGGGGGGGCGGGGGGATCTCTGATTTGGGGAGTCTCTAATGGGGGCTCATTAATATGGGTGTTCTGGGACTTCCGGTTGCGGCTATGCGGAGCTAAGCCGCACGTTCGGCAGCTCCCGCTACTTAAGGACTTTTGGGCCTATTTGAGGGCCCCAAACGGTGCTGTTTCAAAAAATCCCAGTGGAGGAAGGTGCCTGGAGGAGCATTCCCTGCAATTTATGGTGCTCACCTGGAGTGGGGCAAGGGAAAAGGCTGCAGCAGTTCCCCAAGAAAAGTGGGGGAAGAAGGACAAAATGGCGGCCGGCGGAACACCCGAGGACTGGTGGAAGTGGGCGCAGGAGCAGCAAGCTTCTCTGCGCTGTTTTGTGGAGCTGAAGGATGAGTTGCTGGACTCCCTGAATGCGACTACCAACAGGCTGCTTGAGACCCAGGCGGCCCAGGAGGTGTCCATTCGGGAGTTGCAGCAGGCGGCCGCTGAGCGGGAGGAGGAGGCCGTGGTCCTCGTGGGGAAAGTGGAGTTGCACGAGGCACTTCACAAAAAGTGGCAAGACTGCTTGGAGGAGCTGGACGTCCGCACGAGGCGAAAGAATTTGAGGATCCTGGGCCTGGCGGAGGGGCTGGAGGGGTCGGATCTTCCGTCTTATGTGACCACAATGTTGAGCTCGTTGATGGGAGCGGGGTCCTTCCATTTGCCCCTGGAGCATGAGGGAGCCCACAGAGTGCTGGCTAGGAGGCCCAAGACAAATGAACCCCCGCGGGCGGTGCTGGTGCGGTTCCATCGATTCAGCGACCGGGAGTGTGTGCTGTGGTGGGCCAAGAAAGAGAGGAGCAGCAAGTGGGAGAATTCGGTAGTGCGAATCTACCAGGACTGGAGTGCGGAGGTGGCTAAGCGGCGGGCCGGGTTCAACCGGACGAAGGCGGTGCTGCATGCCAGGCAGGTCAAATTTGGAATGCTGCAGCCTGCGCGTCTGTAGGTGACATATAAGGACCGGCACCACTACTTCGAATCCCCGGAGGAGGCGTGGGCCTTTGTACAGGCGGAGAAGCTGGACTCGAACTAGGGTCTGGGGGACACTATGGCTGTTGCTGTTTTCGCTGTTGCTGTTTTGTAATTTTGACATGTGTTTTTTATGCTGGGGTTTTTTTTGCTCTGTTTCCGGGTGGGTCTGTCTGTTGGGTACGGTTGTGGTATGTGGGGAATGTTGGGGGTTTGTGTTTTTTTATGTTCTCTTCTGTACGGGGCTGGGGGTTGGGGTGAAACTGGATTTTGGGGAGCTGCGTCAGAAGGGTGGGGTGTGGCAGTATGAAAGCGCGGGCTTTCCTCTGGTTTCCCGCGCTGCGGGGCAGCGCGGTGGGGGCATGGCCTCTACTGGTTTTCCTTCCCGCGCTGAAGCGGTGCCAAGGAGGTATGGCAAGAGGGGGATGACCCCATGTCGGGAGGGGATGGGTTTTGGCGGGAGCTGCCGGGGTCAGCAGAAGTCAGCTGACTTACGGAAGTACCATGGAGGGTGCGTCGCGGCTAGGAGGGGTCCTAGCCTGGGGGGGGGGGGGGGGGGGGGGGGGGGGGGGGGGGGGGGGGGGGGGTGGGGGGGGGGTGGGTGGAGGGGGGGGGGATACCGGGTTGCTGCTGGAATGGCCAGGAAGGAGCTGGTGTGGGCCGGGGGAGTAGAGGAGAGGCGTTATCGCCATGGGGAACGGGTCGGGCGGGGGGCGCTGGCCTGGGGCAAGCAGTCGATAAGCTATGGCTAGCCGGCGGGGGAGGGGGGCGGGTTGCCCTCTGATCCGGCTGATCACCTGGAACGTGAGGGGGCTGAATGGGCCGGTTAAGAGAACTAGGGTATTTTCTCATCTGAAGGGGCTGAAGACGGACGTGGCTATGCTCCAGGAGACCCACTTGAAGGTGGCGGACCAGGTTCGTCTGAGGAAGGGGTGGGTGGGGCAGGTTTTTCACTCAGGATTGGACGTGAAGAACCGGGGAGGTGGGGAAGAGGGTGGCATTCGAGGCGGCTGAGGTGGTGTCGGACAAGGAGGGCAGATATATTATGGTGAAGGGTAGGCTGCAGGGAGAGAAGGTGGTGCTGGTTAATGTATATGCCCCAAATTGGGATGATGCGGGCTTCATGAGGCGCTTGTTGGGCCGCATTCTGGACCTGGAGGCAGGGGGCCTGATCATGGGGGGAGACTTTAACACAGTGCTGGATCCCCCACTGGACCGGTCCAGTTCAAGGACGGGTAGGAGACCGGCGGCGGCCAAAGTGCTGAGGGGGTTTATGGACCAGATGGGAGGGGTGGATCCCTGGAGGTTTGGGAGGCCGAGGGCGCGGGAGTATTCCTTTTTCTCTCATGTCCATACGGTTTATTCCCGAATAGATTTTTTCGTCCTGAGCAGGGGATTGATCCCGAAGGTGCAGGATGCCGAGTATTCGGCCATAGCAATTTCAGACCATGCTCCGCACTGGGTTGATCTGGAGATGGGGGAGGTGCGGGACCAGTGCCTGCTATGGCGCCTGGGTGTGGGGATGCTGGCTGATGAGGAGGTGTGTAGGAGGGTCCGGGGAAGTATTGAGGGGTATCTTGATACCAACGACACGGGGGAGGTCTGGTTGGGGATGGTCTGGGAGGCTCTGAAAGCAGTGATCCGGGGGGAGCTGATCTCCATCCATCCATAGGGAAAGGAGGGAGAGGAAGGAGAGGGAGAGACTGGTGGGGGAGCTCCTGGATGTGGATAGGAGGTACGCGGAGGCACCGGAGGAGGGATTGTTGGGGGAACGGCGTAGTTTGCAGGCCAAGTTCGACTTGTTGACCACCAGAAAGGCGGAGACACAGTGGAGGAGGGCGCAGGTATATGAGTATGGGGAGAAGGTGAGCAGGATGTTGGCGCATCAGCTCCATAGTCGAGATGCGGCTAGGGAAATTGGTGGAGTGACGGATAAGGGTGGGAATGTAGTGCAGAAGGGGGCAGAGGTAAATGGGGTCTTTAGGGACTTCTACGAGGAACTGTACCGGTCGGAGCCTCCGATGGGGGGGAGGATGGAGAGCTTCATGAACAGGCTATGTTTCCCAAAGGTTCAAGAGGGGCTGGTAGAGGGGCTGGGGGCGCCGATAGAGCTGGAGGAGCTAGTCAGGGGGATTGGTCAAGTGCAGTCAGGTAAGGCGCCGGGGCCGGATGGGTTCCCGGTGGAATTTTATAAAAAGTATGCGGATCTGGTGGGTCCCCTGTTGGTGTGAGCCTTCAATGAGGCATGGGAGGGGGGGGGGCTTTGACCCCGACTATGTCGCGGGCGCTGATCTCTCTGATCCTGAAGCGGGATAAGGACCACTTGCAGTGTGGATCATACAGGCCTATCTCGCTCCTCAATGTTGACACTAAGTTGCTGGCGAAGATCCTGGCCACCAGGATAGAGGACTGTGTGCCAGAGGTGATACACGAAGATCAGACAGGATTTGTCAAGGGACGGCAGCTCAACACGAATGTGCGGAGATTGCTAAATGTGATTATGATGCTGGCGGTGGAGGGGGAGGCGGAGATAGTGGTGGCGCTGGATGCAGAGAAAGCGTTTGATAGAGTTGAGTGGGGGTACCTGTGGGAGGTGCTGGAGCGGTTCGGTTTCGGGGAGGGGTTCATCAAATGGGTGAGGTTGCTCTACGCGGCTCCGATGGCGAGTGTAGTTACCAATGGAAGGAGGTCGGAGTACTTTAGGCTCTACCGTGGGACCAGGCAGGGGTGCCCCCTGTCCCCCTTGCTCTTTGCATTGGCGATTGAACCTCTGGCTATGGCGTTGAGGGAGTCAGGGAGGTGGAGGGGTCTGGTGCGGGGTGGGGAGGAACATCGGGTATCTCTGTATGCGGACGACCTGCTGTTGTATGTGGCGGACCCAGAAGGGGGAATGCCGGGGGTGATGGAGCTGTTAGCGGAGTTTGGGGGCTTCTCGGGCTATAAGTTAAATTTAGGCAAGAGTGAGGTAATTGTAGTACATCCGGGTGATCAGGAGGAGGGAATTGGGAGACTCCAATTTAAGAGGGCAGTGAAGAGTTTCAGATACCTGGGGGTGCAGGTGGCCAGGAGTTGGGGGATTCTCCATAAGCTTAATTTTACCAGGCTGGTGGAGCAGATGGAGGAGGAATTTAAAAGGTGGGACATGGTGCCGCTATCGTTGGTGGGTAGAGTGCAGTCCGTCAAAATGACGGTTCTCCCGAGGTTCTTGTTCCTCTTTCAGTGTTTGCCCATCTTTATCCCTAGGGCCTTTTTTAGAAGGGTGACTAGCAGCATCATGAGCTTTGTTTGGGCGCATGGGACCCCGAGGGTGAAGAGGGTCTTCTTGGAGTGGGGTAGGGATGGGGGGGGGGGGGGGGGGGGCTGGCGTTACCCAATCTCTCGGGGTATTATTGGGCGGCCAATGTGTCGATGGTGCGTAAGTGGGTGATGGAAGGGGAGGGGGCAGCATGGAAACGGATGGAGAGGGCGTCCTGTGGAGATGCAAGCCTGGGGGCCCTGGTAACGGCGCCGTGGCCGCTCCCTCCTACGAGGTATACCACGAGTCCGGTGGTGGCGGCTACCCTCAAGATTTGGGGGCAGTGGAGGCGACATAGGGGAGAAGTGGGGGGCTCGATGGAGGCTCCGTTAAGGGGGAACCATCGGTTCGTCCCGGGGAACATTGATGGGGGATTCCAGGGTTGGCACAGAGGGCTCAGACAGCTGAGGGACCTGTTCATTGATGGGAGGTTTGCAAGCCTGGGGGAGTTGGAGGAGAAATTTGGGCTCCCCCCGGGGAACATGTTCAGGTATCTGCAGGTAAAGGCATTTGCTAGACGGCAGGTGGAGGGATTCCCTTCGCTTCCCATGAGGGGGGTGAGTGACAGGGTGCTTTTGGGGGTCTGGGTCGGGGAGGGGAAGATATCTAATATCTACAAGGTAATGCAGGAGGTGGAGGAGGCGTCAGTAGAGGATCTGAAAGCTAAGTGGGAGGGGGAACTGGGGGAACAGATCGAAGACGGGACATGGGCTGATGCCCTGGAGAGGGTTAATTCTTCCTCCTCATGTGCGCGGCTTAGCCTCATCCAATTCAAGGTGCTGCATAGGGCCCACTTGTCCGGGTCTAGGATGAGTAGGTTCTTTGGGGGCGAAGGCAGGTGTGTCAGGTGTTCGGGGAGTCCAGCGAACCATTCCCATATGTTCTGGGCATGCCCGGCACTGGAGGAGTTCTGGAAGGGGGTGGCAAGGACAGTGTGTCGAGGGTGGTGGGATCCAGGGTCAAGCCAGGCTGGGGACTCGCGATATTTGGGGTTGGGGTGGAGCCGGGAGTGCAGGAGGCGAAAGAGGCCGGCGTGCTGGCCTTTGCGTCCCTCGTAGCCCGGCGGAGGATCTTGCTACAATGGAAGGATGCGAGGCCCCCAAGCGTGGAGACCTGGATCAATGACATGGCGGGTTTTATTAAGCTAGAGAAGGTCAAATTTGCCCTGAGAGGGTCGGTACAAGGGTTCTTTAGGCGGTGGCAACCTTTCCTCGACTTTCTGGCTCAACGATAGGGTACTGGGACAGCAGCAGCAGCAACCCGGGGGGGGGGGGGAGGAAGAGAGAGGGGGGGAAAGAGAGAGGGGGGGAAAGAGAGAGGGGGGGGAAAGAGAGAGGGGGGGAGAGAGAGAGAGGGGGAAAGAGAGAGAGGGGGGAAGAGAGAGAGGGGGGAAAGAGAGAGAGGGGGGAAAGAGAGAGGGGGGGAAAGAGAGAGGGGGGAAAGAGAGAGGGGGGGGAAGAGAGAGGGGGAAGAGAGAGGGAGGGGGGAAAGAGGGGGGAAAAGAGGGGGGGAGGGGGGAAAGAGGGGGGAGGGGGAAAGGGGGGAGAAAGGAGGAGGGGAGGGTGGGAAAAGAGGGAGAAGAGGAGGGGGAGAAAGAGGGAGGGGAGGGGGAGGGAAGGAGGGGGAGGGGAATAAGGGGGGAGGGGGAAGGGGGGAAGGGGAAGGGGGGAGGGGAAAGGGGGGACGATGACTATGTTTGCTTATTTAATTTAAATTTATTTTTAAGTTCTTTTGTTGTTCACTGGGTTTGGGGGGTGGGGAGGATGTGATACATGCGTTGATACGGTCTTGGGGGTGTTACAGATATTATGGGGTTATTGTGTTGCATTTCATTGTTGTCATGTTTTCTGTAAAAAATTCCAATAAAAATTATTTTTTAAAAATAAAATATGGGTGTTCTGATGGAGGGCTCTGGTGGGGGTTCTGGTGGGGTCTCTGTTGTGGGAGTCTTATTGGGATTCTGGTGGGGGAGGTCTGATGGGGGGGTTCTGTGGTGGGGGGGGTCTGAAGGGGGTAATGGTGGGCTGGGGGGGTGGTAGGATTTGGATTGTGGAGGGGAGGGAGCCCTCCAATTGACTTTGGGGGAACCTTCGTTAAATACCTACCCCCTTGGCCCACCACAAGTTCCATCACATCAGGTCCACGCTGGCAAATACTTGTACCACCCAAGCCAGGTGAATCCCATGAATCCAGTGTATTAATAGCATTGCATCCTCCCGTTGGCACAGAGCGCGAATCCTGACGCTGCTGGCAGCGGGGGACTTGGCAACGGATTTTGCCTGAAATGAGATTCTCTGCCGTAAATTAGTCAATTTTTTTGGAGAATTCCACCCAATATCTGAAGCCCACTCCATCCCTGCTTTCTTCTTCTTATGGTCTGTAGAGAATAAAAATTCAGAAAACACAGCGGAAGGGGCAGGGCAAGAAATGTAACCTCATTTTGGAATCACCTTATTCACATATTGGTTTAAGGATAACTAACCAGCAGTCCTCTTTTTTTACAGCGACATTGGAAATTAAATGAAAAACTGCTAAAGCTAAAGTTGGTCTATTTCTCAGAACAGTTTGGGCTCTAATTAGATCCGTCACTTCCACTTAAGTCCACCGCTCTGAATGGGTCTGATAATGTATTGTGTTTGCGGTAACGTGCCCGAAAGCTAACTCAAGTCCAAAAGATGAAAAATCTTCTCACATAATGAACTCGAGTGTCACTGCTATCTGACAATTTAATTAGCTTTCAGAGTGACTGCAAGAAGGGTCAATAAGCCAAATTAGCACTTATGGATGGAAAGGTTGTAAAGAAAACTTGTTACACTTAAAATGTTAGTTTCCCATCTTGGACACTGTTCCAAACTGCAGGCGTACACATCAGCAACAATAAAACAACAATTTCTATTTAATGTAATTTAATTATATTTAACATAATAAATCTTCCCTGGGCGCAATAGTGTACGATCAAACAAAATATGACAATGAGCTGCCTGAGGAGATATGAGGAAACATGATCAAAAGCTTAGTAAAGAGGCAGACCGTAAGGAGCATCTTAAAGAAGAAAAGAGATAGGGGCGGGATTCTCCGCCGGCGTGATTCTCCGTTTTGCCGGCGCCCGGGGGTTTCCCGACGGCGTGGGGATGCCCCACAATGGGAAACCCCATTGACCGGCTGGCGTAACGGAGAATTCTGCCAGCGGGTCGAAGCTGAAAAGTGGCGCGGTGGGGCGGAGAATCCAGCCCAGGAAGACAGAGCGCTTTAGAGAGGAAATTCTAGAGGGTAGACTCTTCTTAGCTAAGGCACTGCTGACAATGGTGGAGAGATTGGGGATATTCAAGAGGTCTGGATCGGAGGAGCACAGGTACTTCGGAGGGTTGCAGAGCTGGAGGAAGGTTGGGTTCGAAGACTAAGCCGCAATGGAGATATCCATTGTTGAAGGTACCTTCCTTCAGATGAGATCTTAGACTGAGCAGATAAAAACACTGCAATGGCAAATAATTGGTTATTTTAGAAGAATTGAATCAAATGGACCAAAGGACTATCTTCATCATGAAACCATCTAGTGACTAGCTAATGTAACAAATGTTGCCTATTCTTACAAGATCTGGCTGATTCCAAGGCTCTATCAGGGGCATGTGCACGATTTCACCAACATCTGCACAGTGCATCCAAGATGTCACGGATGCGCTATATGCCCGGGCATCTAGCTACATCAACTTAAACATTGACCAGACCCGCCAGGATGCCCGGGCTGCTGGATTTTCTGGCATGGCCCAGGTACAGAGGGTCATTGGTGGCACGCATGTCGGCCTCAGAACACCAGCTCGACAGGGGGGAACCCTTCATTAATAAGAAGGGGTTCCACTCCCTGAAAGTGCAGTTTGTTTGCGATCACCAGCTGCACATTATGCACCCCTGCATGCGACACCCAGGCAGCGTGTACGAAGCTTACATCGTGGCACACTCGGAGGTTCCTGGCACCTTTGAAGTGCTCCTTCACGTGAGGGGTGGGCTAGTGGGCGAAAAGGCTCCAAGTTGTCCGGCTCACAATCGGATTTCCGACCCCAGCCAATCACACGCCTGGGGAACCAGGACTCGGGCAGGATGCAAGTGGGCAGAGTGGTGGCCCATTTGCCTCCCCGGCGCTCTTAGTGGCAGTGCGAAAATGTTCCGATTCTCAATTGGTCGAAGCACTCAGTCTTGAAAAGAGTGAATCCCACCCTAAGTGCCATTTTGGGTGGTATCTCCAGCCGATTCTCACCGCAATTCTCCTACACAAAGTCATTCTTTTGGAGCCAGCAGTGAAACCCACCGAAAAAGTGATGGGTGGAATCTGAAGACACCGGCAGGTCCAACCTCACAGACCAGGGTGTCCTTTTTCAAGGATGCCCCGATCTCAAAGTGCGTGTGCATTTCCCCTTCCCCAAACACTGCAGGCAGCTGGGCTACAGTGCCCCCACCCCCACCCCCACCACCATCCTCGATGACATCAACCCCCCTCTTCCAAGGAGCGCTGGCATCTGGGCCCTCCCAAGGGATCTCCTTTCAAGTCCTGGCCACTTCCAGCTGTCATCAGGTCACCCACCTCCCCTGTCCAGTACCAGAACCCCCCTTCCCCCTAGGTGAGCGCCACCACTGCAATGGGGACACCAAATGCCCCTCAAACTCCCCTTCATGGCCAAGCTCCCATTAATGCCCATGCTGGCTTTCAGACCCTGCCCCTTGGCAGTGCCAACCTGGCACCCTGGTATTGGCACTACCAGAGGGCAGTGCCAGGTCACTGCACTGCTATGTTCACGACCACCCAGGGGTTTCAGTGGTCTCCGAAACTCTTAACGGGAGCCGGGAGAGTCCAACTTGAAATGATCGGAGCATATTTAAATGCTCGTTTAGGGTAAACCAGATTGCGTTAGGTGCCATGGGCCAGGAGCATCACGCTCCGTTCAGTGCCCACCGTTTGGAGGCTCTCCCGCTTACAAGACTGTAAGAACAGAGTGGCATCAGTAATTTGTTTTTAAAAAGCTGATGTAACAATAAAGTAATTCTACCTTACACCTAACAAATTCGGGTAAGTGCCCATAATAACATGAAAAAGATCACTTTGTTATTCTCTGACACGACATTTTGTTAAGATCCCGGACCAGACCCCATCATTTGTTATGATACCAGACAAGAACCCCTAACACTGATTCAATTTGTAAAACTTTGAGGAAAGGATACCTTGCTCTAGGAATGCTTCCACTGACAAATAGGGATATGTTATAGTAAAACAGATTTAATTATAAACACAGGATTACACTACATTAACATCACATTAAATAGCTTACAATTAGCAGTTAAACAATTCTTAACATAAAAGAAACACTTTAACTTCTAACTGATATGTTCTCTTTCTCCAATCAAGCAAAACCCATCACAGGCCAAAAGCCAGCTGTAAATACAGTTTGCAAACACAGGGTTACTTGATGTACACTTGAAACTGACTGCTCCAGACTTGGCTCTTCTCTACCCACTATCCCAGTTCTGACTACCTTACTAAGACTAAACACAACCCCTCAATTATCTAAACCCCAGGGAAACCTTTTTCTATACACAAAATTCCATTAGCCCTATAGAGGTAAATAATATACTAAGTTGGAATGATGACCTCACTTTTATAACATCTTAATTGCACCTTCTGCAGACCCTGGGCGCGATTCTCCAATCCTGCGGCAGAGTGTCCACGTCGTCGTAAACGCCGTCGCGTTTTACGATGGCATGGACGGGCCGCTCCCACGGCCCCTACAGGGGGCCAGCACGGCGCTGAGTGGTTCGCGCCGCTCCAGCTGCAGATCCCGGCGCGAACTGTGCGCCGCAGGATCCACGCATGCGCAGTGACGTCGGCGCCAACGCGTGTATGCGCAGTTGCCTCCTTCAACGCGCAGCCCCGACGCAACATGGCGCAGGACTACAGGGGCCGGCGTGTAGGAAAGGAGGCCCCCAGCCACGGAGGCTGGCCCGCCAATCGGTGGGCCCCGATTGCGGGCCAGACCACATCGGAGGCCCCTCCTCCCCCAGGGTCGGACCGCCCCTCCCCCCCACAGGCTGCCGCCCGACCCTTGCACGGCGAGGTCCTGCCGGCCCAGAGCAGGTTAGAACAGCGACCAGCGCCGCGCCAACCACGCCGGTGCCAATGGCGCCGATTCTCCACTCTGTGGAGAATCACGTGCCGGCATCAGGGCGGCGTGGCCTGTTCGCTGGGATTCTCCAGCCCGGCAGTGGCTGGGAGAATCATACAATGTCTGGAAACTTTTTAACCTAGATTCTTTAATAACGTTACTGCAACAGATATAAGGCTTTGAAAAGCAATATTGCAACAGATGTAAAATACAATTGTAGGAATTCTCCATTTGGGAGACCAAGAGTTGCCGCTGGGACAGAACAGTGTGCGATTCGAGCTTCGCTTGGGGGTCTATTCAGTAAGTAAGACAGGACATGTAAATGGGCCAGCACTCAGCCAGCACAAATTCAGCGCTATTCCTGACACAGCGGGCATTGTATCTGCTGGAGTCGGAGTTAGTGCTAAGATCCTGACAGCTGGAACTGTGTTTAAATGTTCCACTAACCCCACACTCACTGCCTCACAGACAACCTGCGCCGCCCCCCCCCCCCCCCCCCCCCCCCCCCCCCCCCCCCCCCCCCCCCCCCCCAAGGTCAGGAGTTTGAGGTGGATCCGCAGATCCAAGCCAGTGTGAAGCACAGGGACACCCCCTTCTCCAGGGTGGACCGCAGACTCAAGTCTGCAGTCCTGAAGTCCTGCAGTCTTGGGAAGTGGTGGCAGAGATGGTCAGTGCTGCCAGACTCACCAGGAGGACACAACTGGTGATCCGGAGGGGTGGAGTTCACTGGTGAGGCCTCTGCCATGAGAGCCAGGGAGGGTTGAGCTTTGCTGATCTCCTGCTTCCCCTGCAATTGGGCAGCATTTCTGAGGAGTGTTAAAACCTGGTGGGTCCCTGATTGAATATGGCCACGCGCATCTCGGTGTAGCAGCTGGGGTATGAGGGTGTCCAGAGGCGTGGCCTGGGTGGGCTCTCAGATGACTAGCTTCTGAGCATTGAAAGGATACAGGCAACACTCAGCAGGGTGAACAGCCGGGGGCCTGTAAGTAGCACCAAAGTGGTGCGTTTAAAACACATACTGCAGCAATGGTGGTGTGAGCCAGGCCACTCCGAACCCGAGGGGGAACACCCCAATTCTATGGACGTGGCACCATTTCGTTCCCCGCTACTGGCCCTGGCCTGGGTAGCCACCCCCCCCCAAAAAGCTTGACAACCTTTGAAGATTTCTCTGTTTTTTTACCCTCCCGCTCCCCCTCCGCATCCATGCTGCCCAGTCCCTACTTGTAAATACTTGAACTAACTTGTGCCTACGAGTCCTCCGCCTAAGAGCATCGCGGATGGACTATCATTAGTCCAAGCCACTAATGATACTAAAATCCATGTAAATGACTGTTTTGCATGGATCTCTCGGTGCCGGGCACAAACATCGATATCGCAGCCAGCGAGGGACTGGATCATGGAGTCGTAATCGGCACCGGGCGCAAACCTCAATTTTTTTGAACATCCGCAATTCTCCGCCCGATCGCGATTCGCATTTCCGACGTGGCGAAGCGGAGAATCCCAGCCAATCACTGCCATTTATTGCCCATCCCTAATTACCCATGAACTAAGTAGCTTGAGTTGGCCACTTTAGAGGATAGTTAATAGTCAATAACATGTAGCCCAGACCAGGTAAGAATGGCAGATATGTTCCACAAATGACGGGCTGGATTCTCCCCTACCCGGCGTGACGGAGGGTCCCGGCGTAGGGGAGTGGCGCCAACCACTCAGGAGTCGGGCCTCCCCAAAGGTGGGGAATTCTCCCCACCTTTGGGGGCCAGCCCCATGCCGGAGTGGTTGGCACCAGAAGACTGGCGCAAAAAACCGGCGCCCCCAGCAGCGGGGCTGGCCGAAAGGCTTTCGCCGGTTGGCGCATGCGCGATGTGGGTTTCTCTTCCGCTTCCGCCATGGCGGAGGCCGTGGCGGCCGCGGAGAAATAGTGCACCACCGTGTGGGCAACCCCCCGGGGTCCGATCGGCCCCCGCCCCCCCCAGGACCCCGGGGGCCCGCTCGCGCCGCTGATCCCGCCGTTACAGAGGTGGTTCAAACCTCTGCGGCGGGAGAGGCCTCCCAGCTGCGGGACTTCGGCCCATCCGGGCCGGAGAATCACCGCAGGGGCCTCGCCGAACGGAGTGGCGAGATTCCGCCGCCGCCACTTCCCGGGTGGCGGAGAATCTCTGCCACGCCAGGGGCCGGATTTTCGGCAGCCCCAGGCGATTCTCCGACCCTGCTGGGGGTTGGAGAATTTCCCCCGACATTAGTGAACCAGGCTGGTTTTTAAACAACAATCACGGTCACCATTGCTGAGACTAGCTTTATAATTCAGGATTTATTAACAACATTCAAATACGACCAGTTTACCACCACCCCCTCCCTCCCCCGCCCCCTTCCCGGAGCACTAGGCTGGGCCTCTGGGTTGTGAGTCCAGTGACATCACCATGACACCATCACCTCACATTCCTCAGTCACAGATGCCACAGCTGAGAACCTTCGCGATTATGGACTCAATCCAACTTGCTCAATCTCCTGAGAGAAGCTCCTGCAAAATTCATCATTCCCTTGGCCTCATGACCCGCAAAAAAGAGTGGAAAAGAAAGGCCCGCCGTTATGTAAAGCGTTTCATGACTGCAGGAGCTCCCAAAGCCTTTCATAGCCAATGGAATACTTTATAATGTTATAATGTAGGGAAATATTAAAAATCTTTCCCCACAATAAAAACAAAATGAGAACAATCCCGAAAAAAAACACCCGCAGAATATTCACCTAGTCTCAGATTCAGCATTTTATTTGTTCTTGTAGCTGGTACGTGGTGTACAACAACCGTCTGTATTCTTGGAGAGCCTTTCAGGTAATCGCTGTGAAATTGTCGGGGCAGGATATATTGCGTTAAAATAACAGCGACCAGAATTAGTAAGAGTTGCTGGTATATTAATCCGATTAAAGAGCTACTTGTATGCTAATCTGAATCGGGGCCCCAGATGATGCCCTGAACTCACCGGGTTTGGAAAAGTCATCTGGGCTCTGGAATGAATTTGCCACCGTGTATTTGCTTCTTTGCTGCTGAATATACGAGGACAGCTCCCCCATCGCTTCTTGCGAATCAAGGATTGAAATGTTTTTTTCTTCCTCTGTTTCCGGGGCAGGCTTGGACACTGGGGTTAGGAACTTTAAAAGATGGTGGAAGGGAAGTTGAATTTTGTTTCATTATGTGACGGGTTGCTTTTCACAGTCGGAGCGATGATCAACCCCGGAGTAGGGGACGGTGAAGTTTCGGGTGCAAACGATCTGGCAGGGAATTGAGGGACATGCTCAGGCGCCCAGACTCAAGTCGAAGTTCCACCTCCAAAAATGATTTTGTTTTCCATTAGGTGGAACTCAGCAGGGATCAAATCCATTGCGCGAATTGTATCAAATTACTGGCGACAGGAGTGATGAGGGGTCCAAGGTGATGATATCGCCCCTGTCCTCTGTGAACAAAATGGTAAAATGTCTCCGGACACCTCACCATGGCAACAGCAGGCCTTTGGAAGTGGTTCCACGGTCATGCATCATTGTGTTTTAATGAATTCTCTGCAACCTATATAAAACATTCATGTGATTTTTAAAATACCACAAGAGAGAATTACAAATCAGCAGCTTATATACTGTTGCTAAATATTCTCTTTATGCTCCTTTTTACTCTCTTGGGGTAGACTGGAAATGATGCAACCCGGTTCAATAAACCCTTTTAAAGGTTACCAATGATCACACATCAAATTTTAACAGCTTCAGTGTCCAGCCTGCCTGTTGAGGTCTTTAAAAGATTCTTCAGCTTTTAAGTGAAATGTCAGTTTATTTCCTGTTTTTAATGAGCTGCGGGCTGAGTGTCCTCAGTCAATTCAATGCACAGAAATGGGCTACATCCTGAGATCCAACATACTGAGATTGTGTATTTGATAAAATGATTTCCTCTGTCCTCCGCTGGCATTGGCCACGGAGGCAAACTAAATAATTATTTTTTTTTTAAAAACGAGTACATAAATAAATAAATCATGTCATTAAAATAGATAAGCGAGCATCATGGCAAACCCAAAGATAGGACTTTAATAATAATGCAAATGAATATGCTTATCTCAGTAGGAAACATCCCATGCTGCTTTGCAATTGACACTTGATTTGGGAATTGCCGAGTGAGATCAGGAACCTGGCTGGAGAAACGGATTTTGAGCTGGAGAGCGAGGCCTCAGGCTGGGAATTGTTTTCCCTGTTCAGATTAAATTCCCATTTCTCACTCGGGAATACATGGTTATTCTGAACAGTTGCGGCATTGTCATTCGGACAGTTGAGCTCAATGGCCTTGGTTTGAAATTCATAGATCTGAGGGACCTTGGCCCGGGGGCTGCTCCAACCAGGGACTCCATGTGACCCTCAGTTCAAAGGTCAGATCCTCATTTCATTGTCAAAACCTTGTGACCCACATTCTCAGGAAGAGGCCGTGGACTTAAAACTATCCAAAGAGGGATTTGTGACAAAAAAAAGACTGCCGCCTCTGACCTCCTACCACACAGGCATGCAGAAAGTGCACACCATTGCAAATTTTTTCCTTTAGATAGTTTTTGACTTCTTAGTCTCCAAAAGCCTTTCTTTTGTCTTTATTGAGAGTAGAGGAAATGCTACTCCCAAGTCTCTCCTATAATATTGTGCTCCTGCTTCAATCCCCTTTGTTGCTTCTTAAGAAATGAATGGCTGTTGACAGAATGTCAGCACAGGATGCCGCTGTCACTCAGAGAAGTGCAAGGAATGCTGGGAGTGAACTTAATTTATTTAATGGAACAGAAAGATTTGTCATCTTACCTGCTAAAGGATGCACCAGTTGTGCCTGAGACCAGGGCCCGAGAGAGAAATTGTGGGGTCTGGTGTTACTCCTGTTTCCGAGCCCCACTGATCACGTTATGTAATAATAATCTTTATTAGTATCACAAGTAGGCTTACATTAACATTGCAATGAGGTTGCTGTGAAAATCCCCTAGTCGCCCCACTCCGGCGCCTGTTCAGGTACACTGAGGGGGAATTCAGAATGTCCAATTCACCTAACAAGTCTGTCTTTCGGAACTTGTGGGAGGAAACCGGAGCGCCCGGAGGAAATCCACGCAGACATGGGGAGAATGTGCAGACTCCGCACAGACAGGAACCCAAGCCGGGAATCGAACCCAGTTCCCTGGCGTTGTGAAGCAACAGTGCTAACCACTGCTACCGTCTATCTGCCATTTGTAAAATTTTACCTTTGTACTGTGGAGACAAGGACCATCCTCCCACATGAAGAGAGCCACACCCCTCCCTATCTACAATGTGGATTACGATACCGGATATACATGTTATGAATTTTCTGAATCACTAACCCAACCTCAAAGGGGAATGAGTTGGGAAGTTAAGCATTGCAAGGATGTTGGATTTTGTTATCCATTTGCAGTGGGAGCGGACTAGGGAGCTTATTTTCTCTTTGTTCTTTGAGCATATATCCTGGGTGGGGATTACCTCACTAGCAGCAAAGGTTTAGCTAGAGAACTGGAGTGAGGTGGGGAGGGAGAGAGGTTGCGGCCTGTTGAACCTTTTTAGATAGGGTTCAATAAGCCTAGCTTGTTTGTTTGGTGGGGGGACGGGACTGGGGAGGAAGGAGTAATGTTGGCTGATTGCCAATTGCAGGTTTATGTGGTGGGAGGAGGTGCTGGGGCAAGGGGAAGGGGACTGGGGGAGGGGGAGAGATCTGACAGTGACCAGAGTTTTTTCTTTGTCTCGTGTTATGGGCGGGAGTGGTGACCATCTTGGGTGGGCCTTGGGCCTAGATATTTGGCGTAAGAACTGGCTATTCCTTCACGGTGGAAATGGCTGACTTGGGTTTGAGAGGGGTGGTGCAAGGCCCCCAATTAACCGTTTCACTTGTAACATAAAGGGTTTGGGGGTTGAGTGAAAGGTTTGAGAGTTTTCTCTGATTTGAAGAATTTAAGGACTAATGTGGTGCTTTTGCAGGAGACTCACTTGTGCTCCAGAGGGGGCGGGTGAGCCAAGTATTTCATTCCGGCTTCCGGGGGGGGGGGGGGGGGGGAGGTGTGGCGGATCAGGGTGGGAGATTTATAATAGTCACTGGGTCACTCGCAGGTAAATGCCCAGAATTGGGATGATGTAGCATTTATAAGAAAGCTGTTAGCTTCAATACCAGGACTTGGACACCATCAGCTCATTTTGGGAGGAGATTTTAATTATGTGTTAGACTCGAGACTGGCCGTTCTAAACCGAAGATATTGGCCCCTTCAGGGGTGGCAGAAATGCCGTTGGCGTTATGGAGGAGATGGGCAGGGCAGATCCTTGGCGGTTCATGCACCCTGGGGGTAAAGAATTCTCGTTCTTTTCCACAGTGCATAAAGCACATTCTAGGATAGACTTTTCGTGATGGGAAGGTCCCTTCATCCGTGGGTGTGGAAAGCAGATTACTCGGCCATAGTCATTTCAGACCATCTTCTGCATTTGGTGGACTTGGTATTGGAGGTAGGCCCAGTTCAGTGCCCGGCGTGGAGACTGGATGTGGAGTTATTGGTGGTTGTGGGGTTCTGTGTGCGTGTATCGAAAGCTATAGATGAGTACGTAGGATTTAATGGGAATGGGTTGGCCTCGCTCTCCATTTTATAGGAGGCCCTCAAGGCGGTGATTAGAGGGAAGATTATATCTTATAAAACACATGTGGATAGGGAGTCTAGAGAAGTGTGCTAGAAGCTGGTGGATGAGATTATGGAGGAGGACCTAGGAACTCAAAAGACCCAAACCCTGAGCACCTGATGAGCAGGAAGAAGCTGCAGACACAGATTGATCTGGTGTCTATGAATAAGGTGGTGCGTCAGCTGCAGTGCTCAAGGAGGGTGATTTCCGAATATGGGGAGAAATCCACCTGTCGTCTAGCCCACCAGCTGAGGCATCAGGCAGTCTCTGGGGCGACGCGAATGGTGGATTGGTGTGCACCCCAGAAAAAGTTAACGGAGCATTTGAAACTTTCTATAGGAAGCTTTACAAGTCGGAGCAGCTGAAGGGAAGGTCAGACATATCAAAGTTCTGAGAGGGCTTAGAGTTCACTGTGGTGCGGAGGATCATAATGTTTCCCTGTATGCTGACAACCTTTTGCTTTCAGTGACGGACCCGTTCCCCACTATGGGTTACTGCTACGCTCCCGTTCTCGCCGACAAAATATTCCTCAAATTCAGTGGCTTTTTCCACTCTTAAAAAAAAATGGAGACAATTTAGACAACATTTTAATCTTGGGTCAGTGTTGAAGCTGGCCCCCATCTGTGCTAACCATCTGTTTGAGTGGACGAGACTGGACGGCACGTTTGGGGTGTGGTGGAGGGAGGGAGCTGGAGAGATTGGGAGACCTGTTTCTGGAGGGGCAGCTTGAAGTCCAGAGGAATTGGTGGTGAAGTTTGAGCTCTCGCAGGCTCGGACTCATTCAGATATCTCCGTGTTTGGAATTTTAAATGATGGGCCTGCCTGACATTTCCCGTGGCATCGCCAATATATCTGATGGAGAGGGTCCTTTCGCTTGCAGGGTGGGGGTGGGGAGGGGGGCGGCAGTACACCTGGCATTTATGGGTGGGTTTTGGCAGAAGGTTCAGTTTCGGTGGAAGGGGTAAAGGCTAGGTGGGAGGAGGAATTGGAGCCCTTAATAGATAATGAGGTGTGAAGTGAGGCCCTTCGCAGGGTGAATTCCACGTCCTTGTGCACGAAGCTGGGTTTGATCCAGCTTAAAGTGATGCTGAGGGTACACCTGACCAAGCCCAGAAGGGGTCATTTCTTTTTGGAAGTTGAAGACGGGTTCGAGCGCTTTTCCGGGGTGGGGGGCGGTTTGGTTCAGCCAACCACGCGCTCATGTTCTGGTCTTGTCAAAAGCTTGTGAGCTTTTGGGTCTCCTTCTTTCGTACCGTGGCGACAATTTTGAATATCGGATTGGAGGCCTGTCCATTAGTTGCCATATTGGGTTGTCGGATTCGCCAGGGCTGCAGACGGGTGCAGGGGCCGCGTTGATTGTCTGGATGGGGTTCTGCTGGGGTGGAGGTCTCCATCTCCACCCAGTGCCTCAGTATGGTTGGGAGACTTGATGGAGTTTTTGTATCCAGGAGAAAGTCAAGTGTACTGTGAGGGGTTCAGTCGAGGGATTCTACCGGAGTCACAACCTTTCATAGTTTCTTTTAAGGAACTATAGTTGTTGAGGGCGGGGTGTGGGGGTTGGGTGAGTATTACTTTTAATGTTTTTTTTTCTGTAAATTGTATTTGGTTTGAATAGATTTGTTCATTTTGTAATTTATAAAATGAAAAACTCAAACAAAAATATCTATTTTTTAAAAAGCTTCGGGCTTTTTCCCTTCCGCCTGTCACTTTCCTGTGCCTGCCTCCCCTGCCACCCTCCTGACCTGGAGGTGTTAACTCCTACTGAGTTTCAAGCCTCTGGTGCCTCCTTATTTGTGAATATTGACAGCAAGCATTAGCTGGCTACTTCATCATCAGAGCATTACAGTCAAGATTAGCCCCATTCTGACTCCAAACCCAAGCCACAAAACCACACTTACCACTAAAAACTCTCCACACATCTTTGCTTTATCCAATTTCAGACGTTAGGTAGAGCACTGAATGTGGTGATATATTGATTTGTGCTTGAGAATCTACACAGGAGCACCACTCACTGCTGTGTCAAGATGCAATTAGGCAAAGCATTATTCTTGATTGAAATCAGCACAGCACTGGTGAGTACTGCTGTATTTAAAGTTATTTTCCACAGTAATGCATTCTTGATTGTCCAGTGCTGAGTTATTAGGAAGCCAAGTAAAAATATAATGTGAACCAACATGGAAACTCACATTGATCTTTTAATATTTCTTTTGCTGCTTGTTGTTTTAATGAGTCCACAGTTATTACAACAAACCTGAAGTTCCTATCGAAATTCCCTTGGCTGTTCTGCAGCAGGATGAATTATTTGGTTAAATCGGCTAGTTAGATGTTAGGTTTTAGAAAAGACCATTTGGAATACAGCAATATCCATTGATCAGAAACTGAACAAGACTAGCCATATTAATACTGTGGCGACCAAGGCAGGTAAAAGGCTAGGAATCCTCACCTCCTGACCCCCCCCCCCCCCCCCCCTCCCCCAAAGCCTGTTCACCATCGACAAAACCCTCCACCTGCCTGGATGGGTGCAGCTTCAACAACACTCAAGCCACTTGACACCATCCAGGACAAAGCAGTCCGCTTGATTGTTCCCCCTGCCACAAACATTCAAACCCTCCGCCACCGACAAACTGCAGTAGCCATGTGTACCATCTACAAGATGCACTGCAGTAACTTTCTATGGTTCCTTAGGCAGTACCATCCAAACCCACGACCACTATCATCTAGAAGGACAAGAGCAGCAGATACTTGGGAACCCCACCACCTGGAAATTCCCCTCCAAGTCACTCATCACCCTGACTTGGAAAAAATCGCCGTTCCTTCACTGTCACTGGGTCAAAATCTTGGAACTCCCTCCCTAACAGCACTGTGGGTGTACCTAGACATCAGGGACGGCAGTGGTTCAAGAAGGCAGCTCACCACCATCTTCTGAAGGGCAACTAAGAATGGGCAATAAATGTTGGCCTAATTAGTGATGTCCACACCTGTAAATTTATTTTAAAATATATAAATGATTTTGATACTTGACATTTCAGTTTGTTATGCATGGGTAGAAAAGATAGTTTAGGTCCTAAGATTCCCAAAGCTCTGCACACTGGGGTGTTCCTTCTGTGTGTTAGATATGATCATAGAATCCCCACAATGCAGAAAGAGACCATTCAGCCCATCAAGTCTAAACCAACCCTCTGAAAGAGCACTCTGCCCAGGTCCACTTGAGTGGAAGTGATATAGTGGTAGGAGATTTGATAGTTAGGGGATTTGATAGTTAGGGGAGCAGATAGGCATGACTCAGGATGATATGCTGCCTCCCTAGTGCCAGGGTCAAGGATGTGGCTCTGACACAACTTTTTAATTCTTCTCTGGCCACGGGGGAAGTGCCAGAGGACTGGAGGACAGCTAATGTTGTTCCACATTTCAAGATGCATGGTAGAGATAAACCAGGGAATTACAGATCGGTGAGTCCCTCATCAGTGGTAGGGAAACAATTGGAAAGGTATGGGTTGATTAGGGATAGTCAGCATGGCTTTGTCAGAGAGAGGTCATGGCGAACAGATTTTATAGAATTTTTAGATAAAGTGACCCAGTATGTGGATGAAGAAAGTGCAGTTGACGTAGTTTATATGGAATTTAGAAAAGCCTTTGACAGAGTCCCACATCGGAGATTGATTGTGAAGGTTGAACCATATGAACAAATAATAATACAGCACAGGAACAGCCCCTTCAGCCCTCCAAGCCTGTACTTTTCATGATACCAACTTCTGCCAAAACCCTCAGCACTTCCTTGTGCCGTATCGCTCTATACCCTCCTCATAATGTGTTTGTCAAGATGCCTTTTGAACGCCATTAATGTATCTGCATCCACAACCTCCCCTGATAACCTGTTCCAGGTTGCGTCTACCGTCTGCGTAAAAAACGTGCCTCGCATATCTCCTCTAAACTTTGCCCCGCGGACCTTAAAACTATGTATCCTGGTGACTGACCCCTCCACCCTGGGAAAGAGTGCCAGCCCATCCACTCTATCCATGCCCCTCATAATCTTGTAGACCTCTATCATGTCACCCCTCAACCTCCATCTTTGTAATGAAAACAGTCCCAGTCTATTCAGCCTCTCCACATAGCTAACACCCTCCAGACCAGGCAACATCCTGGTAAACCTCCTCTGCACCTCTCCAAAGCCTCCACATCCTTCTGGTAGTGTGGCGACCAGAATTATGCGCAATATTCCAAGTGCGGCCTTACCAAGGTTCTACACAACTGTAGCATGACTTGCCAGTTTTTATACTCAATGACTAGGCCAATGAAGGCAAACAGTCCGTATGCTTTCTTGACTACCTTGTCCACTTGTTTTGCCACCTTCAAAGATCTGTGGACCTGCACGCCCAGATCTCTCTGACTTTCTATATTCCTAAGAGTTTTACCATTTACGGTATATTTCCCTTACCAAAATGCATTACCTCACATTTGTCTGGAATAAACTCCATTTGCTATTTCTCTGCCCAAATCTCCAGACTATCTATGTCCTGCTGTATCTTCTGACAATCCTCAACACTATCTGCCACTCCACCAACCTTGGTGTCATCCACGACCTCCCCTTCACAAAACCATGCTGTCTATCGCTTATGAGTCCATTTGTTTCCAAATGGGTATAAATCCTGTCCCTGAGAATTCTCTCCAATAATTTACCTACTACCAGCGTGAGGCTCATCGGCCTATAGTTTCCAGGATTCTCCCTGCGACCTTTCTTAAACAGTGGTGCCGCATTAATATTTTTTTAAAGACCCAATACCTCCTCCTTTTCGATGTTAACATGATCCCGACTGTCCACACACCTTACCCAAGAATAATCTTCCATAAAGTCCCTTTCTTTAGTAACCACGGATGCAAAATATTAATTTAGTACTTCGCCCATTTCCTCTGGCTCAACACATAGATTCTCCCCACTGTCCTTAAGTGGTCCAATCTTTCCCCTGTCCACCCTCTTGCTTTTTACATATGAATAAAAAGCTTTCGGATTCACCTTAATCTTAATTGCCAAGGACTTTTCATGACCCCCCCCCCCCCCCCAGCCCTCTTAATTTCCCACTTCAGTACCTTCCTACTTTCTTTATCCTCAAGGGTTTTGACTATTTCTACCCTTCTAGACCATACAAAAGTCTCCTTTTTCTTTTTGACAGGGTTCACAATATCCCTCGTTATCCAAGGCTCCCTAAACGTCCCATACTTATCCTTTGTTCTCTCAGGAACGTGGCTTTCCTGAATCCTAATCAACTGTCACTTGAAAGACTCCCACATGTCCGATGTTTTACTATCCAACAGCCACACCCAATCCAAATTCTTCAATTCCTGTCTAATGTTATCATAATTTGCCTTTCCCCAGTTTAGCACCTTAACGCAAGGGTTACCCTCATCCCTGTCCAAATGTATCCTAAAACTTACGGAATTGTGGTCACTACTTCCAAAATGTTCCCCAACTGAAACCTCAACCACCTGTCCAGGCTCATTCCTCAATACCAGATCCAGTACTGCCCCTTCCCCAGTTGGACTATCTACACATTGCATCAAGAAGCCTTCCTGGATACACCTTACAAACTCTGCCCCATCCAAACCCCTAGCACTAAGTGAATCCCAGTCAATATAGGGGAAATTAAAATCCCCAACCACAATAACCCTGTTACATTTGCACCCATCCAAAATCTCTCTACCTATCTGCTCCTCTATCTATCCCTGGCGGTTGGGAGGCCTGTAATAAACGCTCAACATTGTGATTGCCCCCTTCCTGTTCCTGAGCTCTACCAAGATTGCCTCATTGTATGACCCCGCCAAGGTGTCCTCCCGCAGTACTGCTATCATATTCTCCTTAATCAGTAATGCTACTTCCCCACCCCTTTTACATCCCCATCTATCTCTCCTGAAGCATCTATATCCTCCAACATTCAGCTGTCATTCTCGCCCTTTAACCATGTTTTTGTGATAGCCACATCATCGTAATTCCAAGTACTAAGTGCTGTACATTCACCTGCCTTACCCACCATACTTCTCTTGTTGAAACAAATACACTTCAAACCACTGCGTTTAAGCAGACAGCGTAATGTTGTTCTCTTATTTTTGTTCTCTATTTCCCCTTCAGTTTTTACACCTTCTAAGCTATGGAATTCAGGGAAACTTGTTGAGATGGATTTGAAACTGGCTTAGTAATAGGAGCATAGGAATTAGGAGAAGAAGCAGAGGGTGATGACATACTGCTGCTTTAGTGACTGGAAGCCAGTGTCCAGTGGTGTGCCACAGGGATCTGTGCCAGCCAGATTTGTTGTTTATATAAACTACACAGGGCCGGCCCAAGGTACCGGCAACTTGGGCAGTCGCCTGGGACGCCATGTGCTAGGGGGCGCCAGAGACTCGGGTCCCGCGCATGCGCAGTTGGGCCAGTGCCAACCAGCGCATGCGCGGTGGCCGCCCTCCCCCAGGGCGGCCCCCTCCACCCCCCCTCCGGCCGCCCCCCCCCCCCCCCCCCCCCCCCCCCGGTCTAGATCTCTGAAGGTGGGAGGGCAGTTTAATAGGGTGGTGAAAAACACATTTGGGATGCTTGCCTTTATCAATAGAGGCATAGATTACAAAAGCAGGGCGGTCATGTTGGTGTTGTATAGAACTTTGGTGAGGCCACAGCTGGAGTAATGTGCCCATCTGCGAGTGGGACATTCCCACAGAACTTCATCAAAGTCAGCCTGGTACTGGGTGACATCCTCCAGTGAGTCAGACATTCTGACAAGGCCCTCCACCACGGCATCACCGACTGTAAGATACCTTGGACTCCTTCATTCATGGTGCCGACGTCGTGCATCAGGCTTTCCACTGCAGTCGCCCTAGCAGTGTTGGCCTCGGCACTCAATTCATTTTTTTCCAATTAAGGGACAATTTAGCGTGGCCAATCCACCTAGCCTGCACATCTTTGGGTTGTGAAGGCGAAACCCACGCAAACACGGGGAGAATGTGCAAACTCCACACGGACAGTGACCCAGAGCCGGGATCGAACTTGGGACATCGGCGCCGTGAGGCAGCAGTGCTAACCCACTGCGCCACCGTGCTGCCCTCAGGGCCCATTCCTTGAAGAAAGTGAGGATTCTGATATCCGGCACCCCTCCGCCAGTCTGGGCCCTCTCTCGGCAATTGTGGGAGAGCTTTTCCTGAGGAGACACAGAGAGGGCATCGTTAGCCACACACGTGGTTCACTGTAGTGGGAGCGGGGTTGTGAAGGTGGGGTTGAGGGGTGTTCAGGGAGAAGGAAGGGGAGGGAGGGATGGGGATTGCTTGGGGGGGTGGATGCTCCCTGGGGTGTGTGGGGGGCGTTGGTGTCTACTCACTCCTGCTGCCTGGTGTAGGTCATTGACCTTTTTCCGGCACAGTAGGCCAGTCCTCCTGGTCACACTCCCTGAACTGCTGCCTGCCGCCATCTTGTGGCTCACCCTCCGGGACCCTCGGGGGATCAGAACATCCTTCCTGGCCTCCACCACGTCCAGAAGTCTCCCTCCGTCGCCGAATCTTGGGGCTGGTCTCCTTGGCGCCATTATTGAGAGCTGGCGGGGGTTGGCTAAGCACGTGCAGCTTAAGTGCTGCTCAATGGGGGCGCTGGTCCCGGTGAATCAGCTGGCGAGCCATCATTTGCGGCTTGTTAAGTGAACCAATTAACGTTGAATTGTGTTGCCAGCCACGCTGGGCTGAGTGCCGGGAAGCTCGAGGCAATTCCCTCTCGTTTCAGCACTTAGAAATTTTTACGGAGAATCGTGCCCCTTGGTTTGGATTTTGTGGGCCAATGGGTGTCTCACCTACCAGTCAGAGAACCTGCGGGAAATCCCATCAGCTCTGTCGGGGTACACTTCAGATACTTTAGTGGCCACCGTTTGGCCTCGTCTGCAATTGAGGCCCCCGCTGGTGAATGTTCCATCTGCTGAGGGCTGCTGGCCAATCAGAACATGCAGCTACTCATCACCAGTAGCAGCTGAAATGGTGGCAGCAGGCGGTAATCCACCATCCGAGGTCCAGCAATGTTTAGGGACCCCAGATGAGGGTGGATGGGATAGGGATTACCGGATGGGGCTTGAGGCTTGGGTGGGGAGGGGATGAGTATTTTAAAGCAGTCTCTCTCCTTCCTGATGCAGGTTTCCTCGATCGGACGCAGAGCGTCTGATAATGAGAGACCCACCTGGGGAGGGCCGACAGGGTGGCCTTTCTGAGGCATATCCTGAGCACAGTGGGTGCAAAGTGGTTCAGTAATGAGTCTAATTCATATCCCGTTAGTAGAGTCCCAGCATTCTGCATCAGGCCCGACTTCCCTCCGATCTGCCACCGAGATACTGATGTGGGTCCTCTCCTGCAATTAAAGTAAGAAGTCTTACAACACCAGGTTAAAGTCCAACAGGTTTGTTTCAAACACGAGCTTTCGGAGCGCAGCTCCTTCCTCAGGTGAGCTGCGCTCCGAAAGCTCGTGTTTGAAACAAACCTGTTGGACTTTAACCTGGTGTTGTAAGACTTCTTACTGTGCTCACCCCAGTCCAACGCCGGCATCTCCACATCATGGCACCCAGGTGGTGCTGCAAGGGTGCCAGGTTGACAGTGCCAGGGTGCCCAGGTGGCACCAGCAGTGCCATGGTTCCAACTATATCCTTTTGTCTGTGGCCAATGCCATGGAGTCTCCATATAAAGACATGGGGAGCCACTGTTGTTTGAGGAAGAAATAAGTGAGTATGCAAGCAAGTAATGTTTTTTCATATACTTTCAGATTGATTTTTATTCAGAAATATGTATCATTGTACCTTGCATCTCTGGACGTGGGTTTTATTTTTCTGTCTTTCTAAATGTGTGACATTCTTCATCCATTATAAAGTTCCAATGTCACACATTATTTCATGTTGGCTTGGCTCAGTGTTATCACTCTCACTTTGAGAGTCAGACCATTGTGGATTGCAATTTCACACTCAATCTTCAGCTCCTGACCTCATCTGATACTGTCGAACGACCACGTGCTCCCAGGATCTACACAGCACGCAACACCTTGCAAGATCTAATGCGATGTCGTGAGACGTCACTTTTTGGCAAATCTGCATATTAATGAGACAGTTAGTCTCAATGTAATATGCAGTTTCCTGAGGCATTGGGATCTATCCACTTTGCCTTGGACACCTCAGGTGAGATACGTTCAGTGCTGGTTTCAACAAATGGGGACCAGAAGAAACGGCATTCGTGAGGCTTCCCAGGGGATAGGAGGCCCCCAGTGCTTTTCGTTTGGGCAGGATGGCACCCTATCACTGCTGGTGCCACATGGGCACCCTGGCACTGGCATCCTGGCAGTGCCATCTGGCACTGCTAAGCTGTCCAGGTGACACTGCCAGTGTGTAAAGTTGGCACTACCAATGTGCCATGCTGGCATTTTGTGGACATCAGCCATCGGGACGGGGGTGCCCTGTGCGGGTGGGGGGGGGGGGCGGGTGTTGGGACCCCTTCATAGTGAGGGGGGGACCCCCTCATAGTGAGTTGGGGCTTGGGGGGAGTTGGGGTCGAGTTGAGGGCTCCAGAGATATGGGGCGGGATTCTCCCCTACCCGGCGGGACGGGGGGTCCCGGTGTAGGGGAGTGGCGCCAACCACTCCGGGGTCGGGCCTCCCCAAAGGTGCGGTATTCTCTGCACCTTTGGGGGCTAGCCCCGCGCCAGAGCGGTTGGAACCACGCCGACTGGCGCAAAAACCGGCGCCAGTGGCTTTTCAGACCCACCGCCCGGCAGCGGGGCTGGCTGAAAGGCTTTCGCCGGTTCGCGCATGCGCCGGTGGTGACGTCACCACCGGTGCATGCGCGCTGTGGGTTTCTCTTCCGCTTCCACCCTGGCGGAGGCCGTGGCGGCGGCAGAGGTGAAAGAGTGCCCCCAGAGCACTAGCCCGCTCCCTGATCGGGGGGCCCCGATCGCAGGCCTGGCCACCGTGAGGGCACCCCCCGGGGTCCGATCGCCCCGCGCCCCCCCCCAGGACCCCAGGGGCCCTGTCACGCCGCCGATCCCACCGCCACCAGAGGTGGTTCAAACCTCGGCGGGGGGAGAGGCCTCCTAGCGGCGGGACTTCGGCCCATCGCGGGCCGGAGAATCGCCGCAGGGGCCTCGCCGATCGGAGTGGCGTGATTCCCGCCCCCACCACTTCCCGGGTGGTGGAGAATCTCTGCCACGGCGGGGGTGGGATTTTCAGCGGCCCCAGGCGATTCTCCGACCCTGCTGGGGGTTGTAGAATTTCGCCCCAGGACACCATTTAAACTTGGTGTCCTGATCTCTTGCTACACTGAAGAGGTTTGTTGAGCGGAGTGCAGAAAAAGGGCCGATGTGTGACCTTGGCCGTGTGTTCCTCCCTGAGGCCTCCTATCTAACCTGAGTGCCATTCAGTAGTGCTGTGTTTCTCAGCACTACGGGCACCCAGAAACACGGCTTAATGCATTCACTATGGGACTTTGTTCCCATTTAGTTAAAGCGCGCCCTGAGATGATCGAATGTGGTTACCAAATGGAAGGAGAGCTGCACTTTCAAATGTGCCACAATTTGACTGACTCTTACCCGAGACCCCTGCACCAGTCTGTTCAGTTGAACATAAAAGACCCCACATGCACTTTCTATTTTCTACCAAACAGCCAGAGTTTTTTTTAAACATTCAGTAAAGGGCATAGAGGGAGAGGGAGACACTCGCAACTTCTGGAAATGCCAAGACACAGCTCATGGACGCAAGCGTCCCTGAATCCCATCTAAACAAGCAGCAGTGTTAAAAATGCATGTGCTAATGACAAGAATCAATGCCACAAGTTTCTCAGTAGCTCATAAATGTTTAACCTAAGTTTAGAAAGTCTGATCTCTTGGTCTCCTTTGCCATGTTTAGTCAAGGTAGACCAAAGAGTTGGGACATTTAATATTACGCTGACCACTGAAGCAGGATGTAATTTCTCGTTGTGGGGTAGCGTGAATATGTGTTCAGTTTAGAGTGAAGGTTCTGAAGAGTGAGGGATTAACTACTTGATGTTCTCCATGAATTATGACCTTCCCCATTAACGTGGAGCTCAATAATGCAGCAAAATGTGAACGGTGCTAACTACCCATCACACAATTGTGTTTAGAAAACCAACACATTAATACTGTAATGCATCTGCTTTTCCATTCACACGTCTGAGCCCCACGAGGGAAGTTCGACAATTCAAAAGATTCAATGTGCTTTTGTGCCCTTTTTGCTCACAATCCCCATCTTTCAATCAAGCCCCACCAACTTTCTCTGAAGTGTAAAGCCCTTGAGGCTATTCACCATCTCCTTTTGCTACCTTCAGTAATAAACAGTAATACTTGCATTTACAAAATATCTCCATGCACTTTACACACAGCGTATTACTTTAACAGTGCAGTGCATCTTAAAAGGAAGCCTTGCATGGAGACAGGACCTGAGCTCGTCATAGCATCTCAAAATGCTTCACACAGTCAAGTGATCAACTTTTGTTCGGCAAACGTGGCCACCATTCTACATCAGTAGCTTCCAGTAGAAGGCTGGATGGTTAATTTGATTTTGGTGGTTCAGAGAAAAGGGGAAAGAAGAAACCTTAATTTATTTCATGATTTGCACACCCCTGAAGCCATTTCAAAGTGCTTCACAGCCAATAGATTTTTTTCTGTGTGGACGTCATTGTTGTGGGCAAGTTCTAGGTTCAAGAAGCAACAATGCCCTGGCCTAAGCTCTGCAATTCCTTCCCTCAATCTCTCCATCTCTCTCCCTCTCTTTCCTCATTTGAGATCCACCTTAAAACCTAACTGTTTGACCAAAGGTTTGGTCAACTGCTCAGATATCCCCTACTGTGTCTTGGTGTGAGATGGTGTCTGACAATGCCCTTGATGCTGTTACTACATTGAGGCACTTGATAAATACAAGCTATTGTTGCACGAGAGTGTCAGATGATTTTATACACTTAAATCCTGGCCTGGGATTAAAACCCCACACAAGCATCTTTACAGAAACTCATCTTTAGAAACTTGACTCCAGCTAAACACACCAAGCTACTTCCATCCTTTTTAAATATGTCAATCACAAGTCCACACCCTTCACAGCGCTCTGAAGCATCAGCTCAAAGTAAGATAAATTGGGTGGAGTGGTGCCTGGAGATGCTGGGTCTTTGAGTACTCCTGTCCTGCAGTCCTAATGTCAATGTAAAATGCTTTAAAATGTGTCAAACATCATCAGTGCCTTGAAACCTTCCTACAGAGGCTTCATTATGCTGTTACACGCTTAGTGTGTGAGAGGCACATTAAATGGCAACTGTATTCATTTCAGGAAAGTCATACTTGCATTACACTCAGAATTTCTCTAAGTGTTGGACTGTTGCTATTCAAATCGATTTATGCGGTGGCATATCCCAGTGCGAGCGAAGCCATGCTCGGAAGAAGCTGGAACACCTCAATGTGTACAGATTTACAACAATCTGAGGTCCGTATCTGCTTCAAGAAGACAATCATCATCCCTGTACCAAAGAAAAGCCAAGCACCGTGCCTTAATGACTATCATCCAGTGGCTCTGACATCCGTCATCATGAAGTGCTTCGAAAGGTTAGTCATGGAACGAATCAACTCCAGCCTCCCGGATTGCCTTGATCCACTACAGTTTGCCTACCGCTGCAACAGGTCCACGGCAGACACCATCTCCATGGCCCTGCACTCTACCCTGGAACACCTAGATAACAAATACACCTTTGTCAGACTCCTATTTATCGACTACAGCTCAGCCTTCAACACCATCATTCCTACGAAACTCATCTCCAATCACGTGGCCTTGGCCTCGCTCCTCCCTCTGCGACTGGATCCTGAACTTTCTAACCCACAGGCCACAATCAGTAAGGATAGGCAACAACACCTCCTCCAAGATCATCCTCAACACCAGTGCCCCACAAGGCTGCGTCCTCAGCCTCCTTATTATACTCCTTATACACCGATGACTGTGTGGCCAAATTCCCCTCCAACTTGATTTTCAAATTTGCTGATGACACCACAGCAGTGGGTCAGATTTCAAGCAATGATGAGACAGAATACAGGAATGAGATAGAGACCCTGATGAACTGGTGCGACGACAATAATCTCTCCCTCAATGTCAACAAAACGAAGAAGATTGTCATCGATTTCAGGAAGCGTACTGGAGAACATGCCCCTGTCTACATCAATGGGAACGAAGTAGAAATGGTCGAGAGCTTCAAGTTTTTAGGTGTCCAGATCACCAACAACCTGTCTTGGTCCCCCCATGCTGACACTATAGTTATGAAAGCCCACCAACGACTCTACTTTCTCAGAAGACTAAGGATATTTGGCATGTCACCTACGACTTTCAACAACTTCTACAGATGCACCATAGAAAGCATTCTTTCTGGTTGTATCACAGCTTGGTATGGATCCTGCTCTGCCCAAGACCGCAGGAAACTACAAAAGGTTGTGAATGTAGCCCAATCCATCAGGCAAACCAGTCTCCCATCCATCGACTCTGTCTGCATTTCCCGCTGCCTCGGAAAGGCAGCCAGCATAATTAAGGATCCCACACACCCCGGATATACTCTCTTCCACCTTCTTCCGTCAGGAAAAATATGCCAAAAAGTTTGAGGTCACGTACCAACCGACTCAAGAACTGTTTCATCCCTACTGCCATCAGACTTTTGAATGGACCTACCTCGTATTAAGTTGATCTTTTCTCTACACCTTGCTATAACTGCAGTCTCTCCTTCCTTCCCGATGTACGGTGTGCATTGTTTGTACAGCATGCACAAAACAATACTTTTCACTGTTTACTAATACATGTGACAATAATAAATCAAATCAAACAGTGAATATCAGGTGATAACATTTTGCCCAGTATAAAAGAATGGTGATTAGATTGGGATGAAGATTGAGTGGGATTGGGTTAAGGACAGGCTGGAGGGGTGTGGTATAAACAGGGTGAACCTTGAGGTCAGATGGGATGATTGGAATGAAGCTAAGGGCCGGATTGTGACCTGAGTGTTGAGGTTTGCTTTGCTCAGGGGCACATTAACACAAGGAACTTGAGGTGTCACAACCAGGTGAGTAAGAAACTGCACCTGGATCCCCACTTTCCCAGGAACAGCATCAACCTGGATGCACGGTGTGGGCAAGGGTGTTTTTAAAAACAAGTCACTAAGGTTGTGCTTTGAGTGAGGAACAGGGAAACTCAGATCTGCATATTCATCTCACCCACTAAAGCCTCTCTCTTTGACTCCACCAGTCATCATTTGTATTATCAACCATGATGTGTTATCTGTGTTGGTCTAACATCGACTGCAACTGGATGCAGTGAAACGAGAAACAGGCTTCCGACACAGGAGATGGCCCAACAGTTTTATTGAACCTGCTGACTGCTGTACATAATCTGCTGTGGGTTGACATTCTATTAACCTAACTGATAACCTCCAACTGGCTTGACCAGACTAGCTCTCTACCACATGGGGATGATGTTCACTGGCTTGTGCACTGTTACTATCTCCTTAGCCGTGTCCTGTGAGAGAGGGCGAGTCTTAATGCCCTGTGCGCTTTATAGTGGTGGTGTCCTGTCTGGTGATTGGTTGTTCTGTGTCGTGTGTGTTCATTGGTTATCCTGTGTGTCAATCACTGCCTGTCTGCATCTAATGATATACATGAGTGGATATTATGACAAACCATATTCTGATTGCGGAATTAGCCTTTAGTTTGTTGGTATCATTGTTGTCCCTGAGCCAAAAAGCAGAAGATTTAAACCCCACTCCAGACAGTCTGAGTAATTAGAGACTGGAGCTGCAGCTATGATACTTGTTTGTTATCCAGTGAGATTCTAATGTATGTACTGTGCTCCTTTATTGAATCAATTGTGGGAGCTCTTAAGACCATCCCACTGTATAAATTGTTTCATTCCCAGCATAACCAGAGCCAGATTAAGAACTCTTAGGGCCCTGGGAACTCATCTCTTGGAGAACAGCATGAAGCAATGGAAGGAGGTGTAGGCTACTTCACGGTCTGACAGAGCTGGCCAAGTAAGCGCCCATAACTAGTTTCATGGGGCTGGAGTTTACACTCTCTGGTCGGCAGGTTTGAAGGCAGTGGGTGGTCCCTTAAACCTAGTGAATGGCCTTCTACCACCGACCTGCCCACCCCTGACCTCTCTGAAGTTCTACCAGGGCTGGGAATGCATCGGGTGGCTTACCCACCCTTGGGCCTACTGAGACCCTGAAGTAATTAATGGCAAATTAAGGACCTCATCCTGCTCCCACAGGTATTTTACCCTTGGTGAGGGAGGCACATGCCCTGTGGGAGGTCCAGCAGCGTTACCTGCATGGGCTGGTGTTGGACAAGGTGGGTTGGTGGAACCTCTTTTGTTGGCACCTCATCCCAAAGGTCAACCTTCCCTTTAACCCTCTCCTGAGTCTGCTGAACCTGGCCTCTCGGCCTGTTGGGGCTTCCCTTTGGTTTTTGTTTAGCCGGGGTGCAGGGACAGCAGTGCCCCATAAAATCCAGCCCATGCAAGCAATGGGGAACAAAAACTTGCCACGGGAACAGTGAATTATCATTGGTATTCTGCCCAATATTTATCCCTCGGATAACACCTTGAAACTGATTATCTGGAAATCATTACAATGCTGTTTGTGGGACCTTGCATCAGAATTTTATGGGTTCAAGTCCCACCCCATATCAGCTTGCACATTTCCTACATTACAACAAGTGACCATACTTCAAAAGTACTTCACTGGATGTAAAATGTTCTCCCTTTTTTCCTTTCTTCCTTTCCAAAATCACTTTTCCCCAACCATGTCCGCTTGAAGACTGCCATAGAGAGATAACACTGAAGCATTGAACATAAGGACATTAGAACTAGGAGCAGGAGTAGGCCATCTGGCCCCTCGATCCTGCTCCGCCATTCAATGAGATCATGGCTGATCTTTGGTCTGACATCTGCACCTACCCAGGGGTCTCTGGGTGCTAGTCCATTGCAGGGGATCCTGGGTGACTTTGTCTGAGCCCAGGCCCGCTGAGATCCTTGTTTTGACCCCTTGAGCAGCTAGCTCAGCGTAGACTGGTCACGGAGGCTTGGCTCAGTCTAGTCTGCATGATGCAGCCACTTGCTTGGTAAACTCACTAAGTCATTGGGGAGCTTTGTGGTAGATATTTCAACAAGAGGGATCGGCTCGGGTACTTGAAAATAAACGAGCTTCTGATCAACACAGTGCTTCAGGCAATTCTTTCTCCTTCCTAAAGGTGCATCAGGCTGGGAGGTTCCTGCGCCTTGGCGTTGCTTTGCTGATTACTGCTGCCTCATTAGCATTGGCCACATTCCCTCAGATTAACAATAATTAAACTGTGAAATCAGAGTGATTGCCTTAACTTGAGATACCATATCAGCCTGTCAGAAGAAATCATTTGGGATAAATCAAGGGCTTGGCACGTCGCTGTTCACCTTTGCCACGGGGAGAGAGGCAGAATAATAAGGACGTAAGAAATCTCTCCTATCCTGTGGACAGTCAGCAGCCAAGCTTTGGAAGGGTTGCCATGGCGATGACAGGAGCGAGGATTAAACCCCACCCCCCACTTGCTCCCACTTGCTGTGGTTAATGAAGATGATCATGAAAAATCAGGCCAAGTACTAGGCATTTCTTTTAAACTTGAGGCAAGGGAAAACAAGCCGAAAAATAAAACACAAGGAATTTGATAAATGTGTAAAGACGTTTAGTAATATGTGACTGTTCCAGATATGTTGAGCTACAAGAGAGTAGTGTTTCCCTCGGCCAATTTGCCGCTGTGCTGTTTTCACCCTAACTGGGAGGCTTTCAGCCAATCCTGTCAAGATGTCTTTTAATCTCTTTGTATTGCAGACAGGGAAGAGCTGCAGCCAGAACTGAGAGCCAAACCGCCTTGGTGACCTTCTGATACATTAACCTGTGAACTGTTAACCCCTACATTACACTCTCCACCGATAAATGAAAGGTTATTGCCCCTGAATCTTATTTTATATTGCTTCTCGTTTCGGTTCAAATTCTGCGAACTGGTTCTCGACATTGATGATGCTGATTCCCTTGTTCCTGCACCATTGGCCCGGTTTTCCAGGTGTGATAAGTGTAAAATGCTGGGGGCCTGATCGCAGACCTAGGGAATCTGGGTTTTCCCACATTCTGAATTGGCGTGTTGTGCAATAAAACATTCCGAACACCAATAACGGGGTTGGATTTTCACAAAGCCATGGGAACCAGGGAGGTCTCAGCTTCCACCATGTCTCTGGGGTGAGGTGGTAAACCTTAACTGGGTGCTGCCAAGTTGGGGACAAGAAATTCCTGCTTCAAATTGCCTGTCTGCCGGCATTGGGTAGGGGCAGGATCTCGTTCAGCTGGCAATAAACCCACCAACACTCTGTGTGTGGGCACAGACATGGAGCTTGGCTATGCGACCTACCCCTCAAAAAGATGAAGCGAGAAGATCGAAGAAGCCAAAGCAATATTCGAATCCAAACACATGTCTCGTTATAAATAAATCTCAGACAATTTGGTGGATTTTGTGATGGTGAAATTTAATGTGTTCGCAGTGGGAGCAACGTAAAGTAGGGGTAACCACTCTCAGACCACTACCATCTAGAAGGACAAGAGCAGCAGATACCTGGTAACCCCACCACCTGGAGGTTCCCCTCCAAGTCACTCACCACTCTGACTTGTAAATATATCGCCGCTCCTTCACTGTCGCTGGGGCAACATCCTGGAACTCCCTCCCTAATAGCACAGTGGGTGTACCTACACCTCAAGGACTGCAGCGGTTCAAGAAGGCAGCTGGCCACCACCTTCTGAAGGGCAATTTGGGATGGGCAATAAATGCTGGCCTCACCAGCGATGCCATACAAGAAGTTGGGTTGCTGTCGAACAATAACAGGAATGCTGGAATCTCACCCCAGATGCTACCTGCTCGTGCTGAACATTTCCAGCATGTTCTATTTTGATTACAGATCTCTAGCATTGGCAGTGTTTGACTTTTGTTTTTGTGTAGCTCTCAGTCTGGTTGTGGTTTGTCAGATAAAAGACCTGCATTCATGCAGCACTTTGAGGACTCTGACAGAGCAGAGGGGCGATGATGAGCACCTTGGCGAGTGAACGGTGTTTGTGGTAAATGTTCTTCCTGCTTCTTGGAAGAAAAATAATAGTTAAGAGAGGGATAGGGAAGCACTGGGGAGAGTGCAACAAAGATGTGCAAGGCTGTTACCAGGATTACAAGGTTGCACCCTATCAGGAAAGAATGAACAGGCTGGAGATCTTTACTCTTGAAACATACCTCCTGCTCCTAGTTCTTATGTTCTTATGTTCTTATACGGTGAATTCATAGAGGTCTTTAAAATTCGGGAGGTTTTGATGGAGTAAACGCAGAGAGTATTTCCACATGTGGGGCAAAAAAGCATATCTGGTGTTTAAGATGGTAACCTATAAAATCAGGTTTGGAAACCTCTTTACCCAGAAAGTGGTGTGAATGTGGAGCTCATGAAGAGTGGTTGAGGCGAATACAGGTAAATACCGTCTTAACGTAATACCAATTTACCGGAAACGCTGGTTTGACAGACAGGTGTGCGGACTTGTAACTGGACTGTGGTTGTTTGTCTCCTTTCCATAGTGGGTCGATTTACAGAGTTATTGCTGGTGTAGTGAGTCCAGTTTAATGCTGGGTTGTGCTGAGCTGCGAGAGACTCTGAAGTCAGCGGGATTGGTACCCGGGTAACAGCAGCTTAGAGCATCAGTGTGACAATTTACAGCTACCTAGCAGGACTGGAACATTTCAAGACATGGATTGGTGGCAGCCCTGTTGAAATTAGCCGCACTGAACCAGGTAAGTTCAATGATATGGCAAAGGCTGGCACAAAAATCAAAAAACAACAGCCTTGGGTTGTGCATTGTTTTTATAAATCAATACTGACCTATGTAGGGAAATTTGGAAATTAAAACACGATACCAGTTTTCAGGAACATCCTTGCTAATGGAAGGAACTCGGCCCTGACCCATTTTGTAAAAATGGGATTTACCTGTAGTACAGATGCATTTTAAAAGAAGTTAGATGAGCAAATGTGAGAACAGGGAAGAGAGCACTATGTTGATACAGGTGGATGAGAAAGGATGAGAGGAGGTTTGATTGACGCTTAAATGCCAGTTTGGGCTGTGTGCTGTATGCTCCGTGCAATTCGATGTTAAACAGACCAGTCAGGTGTAATAACTTTGTCAAGGCCAGTCTTCTAACAATAATTCCATTTGTTAAAAAGGGCGTATGTGAATTGCACCTAAGCCTGGGGACTGACCGGGTCGGACTGCCAGTCTTAACTACCACCATGCATCTCTCCGCTCAGTAGGGGAACTCGTATTCCACGAAGCCCACGGGGAGATCTATTAATGATCCCCCGTGTCCTTTGTGTCCACCATAAGATCTCTCACCCCTCAAGTTCATTTCTCCCTCAGTACTCCCGCGATGAAGAGGCGTCTTCCGCCTCTTTGCAATGGGCCTGGAAAATTGGCGTCAAAAGGCCACAGATTCCGCGGTTTTCAGGGGGCTGGCAGGCAGCTGTCGCTGAGCTCACAGCTCTAGTTGTCGATACAGCCCCCGCTCTTCCAGGTCAGAGGCCGCGCATGTGTACGGCGGCAGCTTCCAGCCCGCAGACCTGGCAGACTCAGCCCGCGGACCTGGACCGCCGAAATAGTGCCCCGCATCGGCCGCTCGCATGCCCCGGACGGCCTGCACACATTGCCTCCCAGCCCCAAATGACCGCCGCGCCCCCGCCTGACGTCGGTCCCGATTTCGTGTGCCAAAACGGATTCTCCGCCCCATCGCCGAACGCGATTTTGGCGTCGGGGATGGAGAATGCTGCTCTTATTTTCACTCCCACCAAGTGCCGGTGATTCATTACCCCGACACTCATTGACCTGTGGCTGAGCAGGAAGCAGGCAAGATTAAGAGAGAGCTGCAAGAATGAAGTGATAGATTTTGTCAAGTGATTCAACAATGTATGTTGGCTTCCAGTCAAGCAAGGCCTCCATTTTAAAATCTCCATTCGTGTCTCAAAATCCCTCCGAGATGCCCTCTAACCCTGTTCTCGTGAGCACCCCCAATTTTAGTTATTCCACCACTTGTGGCCTTACCTTCAGATGCCTTGGTGCCTAAATTGGGAATTTCTTTGCGAAACCTGCCTGCCTTTTCAGCTCTCTTCCCTCCTTTAAGTTGCGCCTTAGACCTTTTACCAAGATTTTGATTCGTCTGTCCGAATATCTCCTTGTATTGTTCAATATCAAATTTTATTTGATAAAGCTGCAATTGAACAACTTAGTATTATGTTAAAGGTGCTGTATAAATACAGGCTGTTGTTGTTTTCTCATTTAGAAAGGCCTCATGAGAATATGGCCAAGATATGATCCACCCTTTTATGAAAATGCAGCTTAAGGTGCACCCCCACTTGTATATTTACTTTATCTGTGAGAGGATCCCACCCCCACTTCCATCACAGACACACATAGGGGCTGGTTTAGCACACTGGGCTAAATCGCTGGCTTTTAAAGCAGACCAAGGCAGGCCAGCAGCACGGTTCAATTCCCGTACCAGCCTCCCTGAACAGGCGCCGGTATGTGGCGACTAGGGGCTTTTCATAGTAATCTCATTTGAAGCCTGCTTGTGACAATAAGCGATTTTCATTTCATTTCATTTTTTCATTGACTGTTTTTTTAAAATAGTTGTTTCCAACCCCCACCCCCGCTCATGTTTGAGAACATTTCATAAAATGAAAATGTTGTGGCTGAGCAGGAAGCAGGCAAGATTAAGAGAGAGCTACAAGAATGAAGTGATAGATTTTGTCAAGTGATTCTACTATGTATGTTGGTTTTCAGAAAATGTTTTGGGCAGCTTTTGCATAAAACCTGAAACTGACTGAAAGCTATCGGCAGACTGAATAAGAAGAGTGAGGGGGTTGCAGAGACCCTGGGCGGGATTCTCCGACCCCCCCCCCCGCCGGGTCGGAGAATCGCCCAGAGCCGGCATCAATCCCGCCTCCGCCGTGTCCCAAATTCTCCACCACCAGAGATTCGGCAGGGGCGGGAATCGCGCCGCGCCAATCGGTGGGCCCTCCACGGCGATTCTCCGGCCTGCGATGGGCTGAAGTCCCGCCGCTGTCAACCCTCTCCCGCCGGTGTGGATCAAACCACCTACCTTACCGGCGGGAGCAGGCGGTGGAGTCCTGGGGGGCTGGGGTCAATCTGACCCCGGGGGTGCCCCCACGGTGGCCTGGCCCGCGATCGGGGGGCGTGCCTGTGCCGTGGGGGCACTCTTTTTCTTCCGTCTTCGCCATAGTCTTCACCATAGCGGAGGCGGAAGAGACCCCCTCCCCTGCGCATGCACCGGGATGACGTCAGCAGCCGCTGACGCTCCGGCGCATGCGTGGCCTTAGGCTGGCCAGCGAAGTCCTTTCGATCCCGGCTGGCGTGGCGCCAAAGGCCGGTCACGCCAGCCGGTGGAGCGGGAACCACTCTGGCGCGGGCCTAGCCCCTCAATGTGAGGGCTTGGCCTCTAAAGGTGCGGAGACTTCCCACCTTTGGGGCGACTCAACGCTGGAGTGGTTCACGCCACTCCAACACGCCAAGACCCCCCGCCCTGCCGGGTAGGGGAGAATCCCGGCCAGGGCTGAACGAGAGGTGACTTCCTTTCCCTTCAGTTCAGAACCAGACCCACCTCTCGGGATCATAGACTTCTATTTATGTACCCCCATCCCCTTCAAGTCCTCATGATGTCCAATGCATTTTACAGCTGATGAAGTACTTTTACAGTACCGTCTTTGGTGCAGTGCAAGAAACACAATAAACAAGGCCTCACGCAGTAATATCATAATGACCAGATCACCTGTTTTAGTGATGTCTGTTGAGGAATAAGTAGTGGGGAACTTGCCTGCCTTTCTCTAAATATGCTGTACTGGTATATTTTATGCTCACCTGAGTTTGCAGACCATTCTGCATCTTTTCTGAAATATCACACTTCAGACTCCGGGAACCACGTACAGCGATCATTAAATAGTCATGAACAGATACAAATTGGTTAATGGAATGCTGCTCTTCATATCTGCAGGACGAGCACACAAAGTCCTCATTAGACCACACATGGAGCATTGTGTTTAGTTCTGGGCAAAACCCGAAGAAAGATATTGACCTTGGAGGGGGTGCAGCAAAGATTTACAAGTATGATATCGAAGGGTTAAGCTGTGAGGGTAATTACACACACTCTGGTTATCTTCTCTGCAATTGAGAAGATCAAACAGTAAATTTTCAGTTAACCAAAGGTAACAATTCCATAGAATCCCTAGAGTGCAGAAGGGGACCATTCAGCCCATCAAGTCTGCACCAACTCTCCAAAGGAGCATCCTACCTGTGTCCATTCCCCACCCTATCGCTGTAACCCACCTAAACTGCACATCTTTGGACTGTGGGAGGAAAACAGAGCACCCAGAGGAAACTCATACAGACATGGGGAGAATGTGCAAACTCCACACAAACAGTCAACAAAGTACAAAGAAGAATACAGCACAAGAACAAACTCTTTGGCCCTCCAAGCCTGTACCGGTCATGATACCACCCTTGACCAAAACCCTTAGCATTTCCTAGTGCCGTACCCTTCCATACCCAACCTATCCATGTATTTGTCAAGGTGCCTTTTGAACACCGTTAATGTATCTGCTTCCACAACCTCCCCTGGCAGCGCGTTCCAGGCACTCACCACCCTCTGTGTAAAAAAACCTGCCTCGCACATCTCCTCTAAACTTTGCTCCAAGGATCTTAAACCTATGCCCCCTAGTGACTGACCCTTCCACCCTGGGAAAAAGTGCCTTCCCATCCACTCTATCCCTGCCTCCCATAATTTTGCAGACCTCTACCAGGTCATCTCTCAACCTCCGTCGTTCTAATGAAAAAGTCTGAGTCTATTCAGCCTCTTTGCATAGCCAGCACCCTCCAGACCAGGCAACATCCTGGAAAACCTCCTCTGCACCCCCTCCAAAGTCTCCACATCCTTCTGGTAGTGTGGCTGACCAGAATTGTGCACAATATTCCAAATGTAGCCTTACCAAGGTTCGATTCAAGTGTAACATGACTTGCCAGTTTTTATACTCAATGCCCCGTCCAATGAAGGCAAGCATTCCGGATGCTTTCTTGACTACCTTTTCCACTTGAGTTGTGGCTTTCAAAGATCCATGGACCTGCATGCCCAGAACTCTGACGTTCTATATTCCTAAGAGTTTTGCCATTTACTGTATATTTCCCCTCTATGTTAGACCTACCAAAATGCATTATCTTATATTTGTCCGGATTAAATTTGCCATTTGCCATTTCTCTGCCCAAGTCTCCAACCTATCTATATCCTCTGACAATCCTCAACACTATCTGCCACTCCAGTAACCTTGGTGTCGTCCACAAACTTACTAATCAGACCAGCTAAATTTTCCTCAAATCGTTTTAGTATACTACAAACAACAGAGGCCACAGCACAGATCCGTGTGCAACACCACTAGTCACAACCTTCCATTCAGAAAAACACCCTTCTACTGCTACCCTCTGCCTTCTGTGACCTAGCCAGTTCTGTATGCATCTTACCATCTCGTCTCTCATCCAGTGTGATTTCATCTTTAGCACCAGTCTGCTTTAGGCACCTTGTCAAAGGCTTCACTGAAGTTCATGTAAAGAACATTGGCCGCCCTCCCCTTATTAGTCACCCAAGATGGGAATCGACCCAGGTACTTGAAGCTGTGAGGCAGCAATGGTAACCACTGTGCTACCGTGCTGCCCGTTCTGGATGTCCGGAAAGGACAAGGTCATATACTCAGGTCACAGTTCAGCTGTGATCTCAGTAAATGATAGAACGGCTCAAATGCTAAATGGCCTTGTGTAGGAGTAAAAACTACTCCAACTGAACATTGGAAAGATCAAACCAACATTTTCATAGAAACATAGAAAATAGAAGCAAGAGGAAGCCATTCGGCCCTTTGAGCCTTCTCCGCCATTCAATTTGATCATGGTTGATCGTTAAATTCAATACCCTGATCCCGCCTTCCCACCATATCCCTTGATCCCTTTAGTTCCAAGAGGGATATCTAATTGAAATTACACAATGTTTTGCCTCAACTACTTTCTGTGGCAGCGAATTCCACAGATTCACCACTCTTTGGGTGAAGAAATTTCTCCTCACCTCAGTCCTAAAAGGTTTACCCCTTATCCTCAAACAATGACTCCTAGTTCTGGACTCCCCCGCCATCAGGAACATACTTTCTGAATCGACCCTGTCTAATCCTGTTAGAATTTTTATCAGTTTCTATGAGATGCCCTCTCACTCTTCTAAACTCCAATGAATATAATCCTAACCGACTTAGTTTGTCCTCGTATGACAGTCCCCCAATCCCAGGAATCAGCCTGGTAAACCTTTACACTCCCTACATAGCAAGAACATCCTTCCTCAGATAAGGACACCAAAACTGCACACAATACCCCAGGTGTGGCCTCACCAGTGTCCTATACAATTGCAGTAAAATATCTCTATTCCTATACTCAAATCCTCTTGCTATGAAGACCAACAAACCATTTGCCTTCTTTGCTGCCTGCTGTACCTGCACGCTTACTTTCAGCAACTGATGCATGAGGCCACCAGGTCTCGCTGAGTATCTATCTCTCAATTTGCATCCATTCAAATAATAATCTGCCTTCCTATTTTTGCTATCAAAGCGGATAACCTCACATTATCCACATTATACTGCATCTTCCATGCGTGTGCCCACTCACTCAGTCTGTCCAAATCCCGCTGAATCATCTCTACATCCTCCTCACAGCTTACCCTCCCATCCAACTTTGTATCATCTGCAAATTTGGAGATAATACATTTAGTTCCCTCGTCCAAATCATTAATATATAATGTGAACAGTTGGGGTCCTAGCACAGATCCATGCGGTACCCCACTAGTCACTGCCTGTCTGCCAATAAGGGCTGGTTTAGCTCAGTGGGCTAGACAGCTGGTTTGTAATGCAGACCAAGGCCAGCAGCGCAGGTTCAATACCCGTATCAGCTTTCCCGAACAGGCGCCGGAATGTGGCGACTAGGGGCTTTTCACAGTAACTTCATACTTGTGACAAAAAAGGTTATTATTATTATTAGCAGAAAAAGACCCATTTATTCCAACTTTCTGCTTCCTGTCTGCTAACCAGTTTTCTATCATCTCAAGACACTACGCGTAATCCCATGCGCTTTAACTTTACATAGTAATCTGCTATGTGAGATCTTGTCGAAAGCCTTCTGAAAGTCTAAATAAACCACATCCACCGGTTCTCCCTGGTCAACTCTACTAGTTACATCTTCAAAGGATTTTGGTAGATTTCTTTTGTCAATCCATGCTGACATTGTCCTATTACACCACTGCTTTCCAAAAGCTGTGCTATTAAATCCTTGGTAATGGACTCCAGAAACTTCCCAACCACATTTTGTTCACTGGTCTATAGTTCCCTGTTTTCTCTTTACCTCCCTTTTGAATTGCGGGATTACATTCGCTACCCTCCAATCTGTAGGAACCATTCCAGAGTCCAAAGAATTTTGGAAAATGACCACCAATGGAGCTGTTATTTCTAGGGCCACTTCTTAAGAACACTGGGGTGAAGATTATCAGGTCCTGGAGATTTGTCCGCCTTCAATCCCATTAATTGCCCCAAAACCATTTCTTTACTAATACTAATTTGCTTCAGCTCCTCACTAAACCATGTTTCAAACCTATTTTCCTCCCTCTGTTGCCTCTGGCTGTACAAAACCATGAACCTTGGTGCCTTGTTTGATCTAACGTTGAGTTATAAACCAACACCTATCCACAACAAGGCCATCTACTTCCACCTCTGCCCCAGTGTTTTCTGGTTACAGAGACCTGGTGAATCAAAACTTTTGAGTGATTCAAGGACGAGGAGGAGGATTTTAAAATGCAATATTTTGGATGACGGATGGTTAATGCAGGTCAGGGAGGATCAGAGTGATGGGGAAGCTGGAGATAATCCTGAGTAGGGTATGGGCAGCGTCTACTTCCACCCCTGACTCACCCGCCCACCAAACCCTAATCACCCTCACTGCACTGAAACCTTCTGTCACCGTTGGATTCAATTTTTTCCAATGTTTTCCTTGTCTAACTCCCATTGTTCACCCTCCATTGACTTTCTCAAAACCCATGTACAGTTGGAGTAAATTCCTTAAGACCTCCCCTTTTTCTCAACAACATCCAAATTAAGTAAATCTATAAGTCAAATCCAGATTATAGTTACCACATAATGCAGTGCAGATAGTCAAGTCTGGGAAATATCTTTTCTTGGTGCAGCGAAGATATTTAATCTGCCTTTATGAAGGTTTTGGCACAACTTTAGCTCTCAGACTTGCATGTTAGCCTAGGGGCAAACTGTTAGGTTTTAAACTCGCTTATCTGGCTATTAGGTGAAAACTGCCTCTGGCTTCTGAAGGTGCTGTTTAGACACCTGCATCTCTTTACTTTTAAAACATCTCATTAGGCCTTTTGAATGCTAGCTACTACTGTTGCTAGATAGGCTTCTACCTGTTGCTGGGCAGACCCATGACACCTGTTGCCAGGTAGATCGTATCCCATCATGCTTTGTCACATTTGTTTTATTGCTGGCACTAGGCAGATTTCTACCTGTTTCTGGGGGGACCCAACTCCTTTTGCGGGGGATATCGCATCCCATCATGCCTTGTTACATTTGTTTTACTGCTGGCACCAGGCAGATTTCTACCTGTTTCTGGGCGGACCCATAACCCCTGTTGCTGGGCAGACCCCACCATGCCTTGTTACATTCGTTTCACTGCTGGCACTAGGCAGATTTCAACCTGTTGCTGGATAGACCCAAGGTAAGGTGCGATATGAATGTATGATGTGATCAGTAGTAATAAAACCTAAACTCTCCTGTGAAAGGGGGTGTCAATATTATTTTACTGGTATTGAAGGAATCATAGAGGAAGAGGAAAAACAGGAAACCATGGAGACAGTTGCACAAAATCACGAATGGTCTGATTTTAGTGCAGTGAGCCGGGCAGGAGCTAGATTTGAGGGACTAGCCGAAGAACGAGATTGTAGTTGTAAAACAGGTTAACTTTACACACAAAGGGTGGGATTCTCCGGCCTCCCAGCTACATGTTTCCTGGCGGTGGGATGCGGTGCACTGTTTGCTGGGGTGGGATTCTCTGCTCCCAGTGGGAATTCCCATTGGAACCACCCCACACCGTAAGGAAACCTGCGGGCGGAACCAAAGAATCGTGCCGGAGAATTCCGGCCAAGCTAAAATATGACCTTCATTGTTTTCTTAAGCTTTAACGGTGTAAAAGTAGTCGGCTAGAATTTAAATACAAGTTGTGTAAAAACTACCCCACCGCTAGCAAACCAACCCCATTTTGCGACAATACAAAGCTCATTTACCTCTCTGGGAAAGACAAAAGAATTGATTTTGTGGTTCACCATTGAGGGGAGGGTCAGTTGCTGCATTAATTAATTAACCTTCCGTCGCTGAGGCCAGCCTGGGTTTGAATGTGAGCCAAAATGATGATTCACAAGTTTTTGCTGCCTGGACTGTGAGGGCTTTGTGTGTGAAATGAGTGTATAGCCAGCTGCATCCCGTGTCCTAGTGGATGCGAGCCCAGTGCACAAAACGTGCAATTTAATCTCGGTCAGACCGAGGGTGTATGGAGTGAGAACATCTGCACCGACGCCTGTAAGGGGGGGCTCAACTAAGTTCTCGCTGAAGCCTCTGGATATGATAAATCTGGCCTGGGAAAGGTTGCACAGGTGAGGGAATTGGCTACCCTGTCCTTCAAATCGCCCCAGAACATTTCTGAGTTGGCAAAACTAATTCCACAAAAAACAAATTGATGCCGAAGAAGAGAGTTGTCCGAAATGCCCTAAATTATAAATGGTCACCGAACCTCAGAATTTATTTCCTGCCTGATCACATTCTCCTTGACTGGTGTCTAAGCAGCAAAATAAATGTTTAAATAACTAAACAAATATTTATTTGGCAGACATTGCCAAATAAAATAGAAGCGATGCATCGTCAACATGGACACCAACATACTAGTCTTTACAAGCTACTGTTACCTTAGCAACCTTTGCATGACCAAACTCCAGTCCAAACTGTGTAACGTCTTTAGATTTCTTGGCAAAATTCTTCAGGCAGATCAAATAAACAACAGATGCTGCATTGCTGCCTCACGGGGCCGGGGTCCCTGGTTCGATCCCGGCTCTGGGTCAGTGCCTGTGTGGCGTTTGCACATTCTCCCCGTTCATGCGTGGGTTTCGCCCCCACAACCCAAAGATGTGCATGATAGGTGGATTGGCCACTCTGAGTTGCCCCTTAATTGGAAAAAAATGAATTGGTTACTCTAAATTTATTTTTTTTAAACTTTGAAAAAAGAATATTATGGGCGTTGTTTCCGGGCTGTTCACGCCGGTGAGAAATTCCGGTTCCATGCCGGTGCCCGGGTTTCTCGGTGACGAGGGGTGCAGTCAATGGGAAATCCTGTTGACAATGGTGGGACCGGTCGATCCTGCTGGCGGGACGCCTCCTCCGCCGAAAAACACACAGCGAGGTGGTCGGTAAATCCCATCCTAAGAATCATCTGAGAAGGACCTCAAACCTATTTAAAAACTGTGATGGGGCATAGGCTTATGGCTCTACTAAAGGGTTGGAGGGTGCGTTTTTGGCTGCCTAATTGCTAATCCATTTGTCGATATTTGAAACTGTCACGATAGCAAAGGAAAGCTCAAATTTGAAAGAAACAAGATTTGCATTTATATAGTGCCTTTCGTGGCTTCAGGAAAATCATTTTAAATTTTACAATCAGTAAAGTACTTTTAAGATAAAGTCACTTTGCTTCGGTGATGTTGGAAATGGGGCAGAACCTGCACACAGCAATGTCCCACAACATCAGTGTGGTAAAAGTTTCTAGTGATGCTGTGTGAGGGCTAAATACTGGCCAGGATAGGCTTCTCTTTTTGGAGGGTCGGTGCAGACGCACTGGGCCAAATGGCTTCCTACTGCACTGAGGGACTCTACGATTCTATTCTATGATACTGGAGAGAATATGCCAGCTCTTCTTTGGATAGTGGAATGGTTTCTTTTACATCCACCTGAGAGGGCAAATGAGGTTTTAAAACAAAGAACAATACAGCACAGGAACAGGCCCTTCGTCTCTCCAACCCTGCACTGATCACGTGTCCTATCTAAACCAACCGCCTGTATCCTTCTATACCCCATCTGTTCATGTGTCTATCCAGACAAGTCTTAAAGGTCGCTAACGTATCTACCTCAATCACATTTGGATGGCTTGATGCCATCCAAAATATGGCATGTTCAACATTGCAGCACTCTCTTAGTCATGCACTGAGGTGCCAGCCTAGATATTGTGTTCAGGTCTCTGTAGTGACCCACCTTCAAACCTCAGAATGGCTGTTCCCCACATGAACATAGCTTGGGAAAATGGCATTGAGGAAAGATGGTCAACCATAATCTAATTGAGTAGTGGAGCAGGCTCAAGGGGCTACTCCTGCTCCTATGTTTGCCATGGGTATGCCTTGACTATTTGTGTTACTAGGCTATTTTGTATTGGGAGTTGATTCAAAACCATCCTTGCACAATATTCACATGTGAAATGAAATGAAAATGAAAATCGCTTATTGTCACAAGTAGGCTTCAATGAAGTTACTGTGAAAAGCCCCTAGTCACCACATTCCGGCGCCTGTTCGGGGAGGCTGGTACGGGAATTCAACCGTGCTGCTGGCCTGCCTTGGTCTGCTTTAAAAGCCAGCGATTTAACCCTGTGCTAAACCAGCCCCTAATGAGTGCACTTTCAAGGAGAGGTCGGTCGACAGCTGTCAGGAGGGGAAAAACCCTTGCTAATTATGATGATCTGATTTAAAGGCTCATTGTAGTCTTCAAACCTCCTGCTGCAATTGAGATCAGTGACTTCAACACAGCTGGATCTAGAACCATCGCCGATACACAGTTGAACTACAGTGCGTAGTGTCATTAGGTTGTCAAGGGAGCTCTTCTCCCCCGTCCGATCACACTGGGTGGGATTCTCCTCTAGAGAATTCTCCGCACGTCCGGGGGCTAGGTGGACGCCGGAGTGGTTAGCGCCGCTCCAACCGGCACCGAAGGACTGCGCGAGTTCGCGCAGGCACCGAAGGGCCAGCCTGACCTTGCGCAGAACCGCCGGCGTATTCTGGTGCATGCGCAGGGGGTTGTCTTCTCCGTGCTGGCCATGGCGGAGCCCTACAGGAGCCGGCGCAGAAGGTAGGAGTGCCCCCATGGCACAGACCTACCCGCAGATCGGTGGGTCCCGATCGCGGGCCAGGCCAATGTAGGGGGCTCCCCCCCCGGGGTCGGATCCCCCCCCCCCCAGGATCACTCCTCCGACTTAGCTGCCAGGTCCTGCCGTGTGGGACCATGCCTAACCCACACCGGTGGGACTGGCCAAAAACAGAAGGCCGCTCGGCCCATCGGGGCCCGGAGAATTGCCATGGGGTCCACTACCAACGGCCCCCGACCGGCGTGGCGTGAACCCCGCCCCCGCCCGAAAACCAGCGCTGGAGAATACGGCAGCCGGCGTCAGGTCGGCGGGACGGGATTCGCGCCGTCCCCCGGGGATTCTCTGACCCAGCGGGGGGTCGGAGAATCCCGCTGTTTATGTTCAAAATACGGAATGATAATTCTTGAACATGATCTTTATGGCTCTGTCCCAGACATTAGGCAGAGTATGTCACGTATTGGCAGCTTTTTCAGTCAGCTTTGTAATCTTGAAGACTCAGGAAGAGTGGTTAAAAGGGTGGATTGTTTAATGGCAAACCATGCCCGAGTCAGAACTGCCTCCACCTGAGCACAGGGAAGTTAAAGGCTGTTATTTCCTGATGCATGAAGTCAAGTTCCATGAGGGTACGATCCTGGAACTCCAATTATGAATCAAATTCCGTCCCCTTTTAGAAGATAGAATAGTACAGCACAGTACAAGTCTTTCGGCCCACGATGTTGTGCTGGTCATTTATTCTAATCTAAGATCAACCGAACCTACACCCCTTCAATTTACTGCTGTCCATTTGCCTGTCCAAGAGTTGCTTAAATGTCCCTAATGATTCTGACTCCGCCACCTCTGCTGGCAGTGCATTCCACACACCCACCACTCTCTGTGCAAAGAACCGACCTCTGACATCTCCCCTACACCTTCCTCCAATCACCTTAAAATTATGCCCTCTCGTGACAGCCATTTCTGCCCTGGGGAAAAGTCTCTGGCTATCTACTCTATCCATGCCTCTCATCACCTTGCACACCTCTATCAAGTCACCTCTCTTCCTTCTTCACTCCAGTGAGAAAAGGCCGAGCTCCCTCAACCTTTCTTCATAAGACATGCCCTCCAGTCCAGGTAGCATCCTGGTAGATCTCCTCTGCACCCTCTCTACCCTCACCCTTTCAAAAATAAATAATGGCCTTCCTTGCTTGTGACTCTTTGCTTGACTATTAAATATGTCAACAATCGTAAAGCTTGCTCTTGAGACATTAAGACATTGCGACATGCGTCAGCTGGTGGTTCACTTGGTAGCACTCTCCTCGCTGAATTCCAACATTTTGGGTTCAAGCCCTACTGCAAGACTTGAGTACATAAATGTATGCTGATACTCCAATACTCCAGTGCTGTACCGAGAGAGCACTGCACTTCTCGAGTTGCCTTTTGATCAAGGCAATAAACCGAGGTCCCACCTGCTTTATTGGGTGGATGTAAATGATCCTAGGGCACTATTTCAGAGAGCAGCAGGGGAGGTATTGCTTATGCCTGGGTCAGTATTTACCCCGCAATCAAATTCACAAAACCAAAATATCTGGCCATTGTTACATTGCAGCTTGTGGGAGCTATTGTTAGCTGTTGTATTCCTGCACTACGCCACTGACTATACTTCAAAAGGGATTGTAAAGCACTAGGAGACATCCACAGTGTTTGTGAAAATATATAAATTCATATCTTTCTTTCCTTTCTTTCAAATGTTGATAATGCAAATCTTTCACCCCTTTCACTACTTTCCACAATCCGGGGGGGGGAGCGGGACAAAGGTGGATGTTTTGGGGGAGGGCAGGTAAAGGTGACTCAGTGTTATTTTGCCCGACCACTTTGAAAACTGAGAAGATGTATAGCTTTGAAATGAATTTGCCAATCATGTAGCCTAACTGCTTGACGGTGGATAATCCGCGTGCTGGCCATTCCCCTCTGCAGAAGGTAACTCCTTTAATATCAAACATTAAAAAAGGCTCATTCTTCTGCAGAAATCAGCAAAATATCTCTTCAAAATCCAGCTGTTAAACCACAAGTATTTCACAGAGAATGGGGGTCACCTCCTTGCTTTGCGTTTCTGAAAAATCAGTTAAACACCCCTGTTGATGTATAACGCAAATGCAACATGTCATTGATATAAATGCTTTCACAGCTTTTAAACCAATTTAAACGCAAAATGAATGCTATCATAAGCTGCAGATGACATGATATCACCTTTTGCGATATAGTTATCTCGACACCATGAGTGAAAACACGCAGGCAGGTTACCAGATGACATGGGTTTCGGCCCTCAATTCTGCACCACCATTGCTAATGTGCAGTGGCCTTTAAACTAAACTGTGTGTGTAGCGGGGTGGGGGGGGGGGGGGGGGTTCAGGGGAGATTTATATTTTGAAAGAAAGGGTAGCGATATGGGCAATGATGACCAGAGTTTGACTGGAGGGACAGAGCATATGATGCACCCGCAAATGGGGTCAGAATAAGGAAAATAGTAAGAAGATGAAATTAAAGGCTTTTTATCTGCAACATTCATGACAACATCAATGTGTCACAAATGGAAATAAATGGGCATGATCTGATAGCCATGACAGAAATATGGTTGCATGGAGACTAAAGCTGGGAACTGAATGTTCAGGGGTATTTGACAGCTCTGAAGACTAGACAGAAAGGATAGGTAGGGGGATTGGCCTCTGTTCATGAAGAATGAGGTCAGCACACAAATGAGAAATGGTGCTGGCTCGGAAAACCAAGTTATAGAATCAGTTTGGCTGGAGATAAGAAATAGCAAAGGAATTAAGTCACTGTTGCGAGTAGTCTATAGGCTTCCGAATAGCTGTTACACTCTAGGACAGAGTAACCAGAAATAATGGGAGCTGGTAAGAGGCTACTATAATAATCATTGGAAACTTTAATTTTTATATAGATTTGACAAAGCAAAAGTGGCCTTGAGGATGAGTTAGACCGTATATTCAGGACAGTTTCTGAGAACAATACATTGTGGAAGTAATCAGGGAACAAGCTATTTTAGATCTGGTAATGCGCAATGAGACAGGTTTAATTAATGACATTACAGTAAAGAATGACCATAACATGATAGAATTTCACATTAATTTGAGGGTGAGAAACGTAGGTTTGAAACGAGTGTTTTAAAATTTAAAAAAGGCACTTACAAAGTTGGTTAAAGTGGGGCGCAACTCAATGATCTCGTCGCACCGGCCTTGGTGTCAGAACAAGGCCATTGAATCTTGCGAGAGACCTGATTTACGATGCTCGAAACGCCTCGTGAGATTTAACGAAATCTCGCGAGACGTCGCGATCTGGATCTCACACTCACTGGGTATAATCCGGATCTGCATATTTAAATGAGCCATTAAGATGGCACAGTAGCACAGTGGGTAGCACGGTTGCTTCACAGCGCCAGGGACCCGGGTTCGATTCCCGTCTTGGGTCATGGTCTGTGCGGAGTCTGCACGTTCTCATGTGTCTGCGTGGGATTTCTCCAGGCCCTCCAGCTTCCTCCCACAAATCCTGAAAGACATGTTTGTTAGGTGAATTGGACATTCCGAATTCTCCCACAGTGTATCCAAACAGGTGCCGGAATGTGGCGACTAGGGGATTTTCACAGTAACTTCATTGCTGTGTTAATATAAGCCTACTTATGATACTAGTAAAGATTATTATTATTATATAAATATGCGTTTGTGGGATTCTCCTGGAACCTGGGACATAACGGTCGCGCCTAGGAGACCTCATCAGGTTGCTGAGCTTCCACAAGCGTGAACCAGCCATAATGGCACTTGGGGTGGGGGGGGGGGGGTGGTGTCTCCAAGACCATTAGAGACCCCTGGCTGGTCAGGAACAGAGCAGGGAGGTACCCCGGTACTCCCTCTGGCACCCAGGCACCTTGGCACTGTCAGCCTGGTACCCTGGAAGTGCCACTCTATTTCACTCCAGTCCTTGGATTGCCCTTCAGTTTTCAGACAGGGGTCGGTGGGGAGGGGTTGGGTCACCCTCATGTGTGCGTGCTGTCGGGGGGGGGGGGGGGGGGGGAGCCCTTATTCCCTTGGTGGGGGGGGGTTGGTGTGGGAGATGCCCCTGCTTGTCAGTGGGGGTGGGGTGGCAAGTTTTATGTTGATGGGGAGTGGAGGGGGCTGCCGCCGGACCTCAGTATCAGGCCGCCTGCTCAGGCCTGATACCGGGATTCCGACAGAATCCGGCAAACTGTCCCCCATGCACAAATTAGCAAGGCAAATGGGAGATATTCACAAACCGAGCCCCGCTCCTGGGGCGCAATTCTCCGCACTCACGACGGGGTGGAGAATAGCGGGCGGCACAAATTTTTACGGCGACGCTGGTCCGATGCCCTCCCGCTATTCTCCCCCCCCCCCCACGCCCGCCCCCTGACACGAATCGCTGCTCGCCATTTTTTTATGGCGAGCAGCGATTCTCCCCTCGCCGATGGGCCGATTTCCAAGGCCTTTACGGCCGTTTTCACGATTTTTAATACACCTGCTATACCAGTTCGTGAAAACGGCCGCAAAGTGCCGTTCTGCACAACCATGCCACCGATTGGCACGGCCACACCACACCGATCGCGGGCAGCGGGTCCGATTCCCGCGCACTCTTTCTCCCTCCGCCGCCCCGCAGGATAAGTCCACGGAGCGGCTGAGGGGCATTACGGACCGCGAATGCGCGGGTCTGACGCATATGCGCGGGTTGGAGTCGTCCAATCCGCGCATGCGCGGCTGACGTCATAATATGCATCAGCCGTCGCTAACTTTGGCGCGCGGGCTTAGCGAAATTCGTTAAGCCCGCGATGCCGGAGTTCACGGGGCCGCGATGCTAGCCCCGACCGGGGAGCAGAATCGGGTCCCGGGAGGGGGCGCGGAGGCTGCCGTGAAACACGGCCGGTTTCGTGGCAGCCTTCACGACTCTCCGCCTTTGCGGAGAATCGCGCCCTTAGTGCCAGTGGAGACCAGCAGCAATTCTCTGCTGGCGGTAGCCACTAGGCTCCAGAATGGAGAATCCCGACCTATAATACAATCAGTGAAAGTCAACACAGTTCACAAGTTTATTGGAGTTCTTCAAGGATATAAGCCAGGTGTTTAATCGGAAACCAATAGATTCAATGGATTTGGATTTTCAAAAGGCATACGATACATTCCCACATGAAAGGTTACTACAGCAGATAAAAGTTCATGGTGTGAGGGTAATGTATGAGCAACGATAAAGGATTTACTAACCAACAGGATACAGAGTCGAGATAACAGGAGTCGAGTTGAGGGAGTGCTGCAGTGTCACAGGTGTCATTTTGTGGGTGAGGTGTTAAAAAGCGGCACTGTCTGCCCCCTCAGTGGATGTAAACAATCCCATGGCTCAATTTCAAAGTCGATTCGGGGAGTTGTCCCTAATATCCTGGCCAACAGATATCGCTCAGCTGACATCACTGAAAACAGATTGGGTATGATTCTAACACCCCCGATGCGCCTGGCACACCTCCCGCTATACCCAGAGAATAGCGAGACATCTCCCACCGGACATTGAATGGAACGGGATGCTCCCAGCCCTTGGCAACCGACGCGGTCTTTAAACTCATTTACATCTGCTCAGCCTGTTCGAAGTCTGAGTCTGCTGGCCACCAGGATTCACCGCCCCCCCCACTGGCCCAGTGTGAGGCTGGCATGAAGCATAACTGGTTTCCAGAAACTGAAACCAGTGGCGATGGCCATGCCCGGGTGCTCGGAGGCCATTGGAGACCCCCGGGTGGTTGGGCAGGGTAGTACCCTGGCACCTTGGCACTGCCAGTCAGGTTGGCACTGCCAGGGGATGGGCCCAGAAGGGGCCTTGCCTGTGAGAGTGGCGGTGAGAGGGTGAGGGTCTTGGATGGGCCAAGAAAAGTTTGGGGGCGGGGGGTGAAGGGAAGGTCCTGATAGCGGGGGTGTAGAGAGGGCACACTGAGGGCCACTATATCATTTTATCACATTGCTATTGTTTGGGATCCCGCTGAGTTTCCTACATTACAACAGTGACAACACTTGAAATTACCTCATTGACTGTCAGGTGCTTTGGGCAACCGAGGTCATGAACCGCTCTGTATAGATGTACTTGGTTAACTGAGCCATACTGCGATTGAACGTGGAAACATTCTCGTCTCTCTGGTGTAGCACCGCACTGGGAGAGCATCATTTCCAAAAAAAGGCTGTCCAGTGTTCAATATTATGGTGTGTTACAATTACAAGGTTCAACTGGCACACTTCTGATTAGGCTCTTTATTGTCTTATTTTCATTACTTGATCGCTTCCCGAAGTAATTCAATAGCTGAACAGTCCCTCACTGTGGAAAGCATATGGTTACTGTGCTGATTTCCACAACATTTATCTTAATCCGGATTACTTTAAGCCTTGACCAGTGGCCTATCCTCAGATTTATGCCATAACTCAGCATTTAGAGTGTCTGTTTCCAGAGATATAGAGCTTAAAGAATTTTTTAGAGGAGCCTTTTCTTCATGCTTTGTTATGGAAATAATGTTGCATTAGAAAGATCAAAGTTCATTCACACTTAAAGCTGTTGATTTGCTGTTGACTGCCCCTCAACAATTCAGTGAGGGGATAGATAGTTGCTCTTGACTGCTATGGAGAAGTATTACACTATTTACTTTCCATTTTAAGACCACCAATACAGCATGTATCGTGCTGTTTGTACCATTCATTGTTTTTCACACTCAGCCCTTGGGCAGCCGTAGCTCTAAAATGTTGGGCCCACAGGAATGAGCTGCACGGTAGCTCTGTTGCTTCACAGCTCCAGGGTCCCAGGTTCGATTCCCGGCTTGGGTCACTGTCTGTGTGGAATCTGCACGTTCTCCCTGTGCCTGCGTGGGTTTTCTCCAGGTGCTCCGGTTTCCTCCCACAAGTCCCGAAAGATGTGCTGTTAGGTAATTTGGACATTCTGAATTCTCCCTCTGTGTACCCGAACAGGCGCCGGAATGTGGTGACGAGGGGCTTTTCACAGTAACTTCATTGCAGTGTTAATGTAAGTCTACTTGTGACAACAAAGATTATTATTATTATTATTACCTCTCGTCATAACTTAAATGTTTCATCCTAGGCAACACACACCCCTCCTTAATTATTGAGTAATTTCCAAAGTAAAATATGGCAGTTTCTGCTGTGCTTAATTTGTTTGGTTTAAATTTGGAACTGCTTCACATATGGATAGTTTCTATTTAATCATAAGCGCAACTGTGGCAGATCCTTTTGTTGGGTAATTTGCTACCTGTGCTGCTTCCAATATGCAAACACCTGTGCAGTTGTTGTATAAAGCAAGAGATGGGTATTTTTCTCTTGCATAGTGAAAATGAAAAAATGAAAATCGCTTTATTGTCACGAGTAGGCTTCAATGAAGTTACTGTGAAAAGCCCCTAGTTGCCACATTCCGGCGCCTGTCCAGGGAGGCTGGTACGGGAATCGAACCGTGCTGCTGGCCTGCTTGGTCTGCTTTAAAAGCCAGCGATTTAGCCCAGTGAGCTAAACCAGCAAATGTTGTCCCCTTGTTCAAGAAGGGGAGTAGAGACAACCCCGGTAACTATAGACCAGTGAGCCTTACTTCTGTTGTGGGCAAAGTCTTGGAAAGGTTTATAAGAGATAGGATGTATAATCATCTGGAAAGGAATAATTTGTTTTGTGAAGGGTAGGTCGTGCCTCACAAACGTTATTGAGTTCTTTGAGAAGGTGACCAAACAGGTGGATGAGGGTAAAGCAGTTGATGTGGTGTATATGGATTTCAGTAAAGCGTTTGATAAGGTTCCCCACGGTCGGCTATTGCAGAAAATACGGAGGCATGGGATTCAGGGTGATTTAGCAGTTTGGATCAGAAATTGGCTAGCTGGAAGAAGAAAAAGGGTGGTGGTTGATGGGAAATGTTCAGACTGGAGTCCAGTTACTAGTGGTGTAGCACAAGGATCTGTTTTGGGGCCACTGCTATTTGTCATTTTTATAAATGACCTGGAGCAGGGCGTAGAAGGACGGGTGAGTAAATTTGCAGATGACACTAAGGTCGGTGGAGTTGTGGACAGTGCGGAAGGATGTTACAAGTTACAGAGGGACATAGATAAGCTGCAGAGCTGGGCTGAGAGGTGGCAAATGGAGTTTAATGCAGAAAAGTGTGAGGTGATTCATTTTGGAAGGAATAACAGGAAGACAGAGTACTGGGCTAATGGTAAGATTCTTGGTAGTGTGGATAAGCAGAGAGATCTCGGTGTCCATGTACATAGATCCCTGAAAGTTGCCACCCAGATTGAGAGGGTTGTTAAGAAGGCGTACGGTGTGTTAGCTTTTATCGGTCGAAGGATTGAGTTTCGGAGCCATGAGGCCATGTTGCAGCTGGACAAAACTCTGGTGCGGCCGCATTTGGAGTATTGCGTGCAATTCTGGTCGCCGCATTATGGATGATAAGGGAATAGTGTAGATGGGCTTTAGAGGGGTTTCACAGGTCGGCGCAACATCGAAGGCTAAATGGCCTGTACTGCGCTGTAATGTTCTCTGTTCTATATGTGTCCTTGATCCACATAATACTTTCAAGCCCTGAAATTACTCTCCCTGAAGCCCTTACCCCCAGCGGGTTGGAGAATCGCCGGGGGCCGGCATGAATCCCGTTCCCGGCGTCTCCCGAAGTCTCCAGCACCAGAGATTCGACGGAGGCAGGAATCGCGCCTTGCCTGTCAGGGCCCCCCCCCGGCGATTCTCTGGCACGCGATGGGCCGAAGTCCCGTTGCTGTCATGCCAGTCCCGCCGGCGGGAATCAAACCACCTACTTTACCAGCGGGACCAGGTGGCGCGAGCGGGCTCCGGGATCCTGGGGGTGGCGCGGGGCGATCTGGCCCCGGGTGTCACCCTTTGGAGTTACCCTTGACCTCTTAATCCTTAATCCCACTCCCTGTAATATTTGTCCCATCCAGAATGGGTGCAGTAGTGTATTCGGCGAATGAATCAGGTGTTCTGAAATTTGTGAGCTTGCACCAGAAACATGTTCTCTGTAAAGACCCGACTGCTCCATCCATGACCAAATAGCTGACTTCTCTCTGCCCAATGTTCTGGAGACGCTGAGAGACCTAGCTGAACTGCGCAGAACAAGACTCAGGTCCGCACCACTTGGCTGAGTTTATTGTCCCCTGAAATGGCCGAACAAGCAGAAATGTTTTCACAGCTGACATTTAACAAGATGGAACTCGATATTTTTAAGGAGTATGTGAAAACTGGATCGGAATGTCTATTGGAATAGATCCCAGCAGGGAATGGATGCAGGAAGCAGAACGGCGAAGATGCTGCTTAAAATCACCTGAGGAAGTTCTCTGAAAGTAGCTGTTAAGATCTGTCCTATTTGTCAAAACCTAAATGACTTAGATTATTTATGTATGGATCTATATCTAATATATACATAAACATTTTAAGGCAACATACTGAATTGCAGAAAATGTGTCCAGTAGATTTCTTCCTGTGCATGTTTGGTCCATACTAGCTCAATCACATCTGATGTTTTTTTTGAAGAATTTTTTATTTGGTGTTGCAGGTTGCAGTTTGGGTAATTAGCATGTACAAGCACGGCATCACAGATAAAGTGACTAGGAAAATTCCAATATAACTGATTACAGTTGCTTTTGATGACTGGCCATCATTAATGAATAGCCATCGGCTGTTGCACATCAAGGAACAATATTCTTGCATTTTCTGAATTAACAACACAAATTTATTTCAAAGTACACAGTTTTTTTAAACTATTGCGCTTTGTCAAACACCTGAAAGTAGCTGTTGCAATATGTCCTGCGCATTATTCCTTTAGAATCAATATATAAACCATTGTAACCTTAGGGTATTACGGGTGCAATTTAATGGTCAAAACAGAGTCCAGTTTTGGGTACGAATAGCAGGGTATGGCACCAAGAACTCAGCTGAGCTTGTCAGTGCAGGAAAAGATTGGGGCACCATTTTTAAATGCCACCCGATCTCTTGACCCCCTCAGACACCCCACCCCAGTTTCTTGACCCCACTTGGAGGCCCCACTGTGGCCTCCGGACCACCCAACTTAGCTCATAGAGGATCCTTAGACCCTCACCCCCCCCCCCCCCCCCCCCCAACCACCTCACCTCATCTCTTAAGGGCCGGGCACCCCCGGGCCCAATCCCTGGCAAGGGCAATCTGGCACCTGGGCACCTTCACACTGCCAGCTTGGCACCTTGGCAGTGACCGTCAGCCTGGCAATGCCACACAGGCATCCAGGCAGTGCCACCCTGGCAGTGCCCCTGTCAGCCTGGCAATGCCACTCAGACACCCTGGCAGTGCCAAGATGCCTGGGTGGTAACGGGAGTGCCAGAGCTCCACCCTGCATAGAACCTGACTACCCGATCGCCTTCAATGACGATACAAAGAATAATATAGCACAGGTACGGGCCCTTTGGCCCTCCAAGCCTGTACCGGTCATGATACCACCCTTGGCAAACCCCTCAGCCCTTCCTTGTACTGTATCCCTCTATGCGCATCCTTTCCGTGTATTTGTCAAGATGCCTTTTGAACACCATTAACGTATCTGCTTCCACAACCTCCCCTGGCAACACATTCCAAGCACTCCCCACCCTCTGTGTAAAAAGATCTGCCTCGCACATCTCCTCTAAACTTTGCCCCACGGACCTTAAACCTGGTGACTGATCCCTCCACTCTGGGAAAGAATGTTTGCCCATCCCCTTAGTTGATGAATTCAAAATAAGTACTTAAATCGTAACAGTTTGCAGCCAGCCGAGGTGTACAGGAATGAAAAAGTTACCCCCTCCAGCTTAACTGCCTTCCTGCCCCTGCCCACTCTCCACACCCAAAACTGGTTTCCTGGTTTCTCTCAGCCAGACAAGCTAACTTCAACTCCAGGGAGTGGTGCATGTCCAAGCTAGATACTATTGCAACCTCACCCGCAAAAGGACCTAGTAACAGTTTAAAGTTTTGAATATCGCATCTATCTCTTGTCACAACCACTGTTGTTTTGCAGGCAAACATGGAACCAATTTGCATATAACTCAATCCTATAAACAGTAATAAAATAAATGAGCATTAAGCTGCAACTCGATCCTCCTTTACTCACATTTACTTCAGAGATAGATGAGCATTCATTGCAAATTTTGGCGAGGATACTGATTTTGTGAATTACCACTGCCAAACTAAAATTACAGATAAAAATATGTTTTTATCACGGGATCATTCCAAGACTGATGTGATCCTGCAGTTGACCCAAAGGGAATGTTGTTCAGAGGGTCGGGGGAATGTTACTGGGTGAAAGGATGGAAGGCGGAGGCGTCTATGTGAACTGACCTTGCTTAATAATATGTCTGATTATTCATCTAAATGTGTTTTGGTGCTTTGGTTTTGATTAGAGACTGGATTTTGACAGCTGCACTTTGGGGACAGGTTGGGAAGCAAGAAGGTTGGAAAAATGGCACAGGATGGTGTCAAGTGGCATGCCCAAAGTCTTCCCGTCACCAGGCCTTTTTGTCAGCAGCGCAAAACGTGGCAGATTGACCATGTGTCGGGAGGCCAATTGAGCAACTTAAGTGTCTAATTAAGGACTTCTTCCATTTCCACAGATCTTGAAGCCTGCTCCCGAGTAGGGAGACCACTAGGCAATCACCAGCAGCCTCCCAGCAAGCTTTGGACTGGAAACACTTTGGCCCACAAAGGGGCTCCCTGCATCAACTCCTCTTCCCCCCCCCCCCCCCCCCCACTGTCCACAGGCAGCAATGTAGCAATGTCTGCACCTGTGGCCATGGTGCTGCCTGCTCCTCCACCTCCAGAATGACATCTCCAGACCGCCTTACCTGTCTTGAAGAATGAGTGGTCATAGAGTATTCATGGCCATTGATGTATCCTCATTTTTATTCATTCAGGGGATGTGGGCGTCATTGGTTAGATCAGTATTTATTGCCCACTACTAGATGCCCTTCAGAAGGAGGTGGTGAGCTGCCTTCTTGAACTGCTCTGAGGTGTAGGTATACCCACAGTGCTGATAGGGAGTTCCAGGATGTTGCCCCAGCGACAGTGAAGGAACAACAATATATTTCTAAGTCGGGTGGTGAGTGACTTGGAGGGGAACCTCCCGCTGGTGGGGTTCCCAGTATCTGCTGCTCTTGTCCTTCTAGAGGGTAGTGGTCATTGGTTTGGAAGGTGTTGTCCAAAGAACCTTGGTGAGTTACTGCAGTGCATCTTATAAATGGTACACACGGCTGCCACTGTTCGTCTGTGGTGGAGGGTTTAAATGTTTGTGGAAGGGGGAGCAATCAAGCGGACTGCTTTGTCCTGGATGGTGTCGAGCTTCTTGAGTGTTGTTGGAGCTGCACTCATCCAGACAAGTGGAGAATATTCCATTACACTCCTAACTTGTGCCTTGTAGATGGTAGACAGGCTTTGTGGGGTCAGGAGGTGAGATAATCGCCATAGGATTCCTAGCCTTTGACCTGCCCTGGTAGCCACAGTATTAATGTGGCTAGTCCAGTTTCTGATCAGTGGTAATGCCCAGGATGTTGATTGTGGGGGATTCAGCGATGATAATGCCATTGAATGTCATGGGGCGATGGTTAGATCCTTTTTTGTCGGAAATGGTCATTGCTTGACACATCTCCAGATGGCAGCCCCATCATGGCCACTTTGATGGTGTTGGTAAGGCCGCTGCACTGCCAGTCCTCTGATTGGGCAGCAGCCCAGCAAAGCCACTTCATTTACCCACACCTGTAAAATGCAGCTCCGAGACTTACTGCCCACTCAAGCGGGTCATGTTTTCACCCCCACCCCCCACTGCTGCTCCCCCTCAGAATTCTGCTCTACATTTCAAAAGTATTTCATTGGTTGCAAAGTGCTTTGGGATGTCTTGAGGTTGTGAAAGGTGCTGTCTAAATGCTACTCTTTCTTTCTTTTCATGTGCAGGCTGCGATACCCATAGGCATCTCCCATCTGTATTTGCTGCACATCTGTGATGAGAAAATCATCACACTGATTGTTTAACAGGAATAACCGAGCAAATGTGGAATTGTGCACTGGGAACAAATGGCTGTCTGAGTAAATGTTCACTGGGAATGAATGTTTTCATTAACTGAGTGCCCATTAACAGACATTAACAAATATTACAGCACTAGCAGAAATGACAGTTAATACTGTGTCAACGTGGAGGCCCACAAGGACCTCAGCTACTGAAAAGGCAGCAGTGCTTTCACGACCTGCCAAGCTAGAATTTCAAAGCTGTCTAACAAAAGCTGTCTAATGAAAATTGTCCAGTCCCCTGTCCCCCCTGCTCTTTGCACTGGCGATTGAACCGCTGGCCATGGCGTTGAGGGAGTCAGGGAAGTGGAGGGGTCTGGTGCGGGGGGGGGGAGGAGCACCGGGTATCGCTGTATGCAGACGACCTGCTGTTATATGTGGCGGACCCAGAGGGGGGAATGCCGGGGGTGATGGAACTGTTAGCGGAATTTGGGGGCTTCTCGGGCTATAAGCTGAACTTAGGAAAGAGCGAGGTATTTGTAGTGCACCCGGGAGATCAGGAGGAGGGAATTGGGAGGCTCCCCTTCAGGAGGGCAGTGAAGAGTTTCAGGTACCTGGGGGTGCAGGTGGCCAGGAGTTGGGGGGCTCTTCATAAGCTTAACTTCACCAGACTAGTGGAACAGATGGAGGAGGAATTTAAAAGGTGGGACATGGTGCCGCTATCGCTGGCGGGCAGAGTGCAATCCGTCAAAATGACGGTTCTCCCGAGGTTCTTGTTCCTCTTCCAGTGCTTGCCCATCTTTATCCCTAGGGCCTTTTTTAGAAGGGTGACCAGCAGCATCATGGGATTTGTTTGGGCGCATGGCACCCCGAGGGTGAAGAGGGTCTTCTTGGAGCGGAGTAGGGATGGGGGGGGCTGGCGTTGCCCAACCTCTCGGGGTATTACTGGACGGCCAACGTGTCGATGGTGCGTAAGTGGGTGATGGAGGGGGAGGGGGCAGCATGGAAACGGATGGAGAGAGCGTCCTGTGGGGATACAAGCCTGGGGGCCCTGGTAACGGCGCCGTGGCCGCTCCCTCCCACGAGGTATACCACGAGTCCGGTGGTGGCGGCTACCCTCAAGATTTGGGGGCAGTGGAGGCGACATAGGGGAGAAGTGGGGGGCTCGATGGAGGCTCCGTTAAGGGGGAACCATAGGTTCATCCCGGGGAACATGGATGGGGGATTTCGGGGATGGTATAGAGCGGGCATTAGACAGCTGAAGGACCTGTTTATCGACGGAAGGTTTGCGAGCCTGGGGGAGTTGGGAGAGAAATTTGGGCTCCCGCCGGGAAACATGTTTAGATATCTGCAGGTAAAGGCATTTGCTAGACGGCAGGTGGAGGGATTCCCTGCGCTCCCCGCGAAGGGGGTGAGTGACAGGGTGCTCTCGGGGGTCTGGGTCGGGGAGGGGAAGATATCCGATATCTACAAGCTTATGCAGGAGAAGGAAGAGGCGTCAGTAGAGGAGCTGAAAACGAAGTGGGAGGGGGAACTGGGGGAACAGATCGAAGACGGGACATGGGCTGATGCCCTGGAGAGGGTAAATTCTTCCTCCTCGTGTGCGCGGCTTAGCCTCATCCAATTCAAGGTGCTGCATAGGGCCCACATGACTGGGACGAGGATGAATAGGTTCTTTGGGGGTGAAGATAGGTGTGCCAGGTGCTCGGGGAGTCCAGCGAACCATGCCCATATGTTCTGGGCATGCCCGGCATTGGAGGAGTTCTGGAAGGGGGTGGCGAGGACGGTGTCAAGGGTGGTGGGATCCAGGGTCAAGCCAGGATGGGGACTCGCGATCTTTGGGGTTGGGGTAGAGCCGGGAGTGCAGGAGGCGAAAGAGGCCGGTGTGCTGGCCTTTGCGTCCCTAGTAGCCCGGCGAAGGATTTTGCTACAGTGGAAGGACGCGAGGCCCCCAAGCGTGGAGACCTGGATCAATGACATGGCGGGTTTCATTAAGCTAGAGAAGGTTAAATTCGCCCTGAGAGGATCGGTACAAGGGTTCTTTAAACGGTGGCAACCTTTCCTCGACTTTCTGGCTCAACGATAGGGTACTGGGACAGTAGCAGCAGCAACCCGGGGGGGGGGGGGGGGGGGGGGGGGCGTTGATTATGTTAGCTTATTTTATTTAAATTTGATTTATCTAATTTTAATTTATGGTTAAGTTCTCTTGTTTGGGGGGGGGTGGGGGAATGTGATACATGTGATGTTACGGTATGGGGGGAATTGTGGGTGTTATGGGGCTGTTAGTTGCATATTACTGCTTTTTGCTATACTTTTTGTTATATTTTCTGCAAAAAATTCCAATAAAAAAATTAAAAAAAAAAAAAAAAAAAAGAAAATTGTCCATCCAAAGATATTACAGCCATGTGGAATTGCTGATTCGAGATTTATAAATACATGGTGGCATGGTAAAAGTTCTTTGAAATTATGGTTTCACAAACCCAAGTATATTTAGCTGAACAATCGTCTCAATTGTTGTCACAAGACGGACTTTGTAAGGTATTGTCAATGGTTTTTGCCCATTCATCCTAGACATCCTCATCCAGTTGTTGTGATGGCTTTGATGCAGCTTTGATGGCCAGCCCCTCTGATATCCTTTGCCTTCTTTCGTGGAAGCCAATCACCTGTGTTGGTTGAGATTGTGTTTGTCAACAGAGTAACAGTGGTCACAAGTCACGGCTGGTTGCTGGACGCTAATTCAAATCTTCCTCTTCCTTTCTCTTCTGCTTTCCCTTTCTCCCTCTTTTGGTGTCGCTTTATTTTACCCTTCAATTTACCTGGTCTGACTGTTGGCACCAATCTAACAGTATTATGTTCTCAGGCGGCCAGTTTAGCTCAGTTGGCTGAACAGCTGGTTTGTGATGCAGAACAGGGCCAGCAGCGCGGGTTCAATTTCACTACCGGCTGACGTTATTCATGAAGGCTCTGCATTCTCAACTTTGCCCCTCGCCCGAGGTGTAGTGATCCTCAGGTTAAACCACTGTGGTGAACGTATTGTATTGACCATTCACCATGTATGTTACTGTATCACGCTGTTGCCCATGTGGGCTCCACCTATGGACCATTGTACAATAGTACATGGAATGTATCAAGTTGGTGCCCTTGTGGGCTCCGCCCCTGGCTCTGCCCCTTGAGGGGAGGTATAAAGAGCAGCAGCCCTGTAGGCAGCTTATAGTAGCAGAGCAGTCGCAGGCAGGCACTGTTCTAGTCGATTAAAGCCATAGTTTACATCTGCTCTCTGTCTCGTGTGAATTGATGGTCGCATCAACCACCACCAGTCAAAGGGGAAAGCAGTTTATGGTCATCTTGGACTATGTCGCCTTTACCTTTAATAAGCCATATTCAACCATCTAAACAGCCCATTTTGACTTCACACTGACTCCAGCAGAATAACAGTCCATGCAAAGCAAGCCTTTCGATAAGACTTTAAGCTTTCAGTATAACAGGTCATAGCAGAAGCTTTCCTCGCCTATCAACAGTAATATTGGGACACTTTATTTCATCTGGTGCTGTATGCTTATAAGCTCTGCACCCTTCATCTTTCTGCAATTCTTCCCAGCTAATATTTGGCCATGTCACCTTGGTCACAGGCAGATAATGATGTTGGTCATTTGATATTGCATAACAAGCGAGGGAAAGAGCTTTAGCAATGGTGAGAAAAAGATGTTTATCATTATTGTGCCTCGCATTCCGAAGGCAAACTTGGTGCAGAGTAGTAAACATTTCAAACCTCACACTGATTAAATTATGAAATTTAGTGATGTACCCATGAGACCAGATGGGATTAGCCAAAGGAATCTTTCTCCTGCTGATTGTGCCAAGAAAGATCTATAAAACATAAACTGCAATGTAGTTGGACAAGACGGTGGACGCTCTGCTTTTCTCCACTGCTTATGGGCTTGTTTTCTATCTCACTGGGTTGTCCACCTATTTTGTCCCATTGCTTGTTGAGTTCCTGTTGCCAACAGCGTGCATCACTGATCTGCTTGACAGCGACTGATAGCGAAACACTACCAAATATCAGATACTCATATAAAATGTTTGATGGCTTGTCACAGGTATAGACCACATGGTATGAATGAAGAACATTAATTTCCTGTCAGTCAGCATCTTTTTAATTGAACCTGTACCACAAACAACACAATTTTTCCTGCTGCGAGCTCCAATCTTCATTGCTGGGTGTATGAATGAACACCAGAGACAAAATACTCACAATAGAATACAGAAAGGAGATTGGACATAAAAGCAGTAAAAGTGGGAGAGACTATTGAAATGGACTGCATGAATGGGTTCAAAAGACAACTGGGTACCTTTCCGCAGAGAGACAGGATTGAAGGATAGTTTGAGGTTGTTCTGTCATAGAGGGATGACCCTGCTAGGATTAATGGATTTATCCGGTTTCACTTAAATTGTGAGGACAGACGTTAACAATGTACTCCCAGCTGTTTTTTCACTGGAGCAAATGCCTAAATATGAGGGGCGGGGTTTACCGTCCACCCCACCGCGTGTTTTTCAGCGGGGGCATGGCCCGGCCCGCCAGCAGGGTCTACCGGTCTCACCGCTGTCAACAGGATTTCCCATTGACAACACCCCTTGCCGCCGGGAAACCCATGCGCCGGAGTGCGGCCGGAATTTCCTGCCCGAGGTCTTTAGATATCAGTAAAATCACCAGCACAGTTCTTAAATAAATGTCATATTGTCATTGCTCTAGAGGTTGTCCAGACCGCAGATCCAGTCACATCACGTCAAGCAGGATATTATTGCTTTGATGATAGATTCCCCCGTCGCTTTGAAAGCGAAGTATTTGGCAAGGAGACCAGTGGTTCACCATTTAGTTTGGTGCCACCTCATATATGGATCTTAAAGCAAGTCTCAAATTGCAGATCCAATTGTGGATGTTACTCATGAAGTCAATGTCGGAGGGGTGGGTGAAGGCACTGACTTTGCAGAGCACTCCCTTGTCAGTGTGGACCTGACTCTGTTCTCCTCAAATGTTGAAATTACTTGATGATGGATACTTTTCCATTTGCATCTACCAGGGTCTTATTTTACCCCATATCGCGGGTCCAATCAACAGGCTCGGAGATTGGCTCTCAGAATATTTTGTGTCTAAGTTTGGGACGTCCTGTGGTGCAAGTTCTTGTGCTCAGCTGGCTGCAGGATACGGCCTTTGGTATTTGGATATCTTCCATGTGAATCACAGGATCGGCCCAGTGAAGCAGAGCTCTGCTGGGAGAGCTCTTGATGCCAGACGTGCAGCACTTTGCAAGAACCTCAGTTTTAGGGATCTTGGACGGCCGCCTGATGTTGCAGTTAGATCTTAAACAGTGAAGGTTGAATACGTCTATTTGCATTAGTGAGAAAGGTTGTCATCACAGCCTTAAAGAAGTGATGGGAGAACCACTGTCTGATAGGCTGTGATCTTCATTTTGAGATAAACTCCATGCGCCTTCTCCCCATATGGGGAGAAGGCAGGAGAATGAGGATGAGAAAAATATCAGCCATGACTGAATGGCAGAACAGACTCAATTGGCCGAGTGGCCTAATTCTGCTCCTATATCTTTTGATCTTATGCTCCTGTGGGTGAGCCTGTCAAATGCTGTGTTTGCTTTTGCCATTGACTGTGATTATGGGGTCTTGGAGTTTGTGGTTATGAACAGATTGGTACAAAATATCTGCCTCTTTCAGACTTATGGTTAGGCCGAAGCATTCTGAAGGTTGGGAAAAGGGGTCAACAAGCAGATGCATGTCCAATGTCCTCCAATGAGAGCACAGTCGCAGCTAACAAGAGTTCACTTATTAACTATTCTATGATCATTGATCATTGTGTATGCCTTGAGCCTTTGCAGATTTAAGGGGTTGCTACCGGTTTCAGGGAGGGCTTGTTGACTTGTAATCCCTCCGATGTATTGGGCTTAAAGCCCAAATGAAGAAAGAAAGAACTAGCATTCACATAGCACAATTCAGAAACTCAGGACTTCCCAAAGCCCTGTTCAACCAATGAAGTACTTTTGTAACGTGGTTAGTGTTGTAATGTAGGAAACACTGCAGCCAATTAGATCAGTCCTATATAGAAAATCAGCCAGAGTTCCGGTCCCTGATGGCAATTTAAAAAATATACTCTTGGGATGTGGGCGTCACAAGTTTACCTTTTGAGAATGGCTGACCCTAGTTGCTCTTCCAAAGGTTGTGCTGAGTCCACACCCTTAAACCTCTGCAGTCAATGTGGCAAAGGTAATTCCACAGTGCTGTGAGGGAGGGAGTTTCAGGACGTTGACCCAGCTTTGATGAAGGAATGGTGATATATGTCCATGTTAGGTGTGGACATCACCCTGCCAAGGCCGGCATTTATTGCCCATCCCCAATTGCCCGAGGGAAGGGCATGTAACTGCATGGTTCCCATGCACCTGCTGTTCTTACCCATGCAGGCAGTGGAGGTTGCAGATTTGGGCAATCTAGCAATTACTGTCTAACGTTGCATGAATTAGTAACAAATGTGATCAGCACCAAGCGCGGCTGCGATATTTCTCTCCTGTGGCTGATTAGTCTACTGAGATTCACTTTAAGACTCACACTTGGATAATTTCAGTGCAATGTTGGAAGCTGACCACTGATCGTAAAACTGTGCCCAGAAAGTGGCCAACTCTTTAATGAAAGGTGAATAGGGGAGACAAGAAAAAAAATAAGTTCAAGTGGCAGGAACATCTAGATGAGACTATGAGGGAATTCAGTGATACTGTGGATAGGGAGGACCGATACTACAGAATAACTGGGTGGAAGGTGATTTCACAGAAACTTCACCTGGGAGAAGAGACGATTACACAATTTTCTTTCTGCCCCCATGGAAGGTTGACATGAAAACAAATGGAAACAGATCCCGTAAGTGGCAATACTGCTCAAGTTCCATGCTGCCCTCACCGACTCTGCTTCCAGTAAAGTGGGGCAACAGAAATGGAGGCTCCGAGATATGTGCCTCAGCAAGATTGTGGTTCTGTACAGGAAGAGCTGAAAGGAAATCAGCCCACTTGTAAATTAGCCCCTCCTCTCATCCCTCTGTTCAAATCCTCCAAGGCCTCATCCCCCATCTCTGTAACGTCCTCCAGTCCTACAATCACCACACCACAGCTCTATCCCCTCCCCGCATTCCCCAACTCCAACATATCTGCACTCCTCCAATTCTGGCCTTGTGCTCTGCTCTGATGTTTAATCACTCCACCATTGGTAACTATGCATTCAACTGCTAAGGTCCTGGTTCGAGAATTTGCTTCCTAAATCTCTCGATGACTCCTTCTTTCGGTTCTCCATGGAAGTAATATCTTGGGACAAAATATTTGGTCACTTGCCCGAATCACTGGCCTTGATTCTCCGTTCTGGAGACTAAGTGCTCCCACCAGCTGAGAATCAGGGATGGTCTCCGCTGGTGCTGGGTGTGGGGCCCAGATGCAAGTTTCTCTCCTTAATATGCAAATATATGCAAAGTGATTTCACTTCCTCTTATTCACAGCGGAAAGAACAACTGCTTTTGATGTGGCGAGGAGCTGTCAATCATAGCAAGAGAGTTTATAAACATTGTGGTTAGCATCAAAGCATGGGGAATGGAGATGCATTCAAACGTGAAGGGAAAGATAAACAATCCACCAAGCACCTGTCTCTGGACCAATGAACTGTCAGTCACTGGCGAGTGAAATGTATTGCTGCATGAAATTGAATGGAATATTTGCATTTCAAAGACGCTCAGGGGATTTGAAGCCCTTTCAAGTGTAGGGCTTTTGAGGATGCCTCTGACACTTGTAACAGCTGCTGCTTTAAACACTTCTGTCTGAGACAGCAGATGTTGGGAGGGGTAAGTTTCATTGTACTGCCCAGACTGCTCTTTAGCTTTCAGACAGCGATGATTGATGGGGCTCTGATACGGGGGCGGGGGTCTCTAATGGGGGATTCTCTGATCAGAGGGGTCTCTGGGGGTGGGGGTGGGGCTGATGGGGGTGACTGATGCGGAGTCTAATAGGGCAGCTGAGGGGGTTTGGTGAAGGGGTCATTAGGCAGGGGGGTTGGGTCACCCTCATGCACGTGTGCTGTGGGAGTCGTGACCGCCGTGATGGGAGAGAGGATGCCCCTACTTGTCAGCGGGGAGGAGAGCAGGATTTACATTGTGGGGGGGCTTTCCCCTCCACGATTTGGGGGGTTCCTCAATTATGCACTGATTCCCTTAACCCACCTTGGGGTCCACTGCATTAGTGCCACACTTGGGAAACTTGAACCAAAGCCTCCCCCCAGTGGATTTCCCATTTATGAGGGTTGGTGCACAATAAGAGGGTGGTGAATTGGGCTTCCAGATCGGGTAGTGTGCTGAGGCCTCTGGCAGAGGATCAGAGCATCAGCCAGCGCCAAACAAGCTTTTCTGCGGACGCTCCATTCTCCACCCGAGCGGGAATCCCGATCGCGGCATCGCACAATGGGGAATCCAACTCGAAATTTCTTCGTGTGACTCCGTGTCTAATTATTTTTCTAATCGCTCCTTTGAAGTCTGTTGGGATGTTTTTTATTACATTAAAGTCACAATATGAATGAAAGTTGCTGGGGATGTCTGAAACTCTCCTGACTGGATTATCCCTCAAGCAATGGCTGTATATGCCCCGTTCCCTTCCCCCGCACGCCCATTGGGCCTTGCAGTCCTTTTCTAGTTGCTGAGAGTTGTTGCGTGCTGGAGCTTAGTAAAGGCCTGTCACCTTGGATAACATAACTGATTACGTCCAAATGACATTATTTAGTTGCAATGCCTTTTACAATTACTGGCATAGAATGGTGAATGAATCAGGTAATTAGGAATGCAATCATCATTTAAATAGTATTGTATTCAATTATTAAGCAAATATCCAACTAATCATTTCGCTTGAAATTTATATTTTAATCTACAAATCATAATTTAAATAACCTTGAAAATTATATTGATCTCTGACGACTGAATAAAAGTCCATTAGGATGTGTTTGTTCTGTCGGCTGACTATAAATGATTGTAATTTCATACAAAGTATTCAGAACAGGGTAGCTCACTTAAAGACATACCTAAAGGGACCAGAATGTAATAAGATTCTAATTACAGCGGAATAACCTTGGATACATGGTAATAAAGCGCAAAGTTAATGTTACTGGCCTTGTACAGTGTGCAGGACCTTTTTAATTCAGTGCACATAATTGGTTGAGTGACCTTTTGTGCTCCCAAATCCTTTGAATAGCAGCTTGTGAAAATTCCACATCTTACCCATCCAATCAGAATAAGGGGAGAAATCAGCTGTTTTTATATTTTATTTTGGGTTCTTTTGACTTCTTGAAGACCAAATCGGTCCTCATTGCATAAACCGGGCACAGAGGGCCAACTTCTGGGTTTGATGTCCTGCACCGAAACAGCCTCTATGTTGTAAGCACTATCATATTTGTATAGGCAACTGTGCAGGCATTTGAGGCGGCCGCCTTAAACAGGCATTAGGCCTCTTGCATGTAGTTGCAAATAAAAATAAATGTAAATGTTGCCACAGTCCCAGATGACCATTGGCTGTTGTCCCCTTTGAGAGAGAGCTGACTGGTGGTGAACGAACCTGAAGATCACCACACCTCAGGCGAGGGGCAAGGTCGAGAAGGCGGGGCCTTCACGAATAACCTCAGCCAGTACGAGAACACGCTGTTGGTGTCACTCCGCATCACAAACCAGCCGTACAACCAACTGAGCTCACCAACCTCATAATTAGTAGTTATGGGCTTGCCGAAGTGCCATGCTTGCTATCAGCTGTGGCTCAACTGATAGTACCATTGTGCCGTTGTGGGTTCAAGTCCCGTGCCAAGACCTCAGCACAACTTTCAAGGCTATTGCAGCACTGAGGGAAACCTGCACTGTTAGCGATGTCATCTTTTGGATATTTTAAAATCAAATTGGTCTCTCAGGATCCTGTGGCACTATTTTGAAGAAGAGCAAGAGAGTTATCTCCAGTGTCCAGGCCAATGTTTATCTCTCAATCCAATTAACAAGATATCTGTTTTTTTTTAATTACTCTTTGTGAGAGCTTGCTGTGAGCAAATTGGCTGCCATGTTTCGTACATTATAACAGTGACTATATTTCAAAAGTATTCAAAGGCTGAAAAGCATTTTCAGATAGTCTATGGTCATGAAAGGCAGTATGGCTGGAATTTTACGGCCGTTCACATCAGCAGGATCTTCCGGCCCCGCCTATGGTGCATCCCCACCGTGTGTTTCCTGGCCGTCAGTGGTGCATTCAACAGCACACCTCATTGATAGCGGCAGGACCAGAAAATCCCACTGCCAACCAATGGCGATCTGCCTCTGCCGCCACAAAACACGCAGAAGGTTGCATGGAAAATCTCGTCCAATATATTTCCCTTGTGGGAGAGTCTAAGACCAGGGGGCATGACCTCAAAGTAAGGGGTCACCCATTTATGGACGGCACGGTAGCACAGGGGTTAGCACTGTTGCTTCACAGTGCTATGGTCCTATGTTCAATTCCCGGCTTGGGTCCCTGTCTGTGCAGAATCTGCACGTTCTCCCCGTGTCTGCGTGGGTTTCCTCCAGGTGCTCCGGTCTCCTCCCACAAGACGTGCTGGTAGGTGAATTGGACATTCCGAATTCTCCCTCAGTGTACCTGAACAGGCGCCGGAATGTGGCGACTAGGGGATTTTCACAGTAACTTGTGATACTAATAATAAAGATTAAAGAAGAAAGATTTCAGACCAAGATGAAGAGAATTTTTTTCTCTCAGATGGTAGTGAATCTGTGGAATTCTTTATTGTAGAGAGCTGGGTCGTTAAGTTCAAAGCTGAGATAGGCAGATTTTTAATTAGCAAGAGAATCAAGGGTTATGTGGATATGGTGGGAAAGTGGAGTTGAGGGTTATCATATTGGATCAGTCATGATCTCATTGAAGAGCTGAGCAGACTTGATGGGCTAAATGACCTACTTTTGCTCCTACGCCTTATGGTCCGATGTAAATGGAAGGCTTTCCTTCTTTTTTGATGGAAAAAATTACTTAACAATGGGCCCGATTCTCTGACCTCGTTGCGCTCTCGCTCGATCGAAATGAGGCCGGTGAATAGAGAGAGGCTGAAAACAAGAACCACGCCAAACAGTTTGCGATGCAACCGGCCCGCTCCCATAGGCGAAATCGGGATCTCGCCATAGTGTGGCGAGAAACCAATTATCACCATTTAAGCCCTATTTCCGTATAATTAACAGGGCCCACCCCATATCCAACGTGGCCTCCCGTTATTCATCGGCCTCCCCAGCAAGTAGTAACGGTGGCGCCAATTAGTACTCCTTTTGAAAAACGTGAACCTGCCGGAGTGACTGCCACGGGGATCCAAGGACGTGAGTAGCCATCTGCCCGGGTGCGCTAGGATGCCACTCCAGTGTTCGGCGGGTATGGGGGACCCTCGGATGGGGATGGGGGACCCTCCGCAGGGGTGGGTCGCCGTAGGAGGATGGGGGGAGGCGCTGGGAGAGGTAACCCAGGGGGGCAACTGGACGCGGCACCACTATGCCAACCCCTGGATTATATGTACCCACTCCAAAACAACCCTTGTGATGAGACCATCAATTCACGCAACACGTGGTTAGAAGTGAACAGTGGTTTTAATCGTCTTACAACAGAGCCGGCCTGTGACAAGATGAACTCCAGATGAACTGGCAGGCAGGCTCTCAGCATCAACCTTTATACTTCCGGTTAGGGGGAGGAGTCGTGGGAGGAACCGTGGGTGGAGCCAAGTGTGGAGCCCAGTACAAACTCCCGTACACTCCCAGTGCATCTCCCCCTAGTGGCAGAGCAGCGCAACTCCTCGTGTGCTGATCTTACAGAGACATAGTACAACATGTGTGATACAGTGTAAATTACGCTACTGTGATTCACCACATTCACCCCCTGTAAAAAATCAAGTCCGGCGGGGGTGGTGGCTTACAGATTGAGTCTGTCCGGTGGCCGAGTTGTCCGCTGTGATCGGCGGAGCACTGGGGTTGCAGCCCCTTCTGGTGGCTGGATGAGCACCGCCAGTTGGGGTACGATGGCGGACTCCGGGGGCGATTCCGCCCGAGCTTCGTACCCGTCTAATTCGACTGGGGACTGGGGGCGCTGGGAGCTAGCTGGCGCGGGCGCGTGAAAAAGGTGTAGCGAACTGCTAGGTGCGGGGGCGTGAGAAGCGAGTTGGGAGGGATGTGGTGTGAGGGGTACCTCGGCGGTGGTAGTGGGGGGGTTGGATCCTGCAGGTGCTAGGTCCCGGAGGGATACAGTGTCCTGACGGCCGTCAGGGAACTCTACGAAGGCGTACTGGGGGTTCGAATGCAGTAGGAGCACTTTCTCTATGAGTGGGTCAGTTTTGTGCGCCCTGACGTGCTTCCGGAGGAGTACTGGGCCCGGTGTCTTCAACCATGCCGGGAGTGAAACCCCCGTGGTAGCGCCCCTGGAAAAAATAAAGAGCCGCTCGTGAGGGGTCTGGTTGGTAGCGGTACATAAGAGGGACCTAATAGCGTGGAGCGCGTCGGGGAGGACTTCTTGCCAATGGGAGATTGGGAGATTCCTTGACCGGAGGGTCAGTAGGACGGTCTTCCAGACCGTCGCATTCTCCCTCTCCACCTGCCCATTCCCCCTGGGGTTGTAGCTGGTAGTCCGGCTCGAGGCGATGCCCTTGCCGAGCAGGTACTGATGCAGCTCGTCGCTCATAAAGGACGAACCCCGGTCGCTGTGTACATAGCTGGGGAAACCAAACAGGGTGAAGATACTATGCAGGGCCCTAATGACTGTGTGGGAGGTCATATCGGGGCACGGGATAGCAAAGGGAAAACGGGAGAACTCGCCTATGACGTTCAGGAAGTACACATTCCTGTTAGTCGAGGAGAGTGGCCCTTTGAAATCGATAGCGAGGCGTTCAAAGGGCCTAGAAGCCTTGACCAGGTGGGCCCTGTCTGGTCTGTAGAAGTGCGCTTTGCACTCCGCGCAGATCGGGCAATCCCTGGTGATGGCTTTTACCTCCTCGGTGGAGGAAGGCAGATTTCAGGCTTTAATGTAGTGGGCGAGCCGGGTGACCCCCGGGTGGCAGAGGTCATTGTGGATGGCTTTTAAGTGGTTGTCTTGTGCGCTGGCACACGTCCCGTGGGACAGGGCATCTGGGGGTTCGTTGAGCTTCCCCGGTCGATACATAATATCATATCTGTAGGTGGAGAGTTCGATCCTCCACCTCAGAGCGATGCCTCAGAGCTACCTCTGAGGCATCGCTCTCAACCTGAAAGGGGGTGTATTCATCCACCGCCCGCATGGCAGCCTTGGCGATGTCCTCCTTGATGCCGTTGAAGGCCTGGCGAGCCTCAGCTGACAGGGGAAAAAGTGTGGCCTTAAAGAGTGGGTGGGCTTTGTCCGCATATTGAGGGACCCACTGGGCATAATACAAAAAGAATCTCAAGCACCGTTTGAGGGCCCTGGGACAATGAGGGAGAGGGAGTTCTAAGCATACGGTCCGGGTCGGGACCCAGGACTCCGTTTTCCACGACATAGCCGAGGATGGCTAGTCTGGTTGTGCGGAAAGCACATTTCTCCTTGTTGTATGTGAGGTTAAGCTTCTGGGCCGCCTGGAGAAATCGGTTGAAGTTGGCATCGTGGTCCTGCTGGTCATAGCCGCAGATGGTGACGTTATCCAAGTATGAAAACATGGCCCACAGCCCGTACTGGTCCATCATTCGGTCCATTGCTCTTTGGAACACCGAAACCCCATTCGTGACACCAAAGGGGACCCGGAGGAAGTGGAAGAGGCGGCCATCAGCCTCAAACGCCGTGAAGTGGCGGTACTCCGGGCGGATTGGGAGTTGGTGGTATGCAGACTTCAGATCCACCGTGGAAAAAATCCGATACTGGGAGATCTGATTCACCATGTCTGCAATCCTGGGGAGGGGGTACGTATCGAGGAGCGTAAACCAAATAATTGTCTGACTATAGTCTATGACCATGCGGAATTTTCCCCCGGTCTTGACGACCACCATGTGAGCTCTCCAGGGACTGTTACTGGCCTCTATGTTCCCCTCACGTAAAAGCCTCCGGACCTCGGATTGAATGAACACCCTGTCCTGTAGGCTGTACCGCCTGCTGCGAGTGGCTACGGGTTTACAGGCCGGAGTGAGGTTGGCAAAGAGAGGAGGGGAGGAGATTCGCAGCGTGGCTAGGCTACAGATAGTGAGTGGGGGTAGGGGTCCGCCGAAGCTGAGGGTGAGACTCTTGAGATTGCATTGAAAGTCGGGTCCCAATAAGAGTGGGGCGCAGAGTTCGGGCAGGACGTATAGTTGGAAATTAGAGTAGCTAGCGCTTTGGATTGTTAGAGTTGCGACGGTGCGCCCTTGGATATGGACAGAGTGGGAACCCGAAGCGAGGGAGATAGTTTGCCGTGCAGGGAAAACGGGGAGCAAACAGCGTCTTACCAGATCTGGGCGTACGAAGCTCTCAGTGCTCCCGGAGTCGAAAAGGCACGGTGTACTGTACCCGTTGATTTGGACCGTCGTCATAGAGTTGTGAAGATGCTTTTGGCGCGATTGGTCCAGTGTGACTGCGTTAAGTTGCGGGTAGTCGGCGGCTCGGTCGGCTGTGCTGGGATGACCCCGCGATGAGTGCCCGCTGAGGTCGCACGTGATTTCGAGTTTTCTGAGCGTGGAGAGGATGGGGCCCAAGATGGCCACCCCCGTGGATCGCACGTGGCGGGCGGCGAGGAAGATGGCGTCCAAGATGGCCACCCCCATGAGTCGCCCATGGTGGACCCCGTGGTGGGGGTCCGCCAAGATGGCGGCCCCCATGGATTGCACGTGGCGAGTGGAGGCGGAGTCAGGGCATAGGCCGCGGGCCTGCGAGTGCAGAGGGCGATCACTTTGTGCCGCTGGAGGTTTAGGGGCTGGGGCCTTCCTTTCCAGGCACACTCTGGCGTAGTGGCCATTTCGCCCGCAGCTGCTGCAGGTCGCGTTGCAGGCCGGGCAGTTTTACTGTGGAGCCATGAGCAGCAGGAGTACTCCCCTAAATCCAGGCACTGTGATTTCCTCTTCCACTCCACCCTCCTAACCCACCATTGCTGGCTCCAGAAAGCAGTCCAAGACTTAACTTCAATACCCCAGGGTTGGCTCACTTAAAAACATTCCTTAAGGGACCAGAATGTAAAAAGTTCTAATTACAGCTGAATAACCTTGGATACATGATAAGAAAGCGCAAAGTTAATATTATTGGCCTTGTACAGCATGCAGGACCTTATTAGTCCAGTGCACATAATTGAGACTTGAACCCACAACCATCTGACTCAGGCACAACAGTACTACCAGCTGAGCCACAGCTGATAGTAAGCAGGGTCCTTCAGCAAGTATTATGCCCAGAATTAATACTTGCAAGAGGCTTAATGGCTGTTTAAGGCGGCCGCCTCAAATGCCTGCATAGTTGTCCATACAAATATGATGTTGCTCCCATCACAGAAATTGGTCCTCTGCTGGTGGAATTGCCACTGGGGCATAGTGGCCAAACCTTCAGTGTTTTCAGTGTGTTCTGTCTTTGGAGATGTAACCAATGGCCGTAAATCCCTGTTTACCGGCCTCGTAGTTTTGCCCTCCATTGTCTGCACACCACTGAGTCAAGCTGAATTTCTACCCTGTTGGTTCTTGTTTGGGGGTTACAATTTCACCTGGAAAAGAGTATCTGCAGGCTACATAACCATGAAAGACATCACTAAAACAGTCCCATCTCACCCTGATGTCTCTGTATTTTCAGATGTTCCCAGCTAATGATCAGGAACACTGACAGTTTTATGATCCGCTTTGCAAATCCAGGAAAATTTGACAGTAGTTGTTTCCCCGCACCCCCCCCCCCCCCCCCCCCCCCCCCCCCCCCACCTTATCGTGGCCCGCAGCTGCGTTTACCGAACTTCGCACAAAGTAATGAGTGTACTTGGATACTTCTTGGGCTGTCCAGCTTTGCGCCATGGCACATCTGTAGGATTAAACTGATCATTATCAATGCAATCATTTCCTTGTCGATATGAGCATTTGACTTTCTTTCAGAAAAGTATAAGATTGGATTTTTAAAGAACATATGGGGTGGGATTTTCCCCACGCCGTGTTTTGCGGTGGCAGCCGCCATTGGAGATCCCACCGCTCTCAATGGGGATTTCCATTCTGTGCAGCCTCTGATGCCAGGAAACCCACAGTGGGTGTTCGCTGTCGGCAGACCGAAATATCCTACTGGCGAGAACAGCTGGAAAATCCCGGCCAGAGTTTTTATTGTGAAATGTTATTACCAAGGCCAGCATTTATTGCATTAAGATTGTGGTGAGTCACTTCCTTGAACCATTGCAGTCCATCTAGTGTATGTACACACACAGTGCTCTCAGTGAAGGGAGGTCCAAGAGTTTGATCCAACGACAATGAAGGAACGGCAATACACTTCCAAGTCAGGATGGTGCATGAGTTGGACGAGAACGTATAAGTAGTGGTACTTCCATGCACCGGTGCCCTTGTCCTTCCTGTCTTGCCGAAGGTACTTTGGTAGGTTCCTGCAGTGTATCTTGTAGATAGAACACACTGCGGCCACAGTGCATCTCTGGTGGAGGGAGTGAATGTTTATTGTGGTGGATGCAGTACCAATCAAACAGGCTTTTGAAAAATTCTCGTTGGCTAGGTCAGCATCTGTTACCCTTCCCTAAGTATCTTTGAGAAGGTGGTGGTGAGCTGTCTTCTTGAACTACTGCAGTCCATGTAGTATAGGAACTCCCACAGTGATTTTAGGGAGGGGGTTCAATGATGTTGACCCAACGACAGTGAAGGAAGTCAAGTCAAGGTGGTGAGTGACTTGGAGTGACCTTCCAAGTCAAGGTGGTGAGTGACTTGGAGTGACCTTTCAAGTCAAGGTGGTGAGTGACTTGGAGGGGAACCTCCACTCCAGGTGCTCCTAGGATCTGCTTTCCTGGCCCTTCGAGGTTCTAGAGTATTTGGAATGTGCTGTCCCTGGACCTTTGGTGAGTAGTTGCAGTGCATATTGTAGATGGCAAACACTGATACTGCTGTCTGTCTGTGGTGAAAGGAGCGAATGTTGAAGGTGGTGGATGGGAAGCCAACTAAGTGGGCTGCTTTGTTCTGGATGGTGTTGAGGTTCTTGAATGTCATCGGAGCTACACTCATCCAGGCAAGTGGAGAGTATTCCATCACCTTGTGCCTTGTAGATGGTGGAGAGTCTTTGGAGACACAGGAGGGGACAGACTTGCTGCAGAATTCCCTCCTCTGAAGTGCTCTTTTTAAAAATTCATTTACGGGATGTGGGCAACAAAGAACAAAGAAACTAAAATCTTCTGCACTTCCGGGCTCCGTATCCCTCTATTCCCATTCTATTCATGTATTTGTCAAGATGCCCCTTAAATGTCACTATCGTCCCTGCTTCCACCACCTCCTCCAGCAGCAAGTTCCAGGCACCCACTACCCTCTGTGTAAAACACTTGCCTCGTACATCTCCTCTAAACGTTGCCCCTCGCACCTTAAACCTATGCCCCCTAGTAATTGACCCCTCTACCCTGGGGAAAAGCCTCTGACTATCCACTCTGTCTATGCCCCTCATAATTTTGTAGACCTCTATCAGGTCGCCCCTCAACCTCTGTCTTGCTAGTGAGAGCAAACCGAGTTTATTCAACCCCTCCCCATAGCTAATGCCCTCCATACCAGGCAACATCCTGGTATGGAGGGTTAGTTAGGCCAGCATTTATTGCCCTTCCCTAGTTGCCCTCCAGAAGGTGGTGGTGCCGCTGCAGTCCTTGAGGTGTAGGTGAATCCATTGTACTGTTAGGGAGGGAGTTCTAGGATGTTGCCCCAGCGACAGTGAAGGAACTGCGATATATTTCCAAGTCAGGGTGGTGAGTGACTAGGAGGGGAACCTCCAGGTGGTGGGGTTTCCAGGTATCTGCTGCTCTTGTCCTTCTAGATGGTAGTGGCTGTGAGTTTGGAAGGTGTTATCTAAGAAACCTTGGTGAGTTACTAAAGTGCATCTTGTAGATGGTACACACGACTGCCACTGTTCGTTGGTGGTGGAGGGTTTGAATGTTTGTGGAAGGGGGAGCAATCAAGCGGGGCTGCTTTGTCCTGGATGGTGTCGAACGTCTTGAGTGTTGTTGGAGCTGCACTCATCCAGACAAGTGGAGAGTATTCTATTACACTCCTGACTTGTGCCTTGGAGATGGTGGACAGGCTTTGGGGGGTTAGGAGGTGAGTTACTCACCGTAGGATTCCTCGCCTTTGACCTCCCTGGTAGCCCCAGAATTTATATCACTGCTCCAATTCGGTTTCTGGTCAATGGTAACCCCAGGATGTTGATAATGGAGAATTCAGGGATGGTAATGCCATTGAATGTCAAAGGGGTATGGTTAGATTCTCTCATGTTCGAGGTGGTCATTGCCCAGAACTTGTTTGGCATGAATGTTGGGATGCCCATCAACAATCTGTTTTGTACAGGATTGCCAATTCCTTGAGTGTTCTTGCATCCGCATTCATCCAGACAAGTATTCCATAACACTCCTGACTTGCGCCCTGTAGGCCCTGGACAAGCTTTGGGAGTCAGGAGGTGAGTGGCTTGCTGGAGAATTCCCAGCCTCTGACCTGCCCCCAATAGTAGAGTTAAGTTTATGATCAATGGTAACTTGCAGGATGCTGATGGTGGGAATTCAATGACGGTAATGCCATTGATACAGGTCAGATTCTCTCTATTCGGAGATAACCATTGCCTGGAACTCGTGTGGCTCAAATGTCAACTTGCTACTTAAAAGCTCAAGTCTGAATGTTGTCCATGTCTTGCTGCATACATACATAGACTGCTTCAGTATTTGAGGAGTTGCGAATGGTGCTGAACCTTGTGCTGTCATCCACAAACATCCCCATTTCTGACCTTCTGATGGAAGGGAGGTCATTGATGAAGCAGCTGAAGATGGTTGGACCCAGGATACTACCTTGAGAAACTCCTGCAGTGATGTGCTGGTACTGAGATGATTGACCTCCAACAACGCAACCATCTTCCTTTGTGCCAGGTATGACTCAAGCCATTGGACTTTTCTCCCTGATTCCCATTGAAATTAATTTTGTGACACTCAACAGAAGACTGGCATCTGCAAAGTTGGAAATCCCAGGATGAGGTCGAGATAGCATCAGCACCTCCGGCTGAAAATGGTTGTCTTCTCAACTGATGTCCTGGGCTGCCGCATCATTGAGGATGAGAATATTTGTGGAATTTCCATCATGGTTAGTTCTTTAATTGTCCACTATCATACACGACTGGATGTGGCAGGACAAAAGAGCTTTGATTCCAGGTCATTTTGATTACAGATCAGTGTATGACCATTTAACTCGGTCTGTAGCATGCTCCTTCCACCATTAAGCATGCACAGTAATCCTGTGCTGTAGCTTCACAAGGTTGGCACCTCATCTTTTAGGCCTGCTTGGTGCTATTCTTGGCATGCCCTCCTACACTCCTCCTTGAGCCAAGGTTGATCCTCTGGCTTGATGGTAATGTCGAGTGAGGAATATGCTGGGCCTTGGAAGTTACAGACTTGAATAATATTATGCAGCTGCTGATAGCCCACAATGCCTCATGAATGCCCAGTTTTGAGCTTCTACATCTGTTCTGAATCTATTCCAATTAGCATAGTGGTAGTGCCACTCAACACAATGGACGGTATCCTCAGTGTGAAGAAAGACTCTTTGGCAGTTACTCCTATCAACACTGTCATGGGCAGATGCATATGCAAGAGATAATTCAGATTTCACTGCAACCTGCTTTGCTAAAATGTGCTGAGTTCAAATGCTATAGGATGGAGCTGCTTTAATTAAATGTAAATTAATAAACAGATTGAAACAATGATGTTAATATGTTCCAAAATCCATTTAAGGCAATAATGATAACTTTCACTTTGAGCACCACCTCAGACCAGGATCTCAGAGTTTCCGCAGTTCACTTAATGCAAGAAATCATTCATTAAAACTGTAACTACCTGAGCTCCCAGAGTAGCTTATCGAGTAATTACACTACCTCAGTGTGACAATCAGTCCTGTTTGAGGAATCATTTTCTGTTGTTATGCTTTCGGCTGATTTTTCAGTGCGGGTTTCCAATGGTTAGGGCTGTCCAGTGGGCATGCAAAGTCCAAAAGTGCAAAAAAAAAACAACCTCATCACAAACTGAATGGTTAGCGGCTTCCATCCCTTCTCTGTGCTCAGTCAGGTCTCCACAGTTACACATTGCACAGGGGATTGTGGTGAGCACAATGGTTGCTGACTGCTGAAGAAAGAACGTGGAGAGAAAATGCCTAAAAGAAATCTTAAACAAGTCTCCAGTGAGGGTGCATTCCTGACAGAAGGTTGTAGGTTCAACTCCTCTCCCCTTGAGAATTGAGCAGATAACCTAAACTGACACTGCCTTGCAGGGAGGGGTACTGAGGGAGGGCTGCCCTGGCAGTCTTTCAGAAGAGATATAAAAGCCCGTACCTAGGCCCTCGGGAAGCCATATTCAGGGCATCAGACCAGCCGGGGTTAGAAACGGGCGTGGAGGCAGATGTTGTAGCCGTTGCCTCGTTGATCGCCCAAAGGTGGATCCTGTTGGGATGGAGAGCAACCTCTCCACCCTGTGCCCTGACGTGGCAGGGGGATCTGCTGGAATTCTTAACACTTGAAACGTTCAAATTTGAACTGAGGGGGAGGATGGAGGGGTTCTACAATTCATGGGCGTTATTCATTATGCACTTTCGAGAATTGGATCACATTGAACATTAGGGGGGTTGGGAGCTGGGAGGGTTGGGGGGGGGGGGGGGGGTACTTTGTGTTGACGGTGACTATGGATGATTCCTGATTCCTCTTTGTCATTTGTTTATGTTAACATGCTGGCTAATGTTTGGGGGTTGGTGGGAGGATGGGATCGTTGTTATTGATATGGGGATTGACATTATATTCATGACTGATTATTGTTTATTGTTGGGTGTAAATTTGGGAGCAAATGTGAAAAAGGAGGAGAATAAAAAATATTTTTTTAAAAACAAAAGCCTCTGCCCTCGGAGGTAGGCACGGACGATCCCAAAGCACCATCCATTTCTACGCAGGTCAGAGGAATTTCCCCTGCTGTCCGGTTCATCATTTATCCCCCAATCTATGTTTAAAACCAAACTGATTATCTGGTCACTGGCCTTATTGCTGTTTGTGCAAACGTTGGTGGTTTTGTTTGTATTCATGGGTTTCAGTTTTGGTGTATAGTGGCTATTTTTCGTGTATTGCAGATTGTTTTGTATTCAGCTGTGTTCCTTTGTATTGTGGAGTTGTTAATACCTTAAAATATCTGCGATCTGACTGGGTGAAAATCAGCTGCTGTGTTCTCCTCATACACACGGTGATTACACTTCCAAACTACCTAAAATTGGCTGGAAGACACCTTGAGGCTCATGAGACATAAATGCACCTCTTTTATTCCTTTCTGTTTCCTGCTTTATGCCCACTGCATCTTTGGCATCCAACAAAGTCCATGGATCAGTTCCGTATCCCCCCCCCCCCCCCCACACATTGTGCTATTTGGTTGACCAGCTGCGGCATTGGAATCTGAATTGATTTCCTGATGAGCTGCCATTGAGGTTGTTGGCAAATGGTTTGAAATCTTTGTTTCTACACAGACAGCTGAAGTTCGGATAAGTTTCCCTCAACAGAGTATGACTCACCCTTTTCAACTAGCGTTCTGCCGAAAGACCTTCTAATAATAGCTGAGTTATACTGCATATAGCTGCAATAAAGTAGTCATTAACACTAATAACACGGTCACCTCAATCCCCCCATGACCTGAATTAATACTGACTGTGATAAATAAATCGAGGTCGATAATTGCTGCGGCCAATGTTTTGCAGGTTCGTCAATGCTAGCCCCTTGCACGTCATCGATTTTAAATGACCCATCTTTGGTGGCCGTATTTTTTAGCTGCCTATAGGCCCTAAACTCTGGAATTTCCTTCACAAACCTCGCCACCTCTCGCTCTCTCTCCTCCTTTATGCGGCAAATTAAAAATGACCTCTTTGACTAAACATGTGTCCTAATATTTCCTCATGTGGCTTAGTGTCAATTTTGTTTTGTAACATTCCGGTGAAGCACTTTGGCACATTTATTATACAAATGCAGGTTAAGGTCTTTAATGAGCACCGTTGGACAGTCTTTTTCTCCTTAAGAAAGACCGAAAGAGGTTGGTGTAACTTGTGTGTGACAGTAACATAAATGTGTTTGATGCCATGGCAGGCAGTGCCACACTCGACACCCTTTCCATATGCATTTGAATACAAACGTTTCGTAAACATATTGTTTCATGAAGTTGACGTCCCCTTTAAGTGGCTAGTTTCACTTATTTCACAGTGTAGCATGGTTACAATCTCTTCCCCCTCCCCCCCCCCCCCCCCCCACCGTTGTTGTGCTTTTGGTTGAATTTTCAGTGCGGGTTTCCGATGGTTAGGGCTGTCCAGTGGGTATGCAAAGTCTGAAAATGTGCAAAAAAAAAACAACTTGAACCCCCGCACCGTTCTTTACTGCACAGTATGTCATTCAGGTACTGCAGACTGAAAATGGCCTTCCAAGATGGCAAAGTCTCCTTTTGGGGCAAATGAGAAAAGGAAGAGAATGAGAGAGAGAGATGTCTGTGGGCGAGTTATATCCAGAGAGTTCTTTGTTATTACTTTACGCCAAAAAATCCAGTTCAAATATCTGTCTAGTTAATGGTTCTGGACTTGCAGGAGCAGTGTGTGCTGAAGCTGTGGCTCTATGTGCGAACAGCGTATTGTGGATTCATTTGGAGGTGTGAGAGAGGTTGAGTGCTTCCTGGAGGCTGCAGAGATGTTGTTTCAGCAATCAGTGTAAATGGTCTCAGGCAGCAGGGGTGAAGGGAGGCAGGCGCCCTCTCCCACATAAGCAAATAATTACTTTAGTTTGTTTGTTTCTTGTTTATATTTCGCTATCCTGATACATCTTCAATATTACATGAACTTTTTTATTTTGGCCCTTTCATTAATTATTTTACTGTGGTCCACTCCTTTGAACCAATTTTATTTTTTGGACATGACAGGGCATTCAGCATTTAACAAATCATAAATGGGACACATCAGCAGGACATGGAACATAATAAACCAATGATTTTCTTCACATTCAAACAAACAAGTATCACTTGTTCAGGGTGTCAGTGCATTTTTTTTCCATGTATTCCTCTTCAGTTGTGGGCAAATGTGTCCTCATTAAACCAAATAAATATCTGGATCAGGATATCGTTCTTTGCTTTGCTTCCCTGCATGAGTTTCCATGGGGAAAAAATAATTATCACAAAAAATGACAAAAGAGCTGTGATGGAATAATTAAAGCACTCATCAGAAAGAAAGGAACTTGCTGGAAATAGTCAAGCAGATTTTCTTTTGTTCAACAGCCCACCATTTTATTTTTGATTCAATTAATCTTCTTGTGGAAGTGCGCTACTTATCTGGAAATAAACGTTGCCATATAAGAGTAACATCCGTCGCTGGTTAATGGAGCTGGAGTTCAGAAGAAAATAAGTACAAGATATATTTTTTTAATTATTCGACCCTGACAAATTGCGACACCTAACGTCCTGGAGCCTCTTCAAAAACCGCATAACTGGAAAATTGCGCAGAGGGTTATGCTGATTCCGCCGCTAATTTACTCTGTAATTTCCTGAGAACTATCATGAGCAGTTGGTGGAATGGAAAACGGGTTAGGATGAGCAGAATCGGCATAAATAGCTGGGAACCGAGGAAAGCATGGGACCTCTGTCAACAACTCCTGTTACCATGTTTGAAAATTAAAGGAACAAATAATCAGACTGTCCATTATACAGCATGTTTATGAAAATGCAACTTGGGGACGCTTTTCGATTTTTTTAATGACCAAGATCTCCTGATCTCCGGATCATCGGAAATTGCAGGTACCACCCAAGATGCGCGTTGGGAGTCGGTGGAAATACCGACGCAATGACCAGTTCCAACGAGAATTTCCGCTGCTCCCTGGTACCCTCTGTGAATGTCCCAGACTCCAAGTAATAGTCAAAGATTTCAGATTGTTACATCGGACTTTCCCGGAGAGGAAATTAGACAAGAATCCCCGTCTAACTCCTGGATCATGACAGAACTGACCCCACCTCCACCAACCCCATCACACACCCAAAGCCCCCCACCATGCCAAACCCCAACGACCCCCGCTGACCCCTCCCCACTCCATCACTCACATAGGTCCCCCCACCATGCCAAACCCCGACTACCCTCACTGATCCCCCCACCCCATCACTCACACATGACCCCCCCCCCCAACTGCCCCCTGAATCTCGGAGTACTCCCCCCGACGTGCCTGAACCAAATAGATAATTTCTCTTACCCCCTCAAACCCCTTACTACCTCTTGATTGGACCAGATGCCTGACCCAATCCGACTACATCTGCCGACGAACACCCCAACTTGAACTAACTAACCCCTATCTGACAAAATTAACCCTCTACACCACCTAGCATCTCACCCACCTATCACCTCACTACTGCCCTTCCTGCCCGCCATCCTATGAGCCTGTTACCCTATCCACATACCACCCTGCCATCTTACCCACTTACTTACCACCCTACCCATCTATCACTCTACCCACTTGCCATCTTACCCACCTACTAACTAACCGACCTTCCACCCTACTACCGCTTCATCCACCTGCCATCCTACCTTCTTGGCCACTCAACTCACTCACCTACTTACTCATTCACTCATTCACGCACTTATCCATTCACGACCATTCACACTGAACATTTAACCTTCCCACGCAGGCAGCTAGTGCCATAAAGGGAGCATGCTTCATCTTCCACTAGTGCTCCAGTTCTGTGGTGCAGCTCTCCCATAGACACTGGACTCCCCATGATTGGAGAAGCTGGCTCGGAAGTCCCGGCAAGAAACCTGGAACATGTTGGAAAATGTTCAAGCAGAGAGGCAATCGAACAATGGTGACTCTCTTTCTCTCTCCACAGATGCTGCCAGACCTGCCGAGTTATTTCAGCACTTCCTATTCTATATTGCTTTTCTTTTTATCATAGGTCGGTCTATGTTAATGAGCGTAGAGCCTTTTGACAGAAGGTTCAATCAATTGGCAGTAGAATTTGAAGACATTTAGGTGTAATGTAAAAATGACTGTGTCGCTAATGCCTGAATTTCCTGAATCTTTTGCACTAAAATCTACCACTACATCATAGAATTTCATACAAGCATAGAATTTACAATGCAGAAGGAGGCTATTCGGCCCATTGAGTCGTTTTTTAAGAGTGCCCAATTTTCTTTTTTTTTTCCAATTAAGGGACAATTTAGCGTGGCCAATTCACCTACCCTGCACATCTTTGGGTTGTGGGGGTGAGATCCACGCAGACACGGGGGGGGGGGGGGGGGGGGGGGATATGCAAACTCCACACGCACAGTGACCTGGAGCCGGGATTGAACCCAGATCCTCGACGCTGTGAGACAGCAATGCTAACCATTGTGTCACCGTGCCTCTGTCCCATCGAGTCAACGCCGGCCCTTGAAAGAGCACACTACTTAAGTCCATGCCTCCAGCTTATCCCCGTAATCCAGTAACCCCACTTAACCATTTTGGACACTAAGGGCAATTTAACATGGCCAATCCTAACCTGCACATCTTTAGACTGTGGGAGAAATCTGGAGCCCCCGGAGGAAACCCATGCAGACATGGGAAGAAAGTGCAAACTGCACACAGACAGTCACCCGAGGCCAGAATTGAACCCGGTCCCTGGCACTATGAGGCAGCAGGGGTACCACTGTGCCATGATAGTTATTGGTGTTTATTATCATAGTGGTTAACGTAATAACCTTTCTGGGAGTTTCAAGTCAATACTTCCATGTTCAAAACAAGACTGAGGTTATTGAGTCCAATACAGAAGTTAACCTTTTATATTTATATTCCCTAACTCTCTAATCCCATTCTTAATCATGAGGCTTTTTTATTAGTTAATATATCACAACAAACTTTTAGTAAATTCTCCTTCGCACATTTACTCCCTTGTGAGAAAAACAAACCTTCTAATCCTTAGTCTTCTTTCTGGCTTGTCAATATTGTACTCAAATCTTAACATCTAGAACTGCAATCATAGGCTATGGTTAAAAAGCCTACGCGTTTCTACGTTATCTACACACTTGAAATCTGTTTACCAATGATTGATTCAAGGCCGAAGTAACCTATTTAATTCATAATCAAAATGCCTTGAGAGGTTATCCGAGTGCTTGATTGGGCTTGTTGATATCTACAGAATGAACAATTGATTATCAAACTGAAACTTCTTGTTCTCACACCTTCCTCAATAGGTGCAGCTGGTTTGCTTGTTTCCTGTGAAGTTTCTTGGCATAGAATCATAAAACCATAAAATATTACAGCGCAGAAGGAGGCCATTCGGCCCAAATTGTCTGCACCGGCTCCCGAAAGAGCTACCTAGCTAGTCCCGTTTCCCATCCCTACCTCATCACCCTCCAAATCCATCACCTTCAAATATGTATCCAGCTCTCTTTTGAAACGTCCTATGGAATCCGCCTCCTCCACTCTCCCAGGCAGTGGATTCTAAATCCCAGCAACTCTCTTAGTGAAGAGGTTTCTTCTCCTCATCTCACTCCTAGCTCTCTTGCTGACCATCTTGAAGTTTTCATCCAGAGTCACTGGCTTACCAACTAGTGGAAAAAGAATATCCTTCTTTAACCTGTCAAAAATGTTCTCTGCTCTGAGGAGAACAAGCCCAATTTCTCTAATCTTTCCTTGCATCTAATATTTTACTGCGTTAAATATAAGTTGTTTTTGCTGAAAGAAGAAAGATGCTATCAAGGCTTTTGTCTTGTACTCATCAAAACACCTTGCACGATAAGCTAATGGTAGAAGAAACAACAGTAAATACTGCATGAGAAGAGGCAACGTTCTGTCTGTACCCAACCAGCCCATGTTTGCAAAACCCAATAATAATAATCTTGATTGTCACAAGTAGGCTTACATTAACACTGCAATGACGTTATTGTGAAAAGTCCCAAGTCGCCACATTCCAGCACCTGTTCGGGTACACAGAGGAAGAATTCAGAATGTCCAAATTACCTAACAGCATGTCTTTCGGGGCTTGTGGGAGGAAACCGGAGCACCCAGAGGAAACCCACGCAGACACATGGAGAACGTGCAGACTCTGCACAGACAGTGGCCCAACCTGGGAATCGAACGTGGGACCCTGGCGCTGTGAAGCAACAGTGTTGACCACTGTCCTACCGTGTTGTCATTCCATAAGACCATAAGTCATAGGAGCAGAATTAAGCCATTTAGCCCATCGGGTCTGCGCCGTCATTCAATCATGGCTGATATGTTTCTCATCCCCATTCTCCTGCCTTCTCCCCATAACCCTTGATCCCCTTATTAATCAAGAACCTATCTATCTCTCTCTTAAAGACACTGAGTGACTTTGCCTCTACAGCTTTCTGCGGCAAAGAGTTCCACAGATTCACCATCCTCTGGCTGAAGAAATTCCTCCTCATCTCAGTTTTAAAGGATTGGCCCTTCAACCTGAAGCAGTGCCCTTGGCTTCTAGTTTTTCCTACTAGTGGAAACATCCTCTCTGTGTCCATTCTATCCAGGCCTCTCAGTATCCTATAAGTTTTAATAAGACCTCCCTTCATCCTTCTAAACTCCAATGAGTACAGAGTCAACTGCTCCTCGTATGACAAGCTCTTCATTCCAGGGATCATTCTTGTGAACCTCCTCTGGACCCTTTCCAAGGCCAGCACATCTGTCCTTAGATATGGGGCCCAAAACTGTCCACAATACTCCAAATGGTGTCTGACGTCTGACCACAGCATTATACAGCCTCAGAAGCACATCTCTGCTCTTGTATTCTAGCCCTCTCATCATGAATGTTAACATTGCATTTGCCTTCCTAACTGCCGACTGAATCTGCATGTTAACCTTAACAGAATTGTGAACAAGGACTCCCAAGTCCCTTTGTGATTCTGATTTCCTAAGCATTTCCCCATTTAGAAAATAGTCTATGCCTCCATTTCTCTTTAAGTGCATAACTTTCCACTTTTCCACATTGTATTCCATCTGCCACTTCTTTGCCCACTCTCCTCGCCTGTCCAAGTCCTTCTGCAGCCCACCTGCTTCCTCAACACTACCTGTCCCTCTGCATATCTTTCTGCATACATTCCACAATTGGACAGCATTTGCTGAGCAATCCTTTTTTTTCTATAAATTTAGAATACCCAATTTTTTTTTTTCCAATTAAGGGGCAATTTAGCATGGCCAATCCACCTACCCTGCACATCTTTGGGTTGTGGAGGTGGGACCCACGCACACACGTGGATAATATGCAAACTCCACACAGATAGTGACCCGGGGGTGGAATCGAACCCGGGTCCTCGATGTCATGAGGCAGCAGTGCTAACCACTGCGCCACCGTTCAGTCCATGAACATCCTGTTTATGCATAGAAAATCAATTTAAGATTATCAGTCAGGCTTGCAATGTGGCTTACTTACGCATTCTAGGAGCCACATATATTCACACACAGGGCTCTGCCTTTGCAGACGGAAGACACATTCATGCATTGCACATATTCTCAAACAAAAGCTTGGGGGACAACAATTAGGCCTTGACTAATGCCTTGACCATTCAATGGCAATCTTCATGGTTTGGATTTGAAGAAAAGCTTGGCAGTTAACTGTTCCCTGCTGCATTTTCAATGGCAAGGTCTCCCAGAGCCCAGTTGCGAACCAATCAGCACTGTCGTCACATGCAGCAAAATTGTTGTTCAATTTACTATTGATATCCTTGCAAATTATCCAGATGAGTGCAAGTCAAAAACTTCAAAAGCGTGCCTTTTTTTTCAACCAATCTGATGGTCTGTACTTCCAAATGACTATAAATTGTTCTTGTGTCCTGTTCCATTGAAGACGTGTTGAAAATGTTAGTACTGTTCTTCTTGGAAGAGAGAATATTAAAATAATCCCTAATAGAGGTTTTCAAGATGATGAGATGTTTTGATAATGGAGGTAGAGAACAACTCTTCCATCTGACACATGGGTCGGTGACTAGATTTACTTTTAAACTGATCTGATGCATCTATCTGACCCAGTGCTGCTTGATGTTGATACTGCAGGGAACAAATGGGGAAATATTCTATTCCTCAGCATTAACATCACATGGGTTGCACAGTGGTTAGCACTGCTGACTCACAGCTCCAGGGACCCGGGTTCAATTCCGGCCTTGGGTGACTGTCTGGCTGGAGTTTGCACTTTCTCCCAGTGTCTTTGTGGGTTTCCTCCAGATGCTCTGGTTTCCTCCAACAGTCCAAAGATGTGCAGGTTAGGTGGATTGGCCATGCTAAATTTCCCCTTAGTGTCCAAAGGTTTGCAGGTTAGGTGAGATTGCAGATAGGGCTGGGGAGTGGGCCTAGTCAGGGTGTTCTTTCAGACGGTCGGTTCAGACTCGATGGGCCAAAAGGCCACCTTTTGTACTGTAGGAATTCTATGAACTAGTAATGCTGATGAAAACTATGCTGATGAATACAAAATCTTGCAGCTCTTTGGAATTGAAGTGATAAGTTTAACATCATTGGCAAATGATCTAGAGAGGAGATGAGGAGGATGTTTTTTCACTTGAGGTGATGATAGGGAACCCTCTACCTGAAAAGATGGTGAAGGCTGATTTAGAAGCGAGTTGAATAAGAGGAGGTCTAGGAGCAACAGATTTTTCAAAAAGCCATCAGAGGTATCCGGAAACAGAGATAGATTTAAGGAATCTATATTTGTATATTTATATTGTTAAATATTAGAAATAAGGTATGGATTTAAGTGTGTGTAATTAAATGTTTTTGTGTAGGAAAGGGTACAACTCTAGTTAGATTCATGTTAGACAAATAAGTTTGCCTGTACAGCGGCTTTTGTTTCCAGTTCAAACTTTCTATTTTGTTGAGAGAGCTCACGCCATGTGAAGTAAAATTGGAGAAAGAATGAGCTGTTGCTAAGCAACCAGGGGCCACTTTTAAGGAAATGGCATTTTGAGTATAGCTTTAACTGGAAGCTAGAGTAGAAGGTGCTTCACAGGGAGAGATAAACATCTCTCACAGGTTTGCTAAAAGAAACACCATACAATGGAGGAAGAGACAAGAATGCAAGTGCTAGAAACCTAAAAAAATACAGCTGGTTAGAGAAAGTAGAGAAATGAATAGAATATTTCAGGAAGTCTGAAGTTAAAGCAACAGAGGAAACTGGAACTAGAACAGGGTATTGTGAATGAAATCACAAAAGCAGCTGAAACGAGCTTGGCTAGTGAAAAGCTAGTGAGATATCTAAAGTAATTTTTATGTTTACGATATCTTGCTATGGCCGGTGAAGCAATAGTTGAAGTAACTTTGGAGCAATTGATGGCTAGATCTCAGAGCTTGTTTAAAGGGATACTGAAAGGACAGTTGGAAAACCTTGAGGCAGATCATTGCTAAGATAGTGAAGAAGGTTTGTTTGAAAGGATAGTTGGAAAACCTGGAGGTGGATCCTTGATGAAAATATCTGATGGAAGCCATTATTTGAAAATAGTTTTTAAAGCATGTCGTTTGAGAGTGAAATTTGGGAACACTCATGTAGCAATCATTAGGAGGGGGAATTTGAGGAGAAATACATGAAAGATTGATTGAATGGCATCTGCCACTTCGTTTCAGAGTAGGGTGGTTGTCTGACTACAGTTAGCCTGTTGGGTTACAAGGATTGTGTGCTTATTGAAGACCGTATAGCATGATATGTATTTTGTTACCTGTGTTATCCTTGAAACTAGTGTACATCTGTGAAGATAGGTGTGAGTGAATGAGTATATTACTGTAGTTAAACTTATTATGTTGGTGGCATTCGTGTGACTCTGTACCTCCATTTGTTTTTCAAACAAAAAGTAGGTTACACCTTTTTGAACCAGGTTCCATTCTGGGATCTTCCCATGCAGCAGCAGCATCAACTGGGATTGTAACAAAAGTGGGAGCTCTTACAGGATATCAAATGTGGAGAAAGGGTTATTCGATGCAGGTTCTGAATAATTTGTTGGGATATTTTGAAATGTGGAAAGCAAGTTACTGGAGGCTGAATAGTAAAACTTGTTCTGGGTTGTATTGTTGTAGAATGGCATCTGAGAGTCCTTAAAAAAGAGTAAGTAGAGGTCCTGAGGCAATGGACATAAAAATTGGAATTCTTGGGAGGTATATTGTATGGGTTAGAATCCAAAATGGCATTGGAAATTGATAAGACTTTTCTAAAGATCAAAGAAGTACTGCTATCTAGTTAACAGAAAGTAACCAAGAGCCAGTTAACTGAATTGCCATATAAATTGCAATTAGAATTGCCTGCAGGGGCAATTGAAAATTACAGGCAATATTGAAAGTGCGGTGAAGCATTTCAAATAGGAAGGGGTGCCTGGAAGAGCAAGTACTCCAAACGGTGAGGCAATTGAGTTCGAAAAACTTCATTTATGCAGAGAGATAGAAATGAATAAATTTGAAATACAGGAAAAAGAAAGGGAAAGAGAGGACAAAGAAAGAGCTTGTCAAAGGGAAATAGATATGAGGACATTTGAATTGGAAAGGGAGAAGTTAGAAAATGATGAAAGAGAAAAAGAGAGAATTTCATCTTACAAAACTGACTGTTAATGCAGAGACACTAGAGCAGATTAAGGAAGGGCGAAGTCCCAGATAAGGAACTAGTGGGAAATGTTTAAATTCAACAATCTCTTCCAAAATTTGAGGAAAAGATGTGGAAGCATTTTTTATTTCTTTTGAAAATGTCGCTAAACAGATTAAAAGGTCAAAAGAGATGTTGACTTTACTTTAATAAAGTAGACTGGTAGGTGGAGCGAGTGAGGTGTAGGATTATTGTCAGAACAGGTATCTATACATTATGGTGTAGCAAAGAAAGTTATCTTTAATGCAAATGAGTTGGTTCCTGAGGCATACATACAGAAATTTCAAATGCAAGAAAACAGCCTGGTCAAACATTTGAGAGGGTAAAGGAAAACAATTTTCCAGTTGGATATGGACATTAAAGGTAGAGATAACATATGAAGCCCTTAGAGAGGTGATTCTTGGAGAAGAATTTAAAGATTCACTTCCTTTGGTTATTAAAACGTGTGGAAGAACAAAAAGTTCAAACTGCTAAACAGGCAGCAGAGCTAGGACATGATTATGACCAGATCCATCGGGCCAAATTTTTTTCACGTCATCCTTTTGAACCTGAGAAGGATAGAAGGTGAGAAGGAGAAAGGAAAACAAATAGTGAAGGAAGAGAAGGAACAGTTGGGAATGGTTGGGAAATTTCACCTGAGATCAGAAGTGAAGGTGCTGGCGTGGAAGTGACAATCAGATACCTAAATGTTTCCATTGTAACAAAGCGGGACATATGCGGGCAAATTGTTGGAAACAAAATTGGAAACCAGTTGCAGTAGTAGGAAAGGTCACTATTAAAACTGGAGGAATGGTACAGGTGACCAGTTGCAATAGTAGGAAAGGTAGCACATGAAAAGGAAATGGCTATTAAAACTGGAGGAATGGTACAGGTGAAATGTGCTCTTTCAGAATAAATGAGAAAGAAGGAAAAGGTTCAAGATAGTTCAGATAATTATTTGAGTACTGATGAAGGAAGTCAGTCTATTGGATGTTTTGTTTCAAAAGGCATAAGTACTTCCTTACTCATCTTCCAAAATAAGTAAACACGTTAAGATCTTGAGAGATACAGGAACATATCAATCATTGGATAGTGGCTGATGATACAACTTGTATTCTAGAAACCTTTACGAAGGATAAAGTATCAATGAGGGATATTAATGGAAGGGATTAACCTGTTTCTTTGTGTAAAGTTAATTTAAGAAGCAATTTTGTAAATGGAATTGTTACAGTGGGAATTATTCCTAAATTACCAATTGAAGGGATAAATTTCATCCTCGGTAATGATTCTGCCTGTGGAAACAATAATGCTATAACAATTTTATTACAGCAGGCAATTAATCATGTTGATCTTGATGAACTTTTGCAAACTACTGTGGAGAAAAATTAGTTACTTATTGTCGATAATAAACAATTGAAGGAGAATTTGATTCATGCAGAAAATCAACTTCCACGTATTAAAGAGGAGTATGCGAATGAAGTGCACAATCTAACCCAAAAAACACCCAGAATCCATGAGGCCTGCTCACCCCCATTTTGCCCCCCTTCAGGACCCTGATAATTCACTTCCCCCAACCCTTATTAAGTCTCTTCATACCTGCCCTTCACACCCCCACTTCAAAACCCCTCTCATCCTCCCTTTCATGGGCATGGCCCCCCTGAGGCCCGACCCTTGGCAGTGCCACCCTGGCACCTGGGCACCCTGGCACTGCCACCCAGGCACCCAAGCAGGACCTGGTGCCAGGTTGGCAGCACAAACAAAGGTGCCTGGGTGCCAGAGGAAGAGCCAGGGGACCACCCTGCCATGTCCCGACCACCCATGGCTCTCCAATGCCCTGGTGAACCTTGTTGCATCGTCAAGCACAGCAAGGACGTTGAACTGTGCCCGTAATCTTTTGAGTACTACTGCACCTGATGTAGCAGATGAAATAAATGCACGTGAACAGCTTGCAAAAGACCATTCAAACTCTGCTGAGAACTGGACAGAGATAGTTCAGAAATCATGCAAAAAATTGAAGGATTAGAACAAACTATGAAACTTCAGAGAGAGGAAGTAATGGACATGGCTCAAACAGAATTGGATTTTTTTATTGTCACTTGTACTGAGGTACAGTGAAAAGTATTTTTCTGCGAGCAGCTCAACAGATCATTAAGTACATGGGAAGAAAAGGGAATTAAAGAAAATACATAATAGGAATTGAACATAACTCACTTGAATGGGACTGGAAGAAACAACAAGATCACAAAAAAGTTCAAAGAACAAACAGAGCAAGAGTATAAAACCATTTTGAGTGAACATAAGAAGCATCTTAACAACATCCTTGAAACAGCTGAGTGATTTTGAGAGGAAATTAGATGTTAATGCACAAAAATGACGTTTTGACTTTGTTAAATCAAAATGACAATTTGCTTTGTAAAGTGGACTGGAAAATGGGTCTATTCTTACAACTAACGAAAAGGACAATTGTACTATAGACTTTAATGAAACTTTATTTTCTGAGTTAAAAACTGGAAACCAGAAAAAAAGAAGCATAAGACTCGAGTTATGATAATGCTAACATGTATGGATTCTGATAATGCTGTTAAATCTATTCTTTTCCTGGTTAAACTATTGTAATTGTACAATATGACATGTGTAATTGTGAAATGAGAGGTTTATGGGTATGATGCAATATGAAGACGAGGATACAATTTTCGTTTTCGTTCAAATTGGCTTTCTGTTGTGCTGAGAGAGTTTACGGCATGTAAAGTAAACACAAGCTTGGGTAAAGAATAAGATGTTGCTTGGCAACCAGGAGCCACTTTTAGGCAGAATACCTTTTTGTGTTTAGTTTTAACTGGAAGCTATGGCAAAAGGAGCTTCACAGCTTGAGAAGAAACATCTCTCACAACTTTTCTAGAAGAAAAAACATACAGTGGAATAATAGGCAAGAAGGCTGTGACAGAAACCGAAAGAATAACTAGTTAAGGAAACCAGATAAACGAAGAGAAGTTTCCAAGAAGTCTGATGTTAAAAGAACTGGTCGTTGAAGTCACAGGCTGGAATGTTCTAATCTTTCTCACCAGTGGGATCTTCTGGTCCAGCCAATGGTGAACCCCCCCCCCCCAACCCCCCTGCATAGAACAGGAAACCTGTTGACAAAACGGGATCAGAAGATCAACCGTCAGCCAATGTCACCTCCGCCACTGTGAAGCATGCCATGGAGGTATTTGGAAAATCCTGCCCACAGAGAGATCTGAGAGGAATTTGGCTAGTGAAAAGCCACAGAGATATCAGAAGAAATTTTAAGATTTGTAGTGAAGCAATAGTTGAAGTAATTGTGGAGCAATTGATGGCTGAATCTGAAAGTTTGTGTAAAAGAATACTGAAAGGCAAGTTGGAATACCTGAAGATGGACCCTTACCGAAACAGTGGAGAGGGAATTTTGTCCGAAAGTATAGATGGAAAACCTGGAGGTGAATCCTTGATGAAAACAGCTGACGGAAAGCATTGTTTGAAAGAAGATTTTGAAGGGTGTTTTTTGAGAGCGGATTGTGGGGACACTCGTGTTACAATTATCTGGGAGGAATTTGAAGATAAATCCACAGAAGATCAATTGAGTGGCATTTGCCAGAGACTATGTGCTTATTGAAAACCTTATGGCATGAGATATATTTTGCAACCAGTGTTATCCTTGAAATCTGTGTCCATCCATGAAGATAGGTGGAACTGAAGGAATATCGTATTGCACTCAAACTTTTCATATTTAATAAATGTTTCTTTGTTATTAAAAGCTAAGTGGCATTGCTGTGACTCTGTTTTTCCACTTTTTCTTAAAAAAACACAGTTACGGTCTTTTGAACCAGGGTTCCATTCTGGGATATTCCCGTGCAGTGGTAACATCAACTAGTATAGTAACACAGGCAAGGTGAGTAAATGGCCTCCTTCTGCCCTATAGGTTTCTATGATTCTATTTTTAAATAGCACCTGGCATTCTATAATCCACCCCACGTGCTTTGTCACGATAATCACCTTCAACACTCACAAGCTGGCGCATTTTGTAATTTACTGTTAGGATCATTTACCAATTTTACAACTGCAGATGATTCACTCTACCCCACCTCGACCCCTTTGTTTTCATCCCATTTCATTTTGACTGTCTTTTACCATTTATTTCTTGTGTTTCGTTAAATATATTTACCCCCCCCCCATCCTATCCCCCTTTACATACCTTTTCTCCCCATTGCTTCACCTTCCCCACCCCACATCTACATCTGTCACAGTTTACCTTCTGATGTTAGTTTCTCTGCTGTTTGGCCTTTCACGCTTTTTGTTCTCTCTGGGGACTGCCATTAGCACTCTTTCCCTTGGTTTCTGTGGCTATTAGCACCCTGTACTTAGGTTTCTTGGGTTCATAAATTTCCTCGGGAAATTCATCTCCAACTTATCTTCAAGACCTGTTGCTCTACGAAACGTGATCAGAAAAAATACTGATTTTGAGTGGACTCTACGACATCATGCAGAATGGCTGGACCTCAAACAACAATTAATGAAAGCTCCTAGTTTAAATTTCTTTAAAAATCCAACTAAACCCAGAAAAATCTCGACAGATGAAAAAAAATGATGCAAGTCAAGATGGAATTGGTGCAGTTTTATGACTGTGGTGGGCCATATCTCAAACAACGATGAATCAGACTACAGGAGGGAGATAAATCACTTGGTTGCATGGTGTGCCGAAAACAACCTCTCTCTAAATGCTGGAGTGACCAAGGAACTGATCATCGACTTCAGGAAGCATAGAACGACACACACTCCCATCTGCATCAATGGCTCCAAAGTGGAGATGGTCGATAGCTTTAAGTTCCTGGGGGTCACCATCACTAACGGTCTGTCCTGCAACAGTCAAGAAAGCCCAACAACATCTCTACTTCCTACGGAAGCTAAATACATTTGGCATGTCTGCATCGACTCTCACAAACCTACTACAGATGTGCCACAGAGAGCATGCTATCCGGCTGCATCACAGCCTGGTATGGCAACTGCTCGGCCCAAGATTGCAAGAAACTGCAGAGTGTGGTGAAGTCGGCCCAATGCATCTCACAAGCTTGCCGCCCCCACATTGATTCTGTATACCTCCCGCTGCCTCAGGAAGGCATACAGCATTATCAGAGACCCCCTCCCACCCAGGCATTGCCTTCTTCCAGACCCTTCCATCAGGCAGAAGGTACAGAAGTCTGAAGACTCGCACATCCAGACATAGGAACAGCTACTTCCCCACAGCTAAAAGACTCCTCAACGACTCCACCTCGGACGGATCTGTTCCCTGTAAGAAGGGGAAAATGCTAGAAAGTCTCAGCAAGTCTGGCAGCATCTGTAGGGAGAGAAAAGAGCTAATGTTTCGAGTCCAATGACTCTTTGTCACAGCTTTGACAAAGAGTCATCGGACTCGAAACGTTAGCTCTTTTCTCTCCCTGCAGATGCTGCCAGACTTGCTGAGATTTTCCAGCATTTCCCCTTTCATTTTAGATTCCAGCATCCGCAGTAATTTGTTGTTCCCTGTAAGAACACTATTCACGACACCCTATGCTGCTCTTGCTCATGTATTTGCTTTGTTTGGCCCCTTGTTCCACATTGTAACCAATCACTGTTTGTCGATGTACCATTTGTCAATGTTCTCTGTTGATTATTCTTTGTGTCTACTATGTACGTACTGTGTACGTTCCCTCGGCCGCAGAAAAATACTTTTCACTGTACTCCGGTACATATGACAATAAATCAAATCAAATCAAATCACATCAAAATCAAATCAAATCTTCCAAAATCTTTAATCCACACACTCCCCATGCCCTGCCAGGACCAACCCATGCCACCTCTTGCCCTATGACCGGCCAATAACTCGCATACCCTCTATTCCAACCTATGCCTCTCTACTAATCCACATCGCCCTTCATAGCCCTCTGTCACCTTAGCAATAACTCATTGCCAACCGATGCCAGTCCACCTACCAGCCATTACTCTGACACCTACCATGCCAGCTTACCCAGTATCCTCTATGGGAAGACCTCAGGAGTCATCTGAGATCAAATAAAGTCTGAGTTATCTCTTGCAGGGTTATTTTTTTTAAAAACACTACATTTACATGCCTTCGATCCCTTATAATCCCTTACAATAATAAACATTTAATTCAAGTGCTTAGTTCCTTAATGAAACACACATTGAAAATCATAGGCTCACTTCAAAGTGTCGATAACTACATGGAGCTGTTAATCAAACTATAAAATGGAAGGCACCCTACTGTGATCATGGTAGGTTGTGAAATCAGTTTTCAGCACACATCCAGTAATATATATCCTTCGGGCTTATGAAGACAGAATAAAATGACGAGCAATATTTTTTTTAATAGTCCATTCAGTTTTATTCAAATAATTAAAGGGAAGGGGTAAAATCTTTTAAATCCTTGACAGCTAAAGATCAGAGAGTTGATCAAGTATTTCTCCAAACACCAGTACCGAGCAAACAATTCTTTCCTCTTTCTGACTGACATCAGGCACAAGAAAAACAACAGGTTGCAGCTGGATTTTAAAAATGATTTTTCCAAGATGGCGGAGGAGCGTGGTGACTCTCTACAGGTTTCCCCCCTACAGATCCTCTTCCTACATCTTTTATAACCGTTGTTATAGTATGTTCTTGTGGTGAATGTGATTCACACCGGATTATAACCTGTATATACATGTGTCTATATTGTAAGTGCAGTTGCACTATCTGGCCTCCAGGGGGAGTAGCTCTGGGAATGCTTGAGAGTTGTACGAGGCTTCTCCCTTGGCTCCGCCCAGGACTCCTCCCGCGGGAGCTGCTGTATAAAGATCAGTGCCACAGGGTCAGCCGGCCAGTTCACCGAAAGTTCAACGGCTAACAGGCTGGCTCTGTTGTAAGTATATTAAAACCGCTATTCTAATCCTACAAGCACGTGTCCGTAGAATTGTTGGTTCCAACAATTTAATGTACTTAGGAAACAGTCAAAGAAATAATGGAAGCAGCCCTCAAGCCCGGACGCCTAGAACTCGACCCACAGGATGCAGAGGCTAAGGAAATTTTTTCCCACTGGCTGAGATGTTTTTAAGCCTACCTGGCAGAAGCCAGCACCGCTGGAACAACGGAGGAATAAAAACTAAGCCTACTGCACGCTAGGGTAAGCCACAGAATCTCCACACAGCTGAATACGGCCGGTTCATACACCGCAGCACTGGCAATACTGGACAAAATGTACGTTAGGCCCATTAACGAGGTTTATGCACACCACGTGTTTGCAACTCGCCGTTAGCGACCTACAGAAACGCTTGCCGAATTTGTAAGGGAATTGAACAACCTTTCCAATGACTGTAATTATCAAGCCGTTACCGCGGCTGAGCAGAGGGAGCTTGCTGTGCGGGATGTTTTCATAGCGGGCCTTAGGTCTAACTATGTGCGCCAAAGACTGCTAGAAAAGGGGGCCCAGGACTTAGACACTACTGTGGAGGCTGCTACCACTATGGAAGTTTCCTTCCGCAGCCTCAGCTCGTTTCCCGCGGACCCCGCGACCCCATCGTGGACCCCCGACCAACAGTCCCCCCAGGCCTGTGCCGCACGGCCCCCCAGCTACCGCGCTGCCGAAGCCAGTTACTCTGCTGCCTCAGCCAGCTACTCAGCTGCTCCAGCCAGCTACTCAGCTGCCCCAGCCTGCCATTTCTGTGGCCAAAGCCAGCACCCGCGGCAGCACTGCCCAGCCCGATCCGCGACCTGCAGCAGCTGCGGGAAGAAAGGCCACTATGCCAGAGTGTACCTCACGAAAAGGGCCCCAATTTATAACTCCCCTGCAGAGAGAACAAATCGCTCCCAGCACCAGCGGGCCCGCGGGGCCCGAAACGCTGCGGCCTACGCCCCGACTCTGCCCCCTCCCACCACGTGCGATCTATGGGGGGACGCCATCTTGGCAAACCCCCACCATGCGGCCGGCCATGTGCGACTCATGGGGGCCGCCACCTTCCTCGCCACTCACCACGTGCGATCCATCTGCATCGGCATGCTCAGAAAGCTCATCTGAAAAATACGACTTCCTCGGGCACTCACCACGCGGCCCGCAACTCAACGCGGTCACCCTGGATCAATACCGCCCCAAGCACCTACGAAGTTCGATGGCGGAGGTCCAGATCAACGGGTACAGCACACCATGCCTCTTTGACTCCGGGAGCACCGAAAGCTTTATACATCCAGAACTGGTAAGACGCTGTTCGCTTTCTATTTTCCCGGTGAGCCAAACTATTGCCCTCTCTTCGGGCTCCCACTCAGTCCAAATCCAAGGACGCACCGTCGTACGCTCACAATTCGAGGCGCTAGTTATTCTAAATTTAAACTTTACGTCCTGCCCAACCTCTGCGCGCCACTCTTATTAGGCCTGGATTTCCAGTGCAACCTCAAGAGCCTCACCCTCAGCTTCGGCGGGCCCCTGCCCCCACTCACTATCTGCAGCCTAGCCACGCTGCGCATCTCCCCCCCCCCCCCCCCCCCCCTCCTCTCTTCGCCAATCTCACTCCAGATTGCAAGCCAGTAGCTAAGCTTCGGCGGGCCCCTGCCCCTACTCGCTATCTGCAGCCTAGCCACGCTGCGCATCTCCCCCCCTCCTCTCCTCGCCAATCTCACTCCAGATTGCAAACCAGTAGCTACTCGCAGCAGGCGATATAGCCTACAGGATAGGGTCTTTATCCGTTCGGAGGTCCGACGGCTGCTCAGTGAGGGTATCATAGAGGCCAGTAATATTCCCTGGAGAGCTCAGGTGGTGGTCGTCAAGACCGGGGAAAAATTTTGCATGGTCGTGGACGATAGCCAGACCATAAATCGCTTTATGCTCCTAGACGCGTATCCCCTCCCCAGAATTGCAGACATGGTTAATCAGATCGGCCAATATCGGCTATTTTCCACGGTGGATCTGAAGTCTGCATACCACCAGCTCCCAATCCACCCGGAGGACCGCCACTACACGGCGTTCGAGGCCGATGGCCGCCTCTTCCATTTCCTCCGGGTTCCCTTCGGCGTCACCAACGGGGTTTCGGTGTTCCAACGAGCAATGGACCGAATGGTAGACCAGTACGGGCTGCGGGCCACGTTTCCGTATCTGGACAATGTTACCATATGCGGCTATGACCAGCAGGACCACGACGCCAACTTCCACCGTTTTCTCCAAACGGCACAGAAATTAAATCTCACTTATAACAAGGAGAAATGCGTTTTCCGCACAAACAGACTGGCCATCCTCGGCTACGTTGTGGAGAACGGAGTCCTGGGCCCAGACCCGGACCGCATGCACCCCCTCTTAGAACTCCCCCTCCCTCATTGCCCCAAGGCCCTCAAACGGTGCTTGGGGTTCTTTTCATACTACGCCCAGTGGATCCCTCAATATGCGGACAAAGCACGCCCACTCTTTAAGGCCACACGATTTCCCCTGTCTGCTGAGGCGCGCCAGGCCTTCTGCTGCATCAAGGAGGACATCGCCAAAGCAGCCATGCGGGCGGTGGATGAATCCACTCCCTTTCAGGTTGAGAGCGACGCCTCAGAGGTAGCTCTAGTAGCCACTTTAAATCAGGCAGGGAGGCCCGTTGCATTTTCCTCCCGTACCCTATCCGCTTCAGAACTCCGACACTCCTCAGTCGAGAAGGAAGCACAAGCCATCGTGGAGGCTGTTCATCACTGGAGGCACTACCTTGCAGGTAGGAGGTTCACCCTCATCACCGACCAACGATCGGTTGCCTTTATGTTTGTCAACTCGCAAAGGGGCAAAATAAAAAATGATAAAATCCTTCGGTGGAGGATCGAACTCTCCACCTATAGTTACGATATTAAATATCGACCGGGGAAGCTCAACGAGCCCTCGGATGCCCTATCCCGCGGGACATGCGCCAGCGCGCAGATCAGCCATCTGAAAGCCATCCATGCGGACCTCTGCCATCCAGGGGTCACCCGGCTCGCCCACTACATCAGAGCCCGAAACCTGCCTTTCTCCAACGAGGAGGTAAAAGCCGTCACCAGGGACTGCCCGATCTGTGCGGAGTGCAAAACGCACTTCTATAGACCAGACAAGGCCCACCTGGCCAAGGCTTCTAGGCCCTTTGAATGCCTTGCGATCGATTTCAAAGGGCCACTCCCCTCCACTAACAAGAACATCTATTTCCTCAACATCATTGACGAGTTCGCCCGATTCCCCTTCGCCATCCCATGCCCCGATATGACCTCCAACACAGTCATTAGGGCCCTGCATAGTGTCTTCACCCTGGTCGGTTTCCCCAGCTACGTGCACAGCGACCAGGGTTCGTCCTTTATGAGCGACGAGCTGCATCAGTACCTGCTCGACAAAGGCATCGCCTCGAGCAGGACTACCAGCTACAACCCCAGGGGGAACGGGCAGGTGGAGAGGGAGAACGCGACGGTCTGGAAGACCGTCCTGCTGACCCTCCGGTCTAGAAAACTCCAAGTCTTCCAATGGCAAGAAGTCCTCCCAGACCCGCTCCACGCTATCAGATCCCTCCTCTGTACAGCTACAAATCAAACCCCTCACGAGCGACTCTTCATTTTTCCTAGGGGCACTACCACGGGAGTCTCACTTCCGGCGTGGCTGAGGACACCAGGCCCGGTCCTCCTGAGGAAGCACATCAGGGAGCACAAAACTGACCCCTTTGTTGAAAAGGTGCGCCTCCTCCATTCCAACCGCCCGTATGCATTCGTGGAGTTCCCGGACGGTCGCCAGGACACAGTATCCCTTCGGGACCTGGCACCCGCTGGATCCAGCCCCCCCCCCACCCCCACTGAGGAACCCCTTACCCTGTTCCCTATTCTGCCACCCCCTAGCGCCCCCCGATCCCGCAAGCGCACTCCACCGGTTCCACGCGCCAGAACCAGCCCGCCCCCAGCGCCCTCAGTCTCCGGTCGAGCCAGAGGTGTATAAAGTTCGGACGAGACCCACCCCGGAGTCTGCCATTGTACCCCAGCTCTCAACACCCACCCAGCCACCGCAAGAGGCTGCAACCCCGGTGCTCCGCAGATCGAAAAGAACAATTCGTCCACCGGACAGACTAACTCTGTGAGCCACCACCCCGCTGGACTCGATTCTTTTCACAGGGGGTGAATGTGGTGAATGTGATTCACACCGGATTATAACCTGTATATACATGTGTCTATATTGTAAGTGCAGTTGCACTATCTGACCTCCAGGAGGAGTAGCTCTGGGAATGCTTGAGAGTTGTACGGGGCTTCTCCCTTGGCTCCGCCCAGGACTCCTCCCCCGGGTGCTGCTGTATAAAGGTCAGTGCCACAGGGTCAGCCAGCCAGTTCATCGAAAGTTCAACGGCTAACAGGCTGGCTCTGTTGTAATTATATTAAAACCGCTATTCTAATCCTACAAGCACGTGTCCGTAGAATTGTTGGTTCCAACAGTTCTATTATTATTTATTATTATGGTATGTTCTATGTTTTCATGTGTGGAACGATCTGCCAGGACTGTAAGCAAAACAATATATTTCACTGTACCTCGGTACACGTGACAATAAAAGAAATCATATAAAATTTATGAAAAGTTGTTTTTCATATGTTTGACAGCTATGAGAGTTCATCAACACCTTTGACAGTTCCTCTTGAGGGTTCCTCTTGAAAGCTTTCTTGACAGTTCCAATGAGTTTATGCACATTCATGCACTTTAATCCCAATGAGTCCCTTCCCAGGATTTTCCCAAAGGGGTACCCTACCTCTCCAAAAATATACCCCAACTCTCCAACAAAAATCATGCTTTTTGATATGGGCAGCTGCCACCGCATAATGCCCATTCCCTGGCCCATTCCCATCCCCACGAAAATGTTTGTTGCCATTATTGGGCAGCAGGACATCTGTAGTTTATCCTCTTCTGTTAGTTTCGGAACAGAGTGGCTTATGTTAATTTTTAAGTTTAGCCATAGACTTGTGACGTAACAATACCTCATTCACATGTGCAGAACTCTCTGCTCCTGCATTTGTAGAAGTCGCTGATCATGACCGCACAAAATCCTCTGCTCATGTACGCATAGGTGTAAACCAGGTCTGCATGTGCCTGCACACAGTGAGAGTTTATCGAACGCAGCTCTAAGGATTGAGGCGATTAATTTAGACTGTGCTATATAAAACCTGCAAACCCAGCTTTTTGGCTGTCTCTGCCTTTACCTTGTTCCTTCTTTATATTCTCTCCCACTATAGTTTTAAATCATAATATTCTTGCACGAACAACAGCATTAGAAGCCTCATAGCTTAACTATTGTGATGGATTTCTATTGGTAACTGCATAAATGCTGTCATGATTGAAGGGTGACACAGGTTCTGAAGAAGCATGTTGGCGGTTTTGACTAAGTATGAGCAACATTCTGGCTATTAAGTTCCTTTTATAAAAATAATTCCTCAGTGTCATCATACTATTTACTTAAACGTGTCTATAATTAGCTTTGACCTTAATACATGCGATTGTACAAATCTTTTTTCACAGATTTTTTTCAATGTATTTCTTTGGGGTTTCACCCAAGGATTAAAAATTCAGTTTCACTCACATCTCTAATACTGTTTCAGGCAATATCATCAGCCTTGTCTAAAATTAGTCACCGTTCGTCATGTACTGCCAAATTCCATGATGGGGATTGTGTTTTTGTCACCACTGCTCCCCCCCCCACCCCCCACCCCCCTCTCAGGCCTCGGGTTAAAATTGCAGACCAGGCCCGAATGAGATAATCAGAGTCCAATTTTGAAGAGGATCCTGCTGCCTTTTGGTCAGGTGTTCTTTTTCCCTACTACTTAAAATTGCAGTCTGTCAGATTGGGATGCAAGGGAGTATTTAAATCCCCTGCTCTATTTAACTGTCCCCTCCCCCACCACCTCCAACCTTCTCCACAATGGCTTCCAACATTTGTTGGGGACTTACAATCAAGCCCAATAATTGCGTCAATTGCAGAAACGTACCTGCTGCCTTTTTGTTGCGCTGTACAGTTCAGGGCAGCTGCTGAAATGTATTTCAATCATGTAATGTCGCGCTGTTTCAGCTCTGTGAAAACCAGAGGGCGAGGCAGCCTTTATTGATGTCTCACTCAGGCCCCATTGTTAAGGCTTGGAAACAAGCTGACCTTTCACCCAAATGGTGGTGAGTGGCCTGGGAAAAAAAAAGAGGCTGCAAACCGGGGGAGCAAGTGGAGATTCACATCCTCAAGATGACAAATATGAAGTTAATCAAGATTCCTTGTAACTTTTCTACATGAAGTGCCGTTTGTGCAACTTACCCCTTAATGCGTCGCATATAGAAAAAGCTCTTCAGAGGAGTGCTCATCTGCTCATTAACTGCAGTCCAGAGTTCAGTAATGATTTGGGGTTTTCCGATTGTCCCTGCTTAATAAATGCAGGGGGTTGAAGGTTGTAAGCATAAGAATAGACACAAATGATGGGACACTTCTATAGCATTGATAGGGTGAATGGCCTTTTCTCATTCAGTATTTTCTCTTTGTCGTCTTCTATTAGGATGAAACCTGTCACTAAGACTAGGCTGCGGAAGGAGTTTAATGTTAGGATTCTAGATCATGTGGCCTTGGTTAATAAGGAGAATTAAAATTATGGCTGTCAAGGTGATCGGAGTAATATATTTTTGTACATTGTTGTCGATTGTCAGAAAGAAAAGAGCATAAAATTCCTTTTGTTATTTTGTGGTTTTCACAGTTGTTGTGTATCAGAGTAACAGCATTGACTGGTGTCACATGTTATGCAGTGACATCATCGGAGAGTCTTGAAGGCTTTTCGTGGAGTTCACTGTTGTACCCTGTCTGAGCAGCACCTTGTGAATGAACCCCTGGCACTATGTTGTACGAACTCGACGTGTGCCACCTCTGATTCTTTCTCTTTGTGGGGACAACAAAGAATATAAGAAAAGAGAAACTGGCGACGAGATCTTGGCTGTAAACAAAACAAAACGGGAGAAAAACAACTTTCGATGACGATTTTGTCAGCCAGAAAAGTAATTATCGACAGAGATCCAGACCCATACACCAGCCCATATATTTTGAGGGAGGTGGAGGCATCGTGGTATTGTCGCTGGACTAGTAATCCAGAGACCCAGGATAATGATCTGGGGATGCGGGTTTGAATCCCATCACGGCAGGTGTTGGAGTTTAAACTCAATAAAATATCTGGCATTAAAAGTCTGATGATGACATGAAACCATTGTCGATTGTTGTAAAAACCCATCTGGTTCACTAATGTTCTTTATGGAAGGAATTCTGCCTACAAGTGACTCCAGACCCACAACAATGTGGTTGACTCTTAAATGCCCTCTGAAATGGCCTAGCAAGCCAATCAGCTGTATTCAACCGCTCCAAAAACACAAAAAAATGAATGAAACCAGGCGGAGCACCCAGCATTGAACCGGGCACCGGAAAGACAATGGCAAACCCAGCCCTGCCGATCCTGCAAAGTCCTCCTTACCAACATTACCTTTGGCTTGTGCCAAAGTTGGGAGGGCTGTCTCACAGACTAGTTAAGCAACAGCCTAGCATACTCACAGGATCATACCTTACAGACAATGTCCCAGACACCACAATCACCATTCCAGGGTATGTCCTGTCTCACCGGCAGGACAGACCCAGCAGAGCTGGCATACAGTCGGGAGGGAGTTGCCCTGGAAGTCCTCAACATCGACTCTGGATCCCTTAATGTCTTATGGCTTCAGGTTAAACATGGGCAAGGAAACCTCCTGCTGATTACCATGTACCGGCCACCATCAGCTGATGAGTCAGTACTCCTCCGTGTTGAACACCACTTGGAGGAAGCACTGAGGGTGGCGAGTGTGCAGAAAATGCTCTGGGTGGGGGACTTCAATGTCCATCACCAAGAGTGGCTCGGTAGTACCACCACAGACCGAGCTGGCCGGGTACTGAAGGACATAGCTGCTAGACTGGGACTGAAGCAGGTGGTGAGGGAGAAAAACATGCTTGACCTCATCCTAACCAATCTGCCTCCTGCAGATGAATCTGTCCATGGCAATATCGACACAATCCTTGTGGAGACAAAGTCCCATCTTCACACTGAGGATACCCGCCATCGTGTTGTGTGGCACTACCACCATGCTAAATGGGGTAGACTTCAAACAGATCTCGCAACTCAAGACTGGGCACACATGAGGTGCTGTGGGCCATCAGCAGAATTGTATTCAACCACAATTTGCAACCTCATGGCCTGGCATATCCCAAGTCAGTAAATCAACCCTGGTTCAAGGAAAAGTGCAGGAGAGCATGCCAGGAACATCAGGCATACCTAAAAATGAGGTGTCAACCTGGTGAAGCTACAACACAGGACTACTTGTGTGCCAAACAGCATAAGCAGCAAGTGATAGACAGAGCTAAGCGATTCCACAACATCAGATATAAGCTCTGCAGTCCATGAATGGTGGTGGACAATTAAAGAACTCACTGGAGGAGAAGGCTCCACAAATATCACCATCATGAATGATGGAGGAGCCCAGCACATATGGTCATAAGACAAGACTGAGGCATTCGCAACAACCTTCAGCCAGAAGTGCCGAATAGATGATCCACCTTGGCCTCCTCCAGAGGTCCCCAGCATCACAGATGTCATTCTTCAGTCAATATGATTCACTCCACGTGATATCCAGAAACGGCTGAAAGCACTGGATACTGCAAAGGCTATGGGCCCTGACAATATCCCGGCAATAATCCTGAAGACTTATGCTCCAGAATTTGTTGCACCCCTAGCCAAGCTGTTCTAAGACAGCTACAATACTGGCATCTACCTGGCAATGTGGAAAGTTGCCCAGGTGTGTCCTGTACACAAGAAACAGTACAAATCCAACCCAGCCAATTACTGTCCTATCCGTCTACTCTCCATCATCAAGTGATGGAAAGAGTCATCAACAGTGCAATCAAGCAGCACTAACTCAGCAATAACCTGCTGACGGACGCTCAGTTTGGGTTCCACAAGCTCCTGACCCCATTATAGCCTTGGTTAAAACATGGACAAAAGAGCTGAATGCCTGAGGTGAGGTGAGAGTGACTGCTCTTGACATCAAGGCAGCATTTGACCAAGTATGGCATCGGGTATGTAACCCTAGCTACACTGGAGTCAATGGGCATCATGGGGAAAACTCTCTGCCGGTTGGAGTTATACCTGGCATAAAGGAAGATGGTTGTGGTGGTTGGAGGTCAATCATCTCAACTCCAGGACATCACTGCAGGAGTTCCTCAGGTACATAGGTCCAACTATCATCAGCTGCTTCATCAATGAACTCCCTTCTATTGTAAGGTCGGAAATGGGGATGTTTGTGATGACTGAACAATGTTCAGCACCATTCGCGACTCCTCAGTTAATGAAGCATGGTCCAGCAAGACCCGGACAGTATCCAAGCTTGGGCTGACAAGTGGCAAGTTACATTCACCCCATACAAGTGCCAGGGAATGACCCTCTCCTACAAAAGAGGGTCTAGCCATTGCCCCTTGACATTCAATGGCATTACCACGCTGAATCCCCCACAATTAACATTGATCAGAAACTGAACTGGACTAGCCACATTAATACTGTGGCTACCAGGGCAGGTCAAGGGCTAGGAATCCTATGATGACTAACTCACCTCCTAACCCCCCCTAAAGCCTGTCCACAATCTACAAGGCACAAGTCAGGAGTGTGCCTGGATGAGTGCAGCTCCAACAACACTCAAGATGTTCGACACCATCCAGGACAAAGCAACCGCTTGAGTGCTCCCCCTTCCACAAACATTCAAACTCCACCACCGATGAACAGTGGCAGCCATGTGTACCATCTACAAGTTGCATTGCAGGAACTCACCAATTTCCTTAGACAACACATTCCAAACCCATGATCCCTACCATCTAGAAGACGAGCGCAGCAGATACCTGGGAACACCACCACCTGGCGGTTCCCCTCCAAGTCACTCACCTCTCTGACTTGGAAATATATCACCGTTCCTTCAGTGTCACTGGAGCAACATCCTGGAACTCCCTCCCTAACAGCACAGTGGGTGTACCTACACCTCGAGGACTCAGCAGTTCAAGAAGGCAACTCACCACCACCTTCTGAAGGGCAACTAGGAATGGGCAATAAGTAGAGAAAAGAGCTAACGTTTCGAGTCCGATGACTCTTTGTCAAAGCTGCATCGAAACGTTAACTCTTTTCTCTCCCTACAGATGCTGCCAGACTTGCTGAGATTTTCCAGCATTTTTCCTTTCGTTTCAGATTCCAGCATCCGCAGTAATTTGCTTTTCTCCGTGGGCAATAAGTGTTGGCCTACCCAGCAACATCCACATCCCGTAAATGAACGGGAAAAAAAAGACATCAGAAGTGAGGTTGGGAGAAATATTGTCGACTTCCGAGGCAAAATCATCACTGTGGCAAGTAAAAACAACTCTCTCACGTAAATATTTGGACACCGTACAGTTTGCAGCAGGGACGTTGATAAATCCTCCGGTCGATAGCGACAGCCACTAGTGCAAGTAAAAGCAGTCGAACAACTGCGGGCTACTGGGGTTTACTTCAAACGGAGGATCGACATTTTCAGTACACTTACCATTCTAGCGGGTAGAGCTGCGGAGGCCAAGCACGAGGCACTGAAACGGGCCGCGGGAATGCAAACCTAAGGTGCTACCGGCTCTGCAACCTACAGTCTGGGAATCGATAGCGGGGCTCAGAAACAGCTCGTCTGTTGTGTGCTGCGAGTGTCTCTGCTTTAGACAGAGAAAATAAACAGCAGGGAAGACAGGCCAAAGGCTGAGTAGCACAGATCAGGGAGCGGCAATCCAAAAATGGTGGGAAGAAAGGTGCCATGGACTCATTTGATGATGAGGAGGAGAACACATGGAACTCTTATGGGGAATGGCTCCAATTGTTCCTCAAAGTCAACCAGACACCAGCAGACCTGCATATTGAGACCTTTCCCAGCTCAGTTGGGAGGAAAACATTCATGTTACCACAGAATTTAGTACACCAGCTAAACCTGGAGACAAGTCATGTGATGAGTTAATGACTGTCTTGCAAGAACATTTCTCTCCCAGTCCACAATTAATGGCTGAAAGATTCCGCTTTCACCGTCGAACACAAGAGGAAGGGGAAATCATTTCACAATTTGTTGCGTCACTACAAAAGTTAGCAGAGTACTGCCAATTTGGCCAGACTTTGGATGATACACTTAGCGACCGATTAGTTTGTGGCCTCAGCAATGAAGCCATCCAAAGGGAATTGTTGACTGAAGGCGCATTAACCTTAAATCTGCTCTGGAAATCGCAGCATCTATGGAACTTGCTGCGAGAGAAGCTGATCGAAGTTTGAGCTGAAGTCCATAAGATGGAGTCTGTGAGAAGCAGGCCTACCAAGAACCTATCATGTCATCGCTGCAACCAAATGGGACATATGGCTGGAGATTGTTGGAGCAAGGAGAACAAACGCAAAAATTGTGGTAAAGTTGGTCGCATTGCCCAGGCATGTTGGTCACGCCAACCTTCCTCAGCACAAAAGAAGTGTCCCAAGAAAAATACTGCAACAACCACACGACAAGTTTGCCAGTTAAGTGATCCAACTGAAGACTCACCAAGTCAAGTCATCTTAAGGAATTTAAGCTCAGCATTCTATCCAAAATTAAATGGGAACACTGTTAAATGGATCCGGGGGCTGCAGTATCGCTTATACCTGAATTGATATAAATTGAAGTATCTGCCATTGCAACCATCTGATGTGGTATTAAGGACATATACTGAGAAGGTTGTGCTGCTGAAGGGCTTCATCAAGGTGACTGTGGAAGTTAGCGAGCAGAAAGTGGAGTTGCCTCTTCACATTGTTCAAGGTGTTATGGGCCAGGGTTTAGAGAATCCCAAAGTGTATCATGGAGTTCACCTGACCCACAACTTTTAATAGATTGTGGTATGGGGAGCACACGGCTCACTCTAAAGGTATGGTACAGCAGAGAATGGACCAGTGTTTTTTAAAACAAAACAATGTTTATTCTATGAACTCAAGTTAACCTTTTTAAAACAAACAGTGAAACCATCCCACATACACTCCAGAAATTCCTCCTCTATTGTACTGTGACTAATTTGAGTCACCCAATCTATATGCAGATTAAAGTCACCCATAATCACAGATGTTCCTTTATCACATGCATCTCTGATTTCCTCTCTAATGTTTTCCCAACATTACCACTGCAAGCGCTGGTCTGTATAACACCCCCACCAATGTTTTACCCCTTGGTGTTTCTTAACTCTATCTAGACAGATTCAACATCATCTGTACTAATATCTTTCCTCAATATTGTATCAATATCTTCTTTATCTTCTTTAATCAACAATGCAACTCCTTGTCCATTTCCCCTAGCCCCACGTATAGATTCCCTCCTCTGTCCTTGAGTGGGCCAACCCTTGCCCTGGCTACTCTCTTGCTCTTTATATACATATAAAATGTTTTGGGTTCTTCTTAATCCTGTATGCCGAAGGACTTTTCCCTCCTCACTCCATGCTTAAGTTCCTTCCTACTTTCTTTATATTCTTATATTCAACAAGGTTGGCTCTGGATGAGCGATTGTGAGGATGCTGAGCAAAATGTAAAATAAATTACAGGAAACCAAGTTATTGGTCCATTATAATGCAAAACTGAAGTTGTAGCTTGCTTGCGATGCATCACCCTATGGGGTTGGAGTAGTTGTCATGCATATAATGCCTTCAGGGGGAGAGCGACCAATAGCATTTGCTCCCAGGACATTGAATAGTGCTGAGTCCAACTATGCTAAACTTGAAAAAGAAACCATCAGCAATATTTTTGGAATTCGAAGGTTCCACCCTTATTTATTTGGCCGCCAATTTGCTCTACTCATCGACCATCATACCTTAACAACAATTTTTGAACTACATAAGGGGAATCCCTTCACTTGCTGTGAGTCGCTTACAATGTTGGATGTTATCACTGTTGTTTCACAGCACCAGGGTCCCAGGTTCGATTCCCGGCTTGGGTCACTGTCTGTGCGGAGTCTGCACGTTCTCCCCGGGTTTCCATGGGTTTCCTCCGGGTGCTCCAGTTTCCTCCCATAGGCCAAAGACGTGCAGGTTAGATGAATTGGCCATGCTAAATTGCCCTTAGTGTCCAACAAAGGTTAGGTGGGGTTTCTGGGTGACAGGGATGGGGTGGAGTGTGGGCTTAGGTGCCAAGGGCCGGAGCAGACTCGATGGGCCAATTGGCCTCCTTTTGCACTGTAAATTCTATGATTCTATGAAATGGCTGCTACCACTTGAAGTGAACGATACAGTGGTTTATCTTCTTTAATCAACAATGCAACACCTCACCCATTTCAAGAGTCTTGAAGTTAGCACCTGGTGCCAAAACCAATTTAATTAGCATGGCTGCTTTAAAAAATCTAAAAATTCGGCCGATTAGAAGAAATCACAAAATATCTCTGAGAGATTATAATGGTTCAAGCATTAAATGTTATGGGGCTTGTGACCATAACATTTATATTCCGCCCCATTCTGTCGGGACGAGGTCGTTGAATCTTGCGGAAGGCCTGAATCGACATTTGCGATGCCTGAAACATCGAATCGCGCGGTGCTTTGCGATCTGGATTTTGCTCTCGTTGGGCGAGATCCATGAGTGTATATTTAAATCAGCCATTTAGTTAATTTAAATATGTGTTCGCCCAATTCACCAGGGGCCCAGGGTTTGCTGGCCTCACCCAGGCCTCAACCAGGCACCGTTTGGTACTGGTTCACAAAGTGGTGAAACAGTCTTGATGGTATCTTGGGAGGGGGGGGGGCATGTGGGGTAGCGCTGGGGAGTTGAGGCCCCCCAGGTGGTTGGGCACTGGGCGAGGTGGTACCCTGGCACTTCTGCTGGCACTTTGGCACCTTGGCACTGCCACCCTGGCACTGCCCAGATGCCCGGGCCACTTCCAGGGTGCCAGGATATCAAACTACCTGTGTCAGGGATGGGGCCTGGGTACGGGGCCTTGCCCATAAGATGTGGGGTGAAAGGGTGGCTCAAGGACCCGGAAGAGATAAGTTGGGTGAAGTGGGGTGGGAGGGGTTCTGAGGCCACCATTAAAAATGGCGCTCCGATCTGTGAATAGCTCAGCTCACCAGTGAAGGAAATTATTTTGAGTTGCCTCGATGGGGAATTCCTCGCCAAAAGCAAGGGTGGTGCCGAGAGATGCCCCGCTAAACGTGTCGGTCAACGGACTTTAACTTGAGTCTGCTGAATCGTGTCCAGTGACTTTGACCATTGGGAAGGGTGTTCTTGTGAGAAACTACATCTCGGGCATAAAATGGACTCCAGCAATTGTATTGGCCAAAACACGTCCGGTTTCATATCCCATGCAAACTGACAATGAACGAATTTGGCGTCGACATGCTGACCAATTATTGTCTGTATATATTCTGAGGACAGAATATGTACCAGATGTTTACACCACAGAGAGTACAGACAGCGACATGCCAGACTTGAGGACGACAACTGCCGGAATTATGGAATCTGTTCGGACAGTCACCCACACAACCCAGAGACAGTTCCTGAGTTGGTTTCACCAGATGTAACACTGACCGGTGGACAGGAAAACACTCCCTTGTACCCCTAAGAGCCAAGTTCCTGAACGTTGTCTTCTGCCAACATGAGACAGACATCCACCCAAGAGACTGTCTTACTAATGTACATAAGCATCCATAACCAAACAGTGTTAGTTATGGCATAATGTGTTGGAGTTGTGTTAAAGTTTTTGATTAAGTAAAAATGCGGGGACACTGAAGGAGTAAAGAGGGAGGGTGTTCTGTGTCAGAGTAACACCATAGGCTGGTGTAAAGTCACATGTTACTCAATGACATCGTTGGAGCATTTTACGGGCTGTTGTGGAGTTCATCATTGTACCCTGTTTGAGCAGCACTCCTGGCACTATGTTAAATGAACTTGATATGTGCCACCTCTGATTCTTTCTCTTTGCGGCTACAATAAAGAACATAACAATCGAATTATTTATATTATGTCGGCTTTGCTGGATAGGCCAGCATTTGTTGCCCATCCCTAATTGTCCTTGACAAGGTGATGGAAAGCTGCCATCTTAAACAGCTACAGCCCGTACTGTGTAGGTACACCCACAGTGCTGTTGGGGAGGGAGTTCCAGGATTGTGAACCGGCAGCAGTGAAGGAACAGCGATATATTTCCAAGTCAGGATGGTGAGTAGCTTGGAGAGGAATATCCAGGTGGTGGTGTTCCCATATATCTGCTACTTTTGTCCTTCTAGATGGTAGAAGTGGTGGGTTTGGAAGATGCTAACAAAAGAGCCTTGGTGAGTTCCTGAAATGCATCTTGTAGATGGTACGCACTGCTGCTGCTGTTCGACAGTGGTGGCGGATTTGTATGTTTGTGGAAGGGGTGCTAATCAAGTGGTCTGCTTTTTCCTGGATGATGTCAAGCTGCTTGAGTGTTGTTGGAGCTGCACTCATCCAGGCAAGTGGAGGGTATTCCATTACACTCCTGACTTGTGCCTTGCCATAGTCATCGGGTCTACAGCACAGAAAAGGCCCTTCTGCCCATCGCATCTGCACCAGCCAAGCACAACCACCTAACTTTTTAAATTCCATTTTCTAACACTTGGCATCACAAGCGCACATCTAAGTACTTCTTAAATGTTATGAGGGTCTCTGCCTACACTAATAATAATTAATAATAATAATCACTTATTGTCACAGGTAGGCTTCAATGAAGTTACTGGGAAAAGCCCCTTTCAGGCAGTGAATACCAGACTTCTACCACGCTCTGGGTGAAAACTATTTCCTCACAACCCTTCTAAACCTCCTGCCCCTTACCTTAAATCTATGCCCTCTGGTCATTGATCCCTCCACCAAGTGGAAAAGTTTCTACCTGTCTATTCTATCTCTGCCCCTCATAATTTTGTACATCTTAATCATGCCCCCCCTCAGTCTCTTCTGCTCCAAGGTAAACATCCTCAGTCTATCCAATCTCTCTTCATAACTAAAACTCTCCAGCCCAGACAATATCTTGGTAAATCTCCTCTGTGCCCTTTCCAGTGCTATCACATCCCTTCTATCATGTGAATTCCAGAGCTGCACACAATACTCTAGCTGTGGCGTTCCCAACATTTTATACGCATGGTAGTGATGGACAAGCTTTGAGGAGGCAGAAGGTAAGTTAGTTGCCGCAGGATTCCCAGCCTCTGACCTGCTTTTGTAGTCACAGTATTTATATGGCTAGACAAGTTCAATTTCTGGTCAACGATAACCCCGAGGATGACGATTCATCAATGGAAATGCTATTAAATTACATGGGGCGATGGTTAGATTATTTTTGTTGGAGATAGTCATTGCCTCGCAGCTGTGTAGCATGAATATTCCTTGTCAGCCCAAGCCTGGGATATTGTCCAGGCTTTGCTTCATATGGACACGAACTGCTTCAGTATCTAAGGAGTCATGAATGGTGCTGAAAATTGCGCAACCATCCGCAAACATTCAATTTAAAATTAATCTTGATTAAATGGATAATAAGTTTATGGAATAGCATTTGGCAAACATTTTTAGAGGGGGAATCAGTCCTCTATCTTTTCCCCAGGTTCCCTATTTCGGTATCCATGTGATTGCCGGCATTGTGGTGATGCACGGAAGTGAAAAGTGATGCTTTTTAAATCGCTGATTGTCCCTGTTATTATTGTCCTGGGGCTCCGACAGTCTCTGCTGGGGCAGGGCTTGGTGAGCCAGCTAGTTTGATATTATACAAGCACATTGGCAACACTGGACCTTGTACTTTTAGCAGTGAACAGCAATGTAGCAGTCCTTCATGAGGTCATATTATCATAAGAAATAGGACAGGACGGTGGTACAGTGGTTAGCACTGTTGCCTCATAGCACCAAGGACACGGGTTCAATTCGGCCTTAGATGACCTGTGGAATTTGCATGTTCTCCCTATGACTGCGTGGGTTTCCACCAGGTGCTCCAATTTTCTTTCACAGTCCAAACATGTGTAGCCTAGGTAGGTTGGCCATGATCAATGCACGGGGCGACGGGGGACTGGCCCTGGTAGAATGCACTTTCATGGGGTCGGTGCAGACTCAATGGGTCGAATGGCCTTCTTCTGCACTGCAGGGATTCTAAAGTTCTGAAGGAGCAGGAATAGGCCATTTGGCCCATCGAGCCTGATCTGCCATTCAATAAAATCATGGCTGATTTGCTTTTGCTGTAAGTCCATTTTCTGCCTGCCCCCCATAACCACAGAGGAAGCACGGAGAGTGGCAAGGGCACAGAATGTACTCTGGGTGCGGACCTCAATGTCCATCACGAAGAGTGGCTTGAACATTCCGCTACTGACAGAGCTGGACATATCGACATTGGTCAACAGAGAATCTGCCCTATTTTGTTCTGCTCATAGGGCCGAATTTTCATCTGGTCTTGGGAAAATGTGACCTAAGCACTTTTGCAGCACATAAAATGCTTCTATTCTATTATATGTAAACTATATATACACGACTTTACAAGGAATTTTTGTCTTTTCCTGCAGGGGCCATGCTTCTAAGTTGTACGTTCATGTTTCCCTATGTTTGTAATCGCAATGCATTTTGCAAGCTGCGAGGGGGTGCTTAAGGGGTGTGGGTGTAGATTTGGCCTGCTTTTCCAACACCATATCCTAATGCTCAAAATTGTTTAAAGGCCCTTCGACCTCATCCTTCATCTCCCTCACACACCAACCACCCCTCATGCTAGCCCATGCACCCTCTGATCATCCAATCCACCTATATTCTTCTTTAGCCACCTATGTATCCCATATATCTGCTTTCCAACTCTATGCTACCATGTATCCCCCATACCACTTGGATTCCACCATGCCACCACTATGCTCCTCCATGGCCACTCACAAGTACGCACTCTGTACAACCCTCAGAATACATGCAGTATCAGTGGAAAATATTTGATATATTTTGATAAACAAATTAACCTCATCATATAATAAAAATCCTCCATTAACTGCACTATCACTGAGAGAACAAATGTGTTCTGCCATGTGAAAACACCTTGTAATCCTATCAACTTGTGTCAACAAACCAGAAGCAACATTAAATGCACAATCAGTTATTACAACCTCTTGAAACCATCATTCCTTCTCAGATGTATGGAATGTCTACTGTATCGAAACCCTTTAGCACTTAATAATAATAATCTTTATTGTCACAAGTAGCCTTACATTAACACTGCAATTACGTTACTGTGAAAAGCCCCTAATTGCCACATTCCAACGCCTGTTAGAGTACACAGAGGGAGAATTCAGAATGTCCAAATTACCTAACAGCACATCTTTTGGGACTTGTGGAGGAAACCGGAGTACCACTTGAATCTCAGTGAAGTTTTCATAATGGCCACAGCTGCCCAAACAATAGAGTACTCTGTGAGTTGGAAAGAACACATGATCAGCTCATTTTAATTTCAAAGGATAATGCCTGTCAATCAATAGGTGGGAGTCAGTTGTTCGCTTTTTTTCCAAATGTATATTTTTATCAATTATCAAAAGTATTAAAAGGCTCAGTATTAAATCACAGTAGAAAAGATTACAGCATAGACTGAGGAAATTCTGTACATGTTTTACTGCCTTGTGGTATTTTCTCCATTGGAAAAGTACTGTGATGCATGTGAAAATTACAAATCGCTGGTCAACCTAAGAAGGATCAATTTACCATTAAAGCACAGATCCATATGATGAATTACTGCATTAAAATGCATCTACATTTCAATTCAGCACACAATGGTGATATTGAAAGTGTCAAGACATTATCTTTCTGAATATTCCCAACTCCTCAGCAAGATTTCCATTTACTTCACAAACTCTGAATCATGGCATGCTTTGAGTCAACTTCTAAGTCCCTGAACCAGACCTCAGTGGGGTGAGGGTGTGTTTTTCACACGAGGCATTCCAGACCCACAAAAAGGCCAGAGGAACATGGCCTGGGGTCAGGAATGCAGCGGAAAATTGTGTTTCCTCCAAAAATAAAACCTTTAAGTGTGGCCATTTGTGCAACGAAACAGACATCTGCACCCAGGCAGAACTTTGGCCCAGATAGTCAAGCAAAATGTGACCGGCTGCTCTTGAAGTAAATATCAGATAGATTAAACTCTGCTGCTTGTGAAACATGTTATTGATTTCTTTTGCTTTTTTTGTTAAATGTCTTTGAGGAAATTGACTTTCACAAAACCCCTTTGACAAATACTTATATATAAAGTCCAACAAAGAGGAGATTGTATAATTCTATCAAACAGAAAAATCTCAGTAGTAAAACCCAAGATCTTGATGGAATCACCCTGACAAACTGGAAGCAATTTTGAACATTCTGTGGAAAAGTCAGGCAGACAGGTTTGCAGGTTCTGTCGATCTAATAACGAGAAAAGAGCGTTGTGTGGTGAGGGGTGGGGGTGATGATCTGAGTGGTGCTGCTGACAAATATTTAAACCTTCACGGTCTGACTTACAAATATTTTCTCGGTCACATTGCATTTCATTTTTCATTTAGACTATGGCAGTGTCCAGCTGCGTAACCCATTGCTTTGCTATTTTAACAGACATGCTTACTAATTTAGAAGTAATTAAGTTAACTCCTCGAAATCGGGAGTAAAGTGACATCACTAGAAGCATTTAGACACTAATATTGTGCACGTTAGTTGCTGAGCTGCTTCGGAGTGTGGCCATGTACAAGAAATAGCAGCAGAAGTTGGCCATTTGGCCCATCGATCCTGCCCTGCTATTTGATTACTTCATGGTTAGTCTGATTGTGGCTTGAGCTTCACTTTTCTGCCTGCCTCCCCATAACCCTTAACTCTCTTCATGATCAAAAATCTGTCTAGCTCAGGCTTGAATATATTCAACAACCCAGCCTCCACCGCTCTTCACTGTGGAAAAGAATCCCAAAGATTAATGATCCTCTGAGAGAAGAAATTATTTGTTGTTTCCATTTTAAATGGGATACCACATTTTTAAACTGTACCCCTAGTTCTAGTTTCCCCCACAAGATGAAACATTCTCCGATTTTCTCCCTTGTCAAATCCCCTCAGAATCTTAAATGTTTTAATTAAGATGACCTCTCATTCTCCTGAGTATATGCCAACTTGGCATTGGCCCGGTGCCCAAAGATCGAGTGCAATGCGCACCAATTTTTACACTGAGTACATCATTGTCCTTTCTCATAAGACAACCTCTTCATCCCTGGAATCAGCCAAGTGAACCTTCCCCTCACTCCAATGTGAGTATAGCCTTCCTTAAATAAGGAGACCCAAAACAGTGCACAATACCCCACTTGAAGCCTCACCAATGGCCTTAACAGTTGCAGCAAGGCTTCCATATTTTTATACGCCATCCACCTTGTAATAAAGGCCAACATTCCGTTTGTCTTCCTAATTACGTGTGTACCTGCATGCTGACATTTGTGATTCTGTGTGTTTTTGTGATTGAGCCTTTGTCACCCTATTGTGCCATACAATTATGAATGTGGAAGTTGAAGCAAAAGCCTTTTCCTCCTGTCTCTACCACTTGTGACCCAAATATAAATTCCTGAGTTGGTCCTCAGGAGAGCTGTTACCTGCTGTTCCTTTCAACTGCTCGCCTGCTGGTGCTTCCTTATTCTTCGTGCAAACATCTTCAGTAGCAGCACATCAGCCCCCTGCAAGACAAGGCGGGCAGCTTATAAATACAAATCAAATGCAGGCGTCATCACTCAAGAATCCTTTCAAGTTGATTTATCAGTGGTGCAAATTGCCCATGGTTTTGTTTGATTTCTTTCAGAACTCCCAAATTATCTGGACAGTGAGGGCTCTTTCTTCCACTGTGAGGAAATTTTAATTTCACAAAAAAAAAGTGAGGCTAAACAGGTGGGAGAAGCAACAATAGAAGTGGACAATGATGTACTCAGTGCAGAAATTGTTGTGCAGTGCACTCGATCTTTGGGCACCGGGTCAATGCTGCGGGGGGGGGGGGGGGGGGGGAACTAATTTTGGGCAGGGTTATTCCGTGCTAGTCACCTTGCCAGATAGGGTATTTGGCTACTATCATGTGCCCAGAGTACCTGCCTAAAGATGGCATAAGTACCTTGGATGATGCTAATCAGGGGCCTACAGTCTTTTTCACGGGCCCTGTTGCAACACTTTAGAAAAAGCTAAGAGGAATATGCATTATACATGCTCAGTTTTCCCACGTTACAGCAAACCTAACCCACGATACTTAAAGCGATGAAGGAAGCCGCAAATTTTCTTTCACTATGGAACCACAGAGCCTTACTGTAGGCCGCTGTAGGTCTGCACTCACTGCCATTCATTCACAACCCATTTCTCCAAGCTCCCAAGATATACCTGAGGTCCAAACAGGTTACCACCAAACCGGATGGTTATATCAATGAGGTCAGATTTGTGACAGCAGATCACGAAGTAAATACAGTCGCGGCCCAGTGCCAGATTTGTCATGGGTTCAATGCCAGCACAGCCATTTCTATCTTAAGTCCAATTTCCTGCCTTTCTGTTGCTATCCTGCACTCGAGGTGGGTTGTTCTCCCACTAAGGGATTTTTAGTCATAAACCTGCTACTAAATATGAGGGGCGCGATTTGACGATAACAAAACAGAGTCCTCTTTTAGGCGGGATTAGCGGGGTTGTTCCCGGTGCTTGTAGTGGCAGGAACGACCCTGCTATCGAACAGCACTCTGTTATTTTTTCGGGCCTTAGCAGGGAATGCCCCGTCAAGGCCGCACTCAGTCGCATTTCCTGCACTGAGGGGCTCCACACGCCGGTAAAGGAAGATATCGGGGCACAACTTTTAAATGTGCCTCAATTTCTCACCCCCACCCCACACCCCTGCACGGCCCCTGGACCCCGCCCCCACCTCATCTGTTGGAGAGTCCTCGAGCCCCACCACATATGGGCATGGCAACCGTCTGGGTCCAATCCCCACTGTGGGCAAAATGCCACCATCCGCTGCCATCCTGGCACCCTGAGTGTCCCTGTCTGCCTGGCAGTGCCCCCTGGGCACTAGTCAGTTGCATGGTCACATGGTTTACACTGCCAGGGTGCCCAGGTGGCACTGCCAGGGTGACAGGTTGGCAGTACCACTGTGCCCAGATGGCAGCAGCAGTGCCAGGATACCACCGTGCCCGGAGGCCGACCACCCGGGGGCCTCCAATCGCCTGGCAGACCCCAACAAGTTCCATCCCGCCTGGTCCTTGTTTGTGGGGACCAGTGCTAAACGGGGTCTGGCTGGGGTCTTCTGGGTGAGGAGCAAGTCTGGATCTGGCCCATTGTGGGCGGGATGGAGATCTGGTTAGACCTTGTGGGGCAGAACAATCGTCGTGAATCCCGGGGGAGCCCACTTGCTGCCGGTAAATCGTGCCCGGGATGTCTATGTCAGTGGCTTTTTTAGTTGGCATTTGATAAATAATAGAGAAATTGTATCCGTGCATGTTGATGTTCCAGAAGGCATAGTTTCCAACCCAAATCTCGCTCTGTGTCCTTGTTAGTTCAGAAAAAAAAGGAGAAAAGATCTTGTTATAAACAGTCAAACTGGTGCCCGAGACCAGTCGAGAGAAACCCACGCCTTTTTGCTCAAAGTGTTATAAAGTGAGCTAACTGCAGACTGACCAAGTTAGTTCAGTGAAGGAGTAGCACTGTCGAACAATGAAACTGCACATTAACGGTGAACTGGGTAGAAATATGGGACATGTGGGGCTGACTCCTGTTGGCAGCTCTAATCCCAGCCTGACCCAACTCCCTTGACCTGATTCCACGGGGTGGCTCACAGACCCATTTGAATCAAATCACAGCCATTTTCAACATGGAGGAGCTCGTAATAGGTGGCAAAATAAAATGCAGGTGACAGTACTTTGATAAGCAGATTATACTAGCTGCTAATTCGCCTGTGACTAACTTGTTCTGTTCCTGCCCCTGTCCATGACACACACATGTTAACATTTTTTAATTCCTCAGATGAGAATGGCACCGAGAACCATTTGGTGAATGAATGTTGGGACATGTGAATTGGTTGGCTTACCTTCCTTATCCTATCAGAAACAACCTATTGATCTCTGCTGCAATTTCATTGATTTGATTTCTCTGGTAGATTCTCTATCCCCGCCCCCAATTATTCTCCGCTCGTCTCCAAATGCATTGCTTTCATGTTAGGGGATTGGTTATACAGTATAAATGTCAATGGCCCTCTGATTTCTTGGCCACCTGGCTATTATTTATGTCTGACAGCGACTGTGGCGGGCTACTTAATAGTAAATAATATCACAACTTAAACCCAGTTCCAACCGCAGCCGTGCTCTACACTTACAGAATACACTCCGATTGTCCATTGTCAGCTACTTGTCAGTATTGCCTCAGTTGGTGGTATTTTGGGCACTAAGTCAGAAGGTTCAGGTCCCACCTCAGACACTTGAGTATAATGTAGGCTGACCTGCCAGTGCAGTACTGAAGGAGCACTGCGTTGTCAGAGGTGCAGTCTCCCAAACGGTTTCGGGTGGTTAGACTGAGGCTTGTCTGCCTTCTCAGGTGAACGTAAAGGATCCTGTGCCACCACTTTGAGCATCTGGCAAGATCCCCCTGATTTCCTAGTCAATACTGACCCCTCCGACAACATTTAAAAACATTTGGCCGGGATTTTCCGGGTACACTGTGGGGAGTGGACCATTGAAATATCCGTTGACTTTGTTGGGACTGTGTTACGCTGGTGGGAACAGGAAAATCCCACCCGTTATTAACACATTGCAGTTCGTGGCAGCTTGCTGCGTGCTCATTGGCTGCTGCGTCTCTTTCATCACAACAGATGGGTTGGTTCTGGGTCTGATATTGAGTTGATATCAGGGTCAGGAACTCAAAATGACAAAAGAGGCCCCAGCTAGCAGTCTGTCCTTATGGAGGGTGAACGTCTGACTCTCTGCCAGTCATTGGCTGCGGCGAGGGGGCTGTTAACTTGTAGGATGGATAATAACTTTTTATTGTCACAAGGATGAAGTTACTGTGAAAAGCCCCTAGTCGCCACATTCCAGCGCCTGTTGGGGTAAGCTGGTACAAGAATTGAACCGGTGCTGCTGGCCTTGTTCTGCATCACAAACCAGCTGTCAAGCCCACTGAGCTAAACTAGCCCTCCGATGTAAATGCGAGTCTTTCCTTCGTTCTGTCACTCAAGTGCTAGAGTGACTGATTGTTCCTCCCTCGGTCTTAATCTCGTCCTTAACAAAGGTATCCCTAGCTAGCACTGCAAGACCAACCATCTATCCTGGAATAATCCTGCACTGATTGCCTCGGAGCTAACATTCTCGAACAAAGGAGTGATTTTCTGCTAAATTCCAAACCGCTTCTTTATGAGAGACATTTTACGCTGTTTTTTTTAACGGAATTAACTCTTCAGGTGTCACAGTAATATTTCAGTAACATATCTTTACAAACTTGCTTGGCAGGGCTTTCCCCTGAGGCAGACTTACTACAACAAATCGTTCCCATCAAATAGAAAGCGAGCTTGCAAATGAATCTGCAAAATGTTCACTTTGATTGCCCATCTGTATTAGAAATGTGTCCTCTCCCAGCATTTCCTGGAATATATTGGTAGCATTTTAAACAGAGGCAGTCAATGGGGTCAACACTTTGCTAACCTAACCAGTTTGTTAATAATTCTGGCCCTGTGCCAAGCGTGGAGAACCCATGCCCTCGGGGGAAGCACCCATCAGCAAATCTGAGCAGCGGGGCTCCCGTGGAAATTTGCTGCTTCTTAAACGGTCGCAAAATTGCGCGCGTTCGGTTTTCCGATTGCTGAAGCTCCCCGCTGGCATGTGCCTGCTCAGAGAGTTGGCCTCAGGGACAGCCCGGACAGGGTGAACGTTTGGAAGGAAACACTCCTTGCGACTTCCAAATGCCCTCCAGCGGACTGAAGATGTGCAGGGATTATTCTGCTTCATGCACATTGGCCCCTGCTCCAAGATACAGCACTTTGCTTTTTCAAATGTACACAAACCAAGGCGACCATAGTAGGATGTGTGAGTGGGGGGGGGGGGGGGGGGGGGCGGCAAGGGGGAAATCGGTGGGAATTGGGATGAAATTGGACAACGGGACAGGCCGATGGAATTACATTTCAGGTTAACAATGACGTTTGCCCTTGATAGTGCTGAGTGTGCTTCTTTTTGGACATTCTGTTTCTGTTAAATGAGTTAACGGCACAACATCGAGGGCCGAAGGGCCTGTTCTGTGCTGTACTGTTCTATGTTCTAATACAACTGAGGACACGGGGGAGAGGGGAAAAAACCTGTCAAGCGACCATTTGCTACCAGTGCCAACTTTGATCTACATGTGTCCATCTTTACACCTGATCATAAGACACTGCAACGCTGTAACTTCCTCTAAGGTTTGCATCAGAAGCCAAAATAAAGCTTACAGTGAGTAGGCACCAGTCGCCATCATCAGCACCCGCGATGCTGGATGGAATAAATCATTAAATATTGGGGGGGGGGGGGGGGGGGGGGGGGAAGAGTTAGGAGAACTAGAGACGGTTGAGGTTAAAAATAAGCCAATTAGGGTTCAATGTGCATCCCGTTAGGCCGTGTCTGTGGCTGCTGTGCCCACATATGGCTCGATCCCGTGTGTGTTTCTAGCTGGAGGTGGGGGTCCTTTTTATATCTCCCCCCCCCCCCCCCCACTCTCTCCCATCAATTGCTGACTTCTGAAATATTGCGGCGGCAGCGACTGATCTTTGCAGAAGAGACAAACAGATATGAAACTCAATTAACTGGGAGCTTCAATGGAAAGCTGACCACTTGAATCAAACAATCGGCTGGCTCTGCTCGGACTAGCCAAGGTGCAGAGAGCCAGCAGAGCAACCGGCTCCCGAACGCGGGCAGCTGGATTAAAGGCAGAATGATTACCCCGGAGCCCTCCCTGTGGGGGGCATGTTGATTTGGTCTGGGTAGAATTAAAGCTGTCGGCCACATTTGCCCCTCTGTTGAGATTGTACCTCACTGCGGCCGCTGTTCTTTCAGGAAAAGGCGCCAAGGCTGGGATGGTGTGAAAGAACTCGCGGTTTTGTCAAGTCTCCCGGCCCCTGCCATCTCCAGCTGTCACAGAGCCAGACAATAGTGTGTGTGTGTGTGTGGGGGGGGGGGGGGGGGTACAGAAGGAGGGGGGATTGAATAGAAAGATAAACTGAAGAGCCCTCCTAAGATTTGTCATCTGCATCTGACACGGCTCCTTCTCTTCAACCCCCAGCCCCCCCACCCCACCCCTTCTCCTGTTTACTACAGCTGTCACCTCACACAAGCTCCCCTCTCTAATCCCGCCAATAGCTCACTATTATTCACCTTTCTCCCACTCTGTGCTTCTTCTCCCTCCACCCGAAGCCTGAATCCCCCTGTTTCTCAGATGTGGTCTCATTTAGTTGGATGCTCAACACTTTTGTCACCCTCAGCTGACAGCACGGACGGTGCCAAGAGAGGGGAAAGAAGAAAAAAGAAACGGCATTGTGGCGACCCCCCCCCCCCCCCCCCCCCTCACAAACACACACACACAGGCCAACAGCAGAAACATTAAAACACGGTCAGAAATCTGACAGCAGCTTTACAAACGAGTAACAGAATTGGTATCCATTCATACCCGCACTCGCGTCAGGTTTATTAACAGAAATGCTTCTTATCCAATTACTGTCAGCAACATGTGGAATCGTCGCCATGGCAACCAGGGGATGTGACATGTGGAGGAGACAGGGGCTCCGCGGCTGGGCAATATAAGGAAGGGGTCGGACCACTGTACCGTGGTCAAAAAAAAATCCATCACCCACTCACACATGGTTGATTCGAAGAGGGAGAGGCCACGAAAGAGATTCTCGTGCTCACCCACCCCCCCCCCCCACCTTTTTTTTCCCTCTCTACCTCCTCTTTTTATCCCCCTGTGAAGTTTAAACCACTGCAAACATGCGAGCTGAAGCCGATTTTATTCCTGTGGAAGATGGATGGTATCTGAAGCCCAGAAGTGCAAGAAGCAAAGAAGGATGAAGCATTCAGGCCAAGTCTGTCTCCCCTCATTCATTCCGTTGAAAGGATAGTAAGCGAACATCTTTGAAAGCGTGAGAGAGAGAGAAAAATAAACATTTGGAACCAGGTATGTTGCGATCTTGTGATCAGATTGTCTCAGTTTGTGGTTATTTCACTGCGAGGACCCTCCAGTCGGAATTGCTTTGCGCACTCTTGTTGAATTTCTTTCAGAAGCTTATCCCCTCGCGAAGCGCCAATTCAGCAATAGTAACTTCCTTTTGGATTGCAGTAGGTTTGTGTGAATTGCCTTGAGTGGATGCTCCGGGCATGTTGGAATATTTGCGCTTGTGAGCGCGCTTAGCAATAATAGGGCTCTTATTTTCATTAATTTTGCACCAGCCAGTTGGCAGTGGGGGTGGGGCGGCGGGGGGGGGGGGGGCGGGGGAGAGTATTTTTTTGGAGGGAAAGGTTGGAACCGCGTTTGGAAAGAACCTTAAAAGCAGATTTCAAAAGGACGGCGCGGTTCGCTGCCTTGCTTCGTTCCTGATTTTAAAAGAAGTAGAGGGGGTGAAAGTCAGTGGCGGACGGCAACATTTTCTTTGTTCAAGGTGGGGAGGCAAACAATATCCAAAGTTTAGAAGGCTGGAAAACAAAACAGCAACAAAAAAACAACATTGGTGGCATAGTGTCATTTTTCCACTTACTGATGATGATGTGGGCTGTGGCGTTAAGGTCACCAAAAGATCACTGTGTCTCCTCATGTGAATAGGTCTGTGCCTGTCACTGTGACCTTTCTCAGCAATTTGAATAAGCCAAACCTCCAGAAATCCTTCTGCCCTTTGTCTTTTTGATTTCTGTCATCCTTTATACCCTCACCCAAGAGAATAAATGTCTTCAAATCCCTTGTCCTGGCAGATATTTTTTTTTTTGAAAAGGTAAAAGCCATAAAATGCCGACCTCATTTTGAATGATAAATTGATGCCTCGTTGTATCTCTGGTATAAAAGAGAACCCCCCCCCCCCAAAAAAAAAAACCCTCTAAAAAATAAAGGACACAGAGAGCGATCTCCAGCATCGTTGCTTGTATGGCACTCACCATGGTAACGTCTCAAAGTTTCTTTATCGGAAAAGAATGAATAACTGAGGTGATCGCCTGAAGAAAGCAAAGAGGGAAGATTAACTTTACACATTTCAGTGTCATATGGCAGCACCCGGGCAACTGTCGATTAAATAGGAATTTATGTTGAAGAAGATGGTTTAAATATTAACTGGTCTATTTGGCTGCAATGAGTGATGAATTTGCAAGTCCAATTTTCAGTGGTATAGAGGGACAATGGTTTTCAGGGGCACAAAGCTCTCTCTCTCCCCCCCCCCCCCCCCCCCCCTCACACACACACCCTCTCCTGTTTTAAATGACAATGCCTGGTGTTTTAGTGATATGTTTTTGAAAGGATTTTGTTATGTCGAGTGTTAATACACAATCATTCCTGCTTGATCGACCGCATTTAATATTTTTTTCTTCCTTTTTAAGGAAAAGCGCACCAAAAGCTTAAATATTGATGGGCAAGGGAGGGAATGAAAAACCCTTTAGGGCTTTTCTTTTGGACTATTTGCTTCATCCTAGAGTAGAACTACTGCACCACCGAGGATTTGATTTATTGAAGCCTACTGAGCACTGAAATGCAAGTTTGTACATCTCCAATAAACACATCATGCTCACCCTCTGCCTCCCTCAAAGATGCCTGGGACCCCAGGTTTTGCCCAAGTGTTTTAGAGAGCACTGAGACTGGGATCAAAACATCTGCATGGAAGTAGATGGGGAGCCTTCTTGCCCCAAAAACAACTTGTAGAACTAACACATTTAACTCCTGGTCTTTTGTGCAATTGCTGGCAAAATAATAATTCCGCATTCACTGTAGGATCTGCCTGCACCCGTTATGGGTTTACCTAGAGATTGCACATTGGGGACCCCAAGGTAGTAAATGAGCCTTTAATGTCGTCCCAGTATTCAGAAGTGCCAGAGCTGTTCAGCAGGGGAACATAGGGACAAGAGTAGGTCACTCAGTTTTGTAAAGTGCATCACCATTCTTTGAGATCAGGGCTAATCGGCACCTCAAGTTCATTTATCCCCATTCCGTGATGCCCTTACCCAGCACAAATCTCTGGAGCTCAGCATTGAAAGCTCCAACAGTGTTAGCGTCCACAATGTTCTGGTGAACAGAATTCCAGATTTTGAGCCCTCTTTGTGTTCAGCAGTGCTTCCTTCCCCCTTTTCCCTTGTTGGCCCAGCTCTGATTTCTTAGATTGCCTCCTCTTCACTCCTGATTTCCCTGTGCGAGGAAGTAGATTCTCTGCGCCCGCCTGCTGAATCCTTTTAAGACCCTGTCAAATCCCTTTCATGTTTAAAAAATCCATTTTATTTCTGCATAGTTCCTTAAAATATTCATCAAAACCTGCTTGCTTCCCACATTTTATTATGAAATATAAGATTGGATGAAAACGTATCAGAGTGGAGTTACTTCAATTAGATCCCAATTTTGAAAAGAAAATTGTTCACTTAATTCATTGATAATTCAGCTTCCCAACTCCCAGGAATGAAAATTAGTTCGGAACCTTGACCAGAATTAAGTAAGAAGCTAAAGAAAATGCCAGTTAAGTATCTCCTTGTACAGTTTTCATCGAAAAACATCGCATAATTTTCAGGGGAAAAAATGTCAATCTCGATTTGATTTGAAAGGACGTGGCAAGAGGGCCAGATAGCATGGTGAAGTCATTCAATATAGCAGACCTGGTCACATGAATGGTTTACTCTTTACTCAGTCGGCCTTTCAACATACAGCATGAAATTTCCAATGCCTTGTAGAAATTAATCACCCCAGTATTGTACTGGGCGATGCTACTCTACAGATCACAAAGGGACAGTGATGTGAATTCTCATGAGTTTCAACCATAAATGTACAGATGAATCAATTGTTTGTAATAATGCCCAAGCTTATTTTAACCCCTATGCAAAAAGAAATTCTCTTTTCATTCCTTTTGCAATAAAGAATGAAGCTCTGAAAATTCAGTCCAATCTAAATTAATTTCCATGATATTTCATCAGGAGGTGAAGACTGGTGAAAAACATTGTTTTATAGTCCACTTCATCCTTCATGCAGTGTCCAACTGCCCACCACCACCGGCTGCACTATCCATAAAACATCCTTAAACTCTTAACATTGACACTGATACATAATACCGGATAATGAAGTAGGAAATAAAACACCTATCTCCACGTACATTTCATGGCATGATTTTATGGCTCACAGATCAAATATTTTTTTAAAAATATTGTTCCAAACATTGAAGAGTAAACTGGCTGATTTGAATCAGTAGCTTAAACAAGGTGCTGAAATTCTTTAATCATGGAACATCATCAACGATTCAGGATGTGAAGAACTTTGATCTGGCACTTAAAGGGGAGGCCGAGAATACTCTTAACTAAGGAAAAATCAGCAGATATCCACGCGATGTGTCCCGTGAGATTGTAGTCCTTTCTTCCAGTTCATACAAACACATTGTTTGTTAAAAAGAAGTGTTCTTGAAATTAAAGTATTTGGCATTTCCTTTGTGCTCTGAAAGAATATCTAATTAAACCTCATGCCAGCTTGATGCAAAATTGTTTGAAACTACCGCAAAAGGGGATTCTCTCCCCACCCACCACCCAAAACCCCCAACATTTTAAGTATTCGGCTTTACGGAGAATGAAGGCTGCTCTAAAGGAAAAGATTGGCAGCGCTAATTCAGATCTTTTATTGCACAAGTTCGACTGTTTCAGGTTACTGTAAGTTAACCAGGCAAATCAGTTAACAACCAAAATCATTCAAAATTTCATGAACAAAGGCTTTTTCTACTTATTTCGATCATCCATATCAGATCTTTCCCTTTGCAAAAACAGGAAAAATCTTCAAAGCAAGAAGTATAAAATGTGGTTTATGTTTCTGTTCTTCTTCCAAGGGCCGATGCTCTGCTTTACAAATCACCCAGTGAATGGCCAAGAATAAAGATTTTTTTTTAATAAGTAGTAGAATGACACTTAGGTAGGGATTTCCAACACAGATACATTTAAAAAAAACAATTCTGCATGGCTTAGCACGGGGCTGCTGTCAATCCACCTCCTGGGGGTCACAATGCCTCACAATCCTTCTCTGCGGTGCATAGTCAAAGCAGGAAGATCTTGGAGCCTTTATTCAGTGTGAGCTTCCCATTAACTTGTGCCTCAACAGCAGCAGCAGCAGCAGCTAATCCAGTGGACTGAAGACAAGAGGGCTAATTAGGGACAAGCTCCGACTGTCGAGCCCACTGATAATTGCTTGGTGGCCTTTATGGCGCAAAGGACTGAAATGGACTGGGCTTGAACCAACTCTCTATACATTGCTTACAAGCGTAAATTAGACATTGGCTGTGTGAATGCTGAGCAGAAAATTACTGCCAGAATAGTAGAGATAATGAATAGGTTGGCTAAGCATTCAGGAGTTAAATTAAAAAATCCATTTTGAACCAAGTGAGAATAGGTACGAGGGAAAGTGCTAATTGTTCCCCATATTGCAACAACTGGGCTGGCTTTAAATTAATTTATCTTACCAATTGCAAAAAAAGGGAGTGCATAAACGAGTCTTGCCCCTGTTGAAATGCTTGCTTATTTTTCACCTGCGTTTGTTTTTTCCCCCTAAATTATTCCTAATACATCTAATAATGAAGGCTGACGTGGGTGAATTGCTGTACAATCTCACTGTGGAAACGAACAGACAGAAATATAAACGACGCAATGTTCTTTTGCAGAAAAAGTATCTTATGCGCCAAGCAAATTGTAACACTAGTCTCTTTTTTTTTACCCACTTCTCTTCCCCTCCCCCCTCTCACACCACAGAAGAGCAAACTGCGAGCTTTCCCCCAATGGGCCAACGAGGAGAATTCAACTAAATTTATTATCTTAACGATAATCTCCATCATCTGCATCTTTGGGGTCCTTGTTGCATCAGGGGTCATCTACTGCCTCAGGCATCGTTCTCACCAGGCGCTGAAGGAGAAGCTGGGCACACTGGGACATGATGCCACCTCCGGTTCAGATGCCACAAGCGCCTACCAGGTAATAATTACCTTTAATTAGTGTTTGGACAGCCGTTCAGAACTTGTGTGTATCTGAAGCCACCAAACTAAATGAGAGAATGGCTATTTCTTCTTTGCCAATTCAGCGTACATTGTACTTCTAGACATTATTTTGTAATGGAGCATAATTTACCGTCAGGTTCAGTCTATTTTCTATTGTTTTCAGATGTGTCCATGATTGAGGACTGGTTAAAAACAGACCAGCCAACAATCTATAATGTTTTCACTGGGCTGCTCCCTCTGCTATCAATAGTAAAGCCTATTAAAGGGCACATCTGATTAGAAAAATTCTCATGATAAAATAATAATTCAAGAGCACAAAAGGGAACTTATTAAATGAAATGAAAATATTATTATTATTATCATGGTATCTATAAGACACTTTAGTCCTGCCGACAGAGCATTGGTTCAGATCATATTCGTGTTTGTTTGAAGCCTAGCATCGGAGCCATAATATGCTGATCTGAAAGAAAGAGACAGAGAGAGACAGAGGGTCAGGGTAGGTCGCTGGCCAGCGGTTTTCCCTCCTTTGCAGTAAATTGCATTTTGTGACCCGCTTACCAGGCCTTATCACAAACCATTTGGTTAGTGATCAACCTGATGGCATTAGCTTGCGCCGTGGAAAATTGGAAACCTGTTTACAATTTCCAGGAGGGCACATTGGCACAATTCGGTGCTAGTTGTGGGAAACATGCCGGCATCCTTCATCTGAACCCCACTGACCTCCAAAAACACTACCACATATTCAAAGGATGTACGGTTGGCTAGTAATATTTCTTGAATGAGAATTAGAGCTGTCTGTCTGTGAACGTGATTCAGCAGGAAAGGGAGTGACAGGGAGCTGGGGGTGGGAGGGGTGTGGAAACCAGCTCGTGCAGTGATTCCTCAGACCAATAGATTCTGTCCACGCAACCAAAGAAACCTCTGACAAGAACACTTAATAATCTATCAGATAAGAGTTTACTCCACTGTTCCCCTCACTGATCCACTGGATGAATGATAAGCAAAGGGCACACTTTTCAAACCACTGTCTGGCAGTCACAGTAGTCAGTGCTAGGTTGTTCACCGGCATGTTTTAAAATAATGGATCTGACCATTTGAAAGTAACTACACATGTGCATAATATGTAAAAATAAAAGACAAGGAAACTACCATTTAAATGTGGATACTACATTAAAAGCCTTCAGTGAAATCTATCAGCACAATTTAACAGAAAAAACAGTTCAATTTTGGGCACGTTTGTAGAGTGCTTCTCAACGCCTTCAGCGCCGAGAACGATCGCGCTATCAAATGGGACTCTGTTTTTTCTAGCCTCAGCGAGGAAAGCCCTGCCAAGGCCACTCTTCATTTCCCTCTTCAGTACAGGAAGAGATCAGCCACCATTTTTAAATGACTACAGCCCAACAACCCAGGGGCGTCCGATGGCCTGGGAGACCCCCACCCCCACCACCACCACCCCAGATGCCGTTATGCTTTGTTCATATTGTGTAGACCAGTGCTAAACAGCGCCATGGCGAGGTTTCCCAGGCGTAGACATATTAAAATTAAAATGAGGCTAACTGCTCACTTAAAAATGCAAATCTGGAGCCCACTCAGTGAGGCAAGATCCCGATAGATCTTGCAAGATTTCGGGCGTGACGAGGCTGTGTGATCGCGCCGCAAGTGTCATTTTAGGCAAGTTTGGCAGGGTGTTTCTCGCTGGCTTTTCCGGTGACATCCGTGCATTTAGTCATTTTTCTGTGCTTTGGGAGTTTCTTAGAACTTGTTTCAACAATGGGGAGCTGAACTCGCTGACGAGACAGCCTCCTCCGAGATCGGGTGGACAATTTGAAAGGGTGCCCTAATCTCTAAGTGAGCTTGTGGGTCCCCTGCACCTCCACCCATGTGCAATTTCACCTCCCGCACACAGTGCTTTACCCACCCCCGAGTGGGGATACCCCGTTATGGGGTTGCTGAGAGCTCCCACCTTTCAGGCCATAGCAAGGTCTCCCAGGCGCAAGCTTTCCTTCCCGGGCTTCAGGAGAATCGGGCGGCAACATATTTAAATGAGCCACAAGAATGAATATATGGATCTCGTGGAGTGGGGGCGAGATCCAGATCGCAACATCTCACGAGATCCTGTTAGATATCGTGAGGCGTTGAGAGCATCGCAAATCTCATGAAAGTTAAAGGCCCCGTAACATCACCGAGTCTGGTGTGATAAGGCCATTTGATTGCACCCTTAAATGATCAAAACTATAAATCCAGCACTAAGAATCACCAATGAGATCTCTGCATTTAATAGTAAAGAGTTTTAGTCGTATAAATTGTGTAATTTTCCTGTTCAAATCTATACATGAGAACTGGTTGGTGGAAAATAGGATGGGAGGAGCCGGGGTTGGGGGACGGGGGTTGGGGGGGGAGGGGGGGGGGGGGGTTCTTCTTGTAGTGAAAATAAAAATATTTAATGTTCATTAATCTCGTCCTTTCCAAGTTTGAACCTGAATCTAGTTGTAATTTAGAAAACAGCAATTTATCATTCAAATTGGAAATTACAATGAGCTGTTGACTGCTTATGTGCTTGGCTATCTCTCTCTTTCATATGAAAATAAATAGATCAGCTTTATTTATCAGATATAGCCGAGAGTAATCTAAAATGATAGACCAAAAACACTGAAAGAAAGGAAGGCAGATATATTTGGAGCATTCTTAGAACGATTTCTCATTTAGGATCCCAGAGAAGTTCTGAGTGCAGACGATAATTTGACCAGAAAAAAATTTGAGTTGACATTAATAAACAAACAATTATTCTATACATCAAGTCGGAGAAAGATCCATGCTGCAAATTCAGCTGCAATATTTTTTTACATGACAAGCTGAATTTGTTAGCGCTGCTGTCCCAGTTTGGCACCAGTGGCAATCATGGGGATAATGTCAGAACAACACTTTGGTTTTAACTTCAGAGCAAGTTGTTAAATACTAATATTTGTGTCAGAGTTCTTTTTTTAAAAAATCTATATCGTTACAATGAGAGGAATTACCAAGGCAACAATAGCTTTACAAGCAGAAATTGATTGGGTTAAAATTTGTATTTGTAATATTGCTGAAATAATTTCAGGGAAATATCTTAAAATATGGGTGGGATGAGGGGTGAGGGTGGAATCTGAGTTTGACGTCATTTAAACGCATCCAACACACCCAATCTCTGATTATTATATGCAAAGGTTCCACTATATGATGGTCCTAATTAATTGTATTGGTAATTAAACATTTTCCCCAGTGCAGGATTTATTTAAGTTTCTGCAAGTGACCTTTTTGCCTTTCCTCCTGAGGGCCCAGCAGTTAAGTCCATATTGATTTTATAATGAGCTCAACTAGAGTTAATAACGAAGCAGATCTTATATTTATTGGATAAATGACAGCTATAGGTGAATAGAGATAGCTGAATGTATTGTCAGAGGCAAGCAGATGTAGGGAAGGTCTGTCAAAGAGTGTTAGGAGGGGGAGGGAGATGCACGTCAATTTGGCCTGCCATTAGAGAGTGATTATCAATACGATGACACACCAAGAATTGATGTTCATTGGCATTGAACAATACTTTGCTGGTTGAAACTGATGTACTGCTGGCTCAAATAGCGTTTTGTTTAATAAGCTAATGGAAGTAAGTTGGGACTGTGGCAGGAATTCTCCATTTGTAGTGATACACTTTTTCCGCCGGCAGCTCATCCCCGCCCGTGGGTTTTGTGGCGGCGTGTGGGAGGTTACAATGGGAAATCCCATTGACAAGTGGCGGGAAAATAAAAAGCCGTCGCCAGCGAACGGTGCACGGCTGGGAAACAGGCGGCTGGGGGACCGGAGAATCCCGCCCTGTTTCATCAACTTTTATGCCATTGCTCCTCTGATAGCTGCGTGGGGAAAAGTACTGCCCGATGTGGTGCTGAGCTGGACGTACCAGATGGCCTCAGATTCGACCTGTGTTCTTAACTAGTTTAGCTGACCTCAGGAAGGGCAGTAGTTAGAGGCTGATATAAATGGGTGGGGAAGGGAAAGGTTCTCCTTTCTTGATTGCTGTGCATCAACCTGGCACCGTGGTTAGCACTGCTGCCTCACAGCACCAGGGACCCGAGTTCAATTCCAACCATCGGTGACTGTCTGTGTGAAGTTTGTACCTTCTCCCCGTGTCTGCATGGGTTTCCTCCGGGTGCTCCGGTTTCTTCCCACAGTCCAAATATGTGCAGGTTAGATGGATTGGCTGTATTAAATTGCCTCTTCGTGTCCAGAAGACTGGGTGGGGTTATGGGGTTATGAGGATAGGGAGAGGTCGTGACCCTAGATTGGGTGATCTTTCAGAGGGTTGGTGCAGACCCACTGGGCCGAATGGCCTCCTTCTGCACTGTAGGGATCCTACTCCAACTCCTGCTGGAGCTGTAGATATTGGATGAGGCCAAGATTGCATGTGACTAAACAGTCTCTGGCACTGTGCGCACTGTCCATGTTCACACTGGGGAAAATGGCCACTTGGACAAGGTACCGCAGGAAGGGCTGTATCCAGCTAGAGTCAGTGCTTTGAGAAGAGGGAAGGAAGTAAAAATGAAAAATACTTAATGTTTGGTTGGCCTTTATCTTCAAAATTCCATGTTGCAATTTGTATTTAAAAGGAGTTTTCTTTTATTTTATTGACCAGGAACCTGATCCTAAGTATGATTCAATGGTGTTAAATCAGTGGCGCTCTCGCCAGCTGAGATCCAGATCTCGAAGTTTAAATAAACCGTGCGGCTCGTTTAAATACCCGGACACCAGATTCAGCCGGCATCCAGGACTCAACGGTCGTGCCTGGGAGACCTCGCCATGGCGCCTTTTAGTTCTGGTCCACACAAATGTGGCCCCGGTGTAATGGCACCTGGGGGTGTCACACAGCCCAATGGAGACACCCGGGTGGTCAGAAACAGGGCATGGTAGTACCCTGGCACTCCCACGCCACCTGGCACTGCCAGGGTGCAAGCTGGCAGTTACAGGGTGCCCTGGTGCCAGTTTGGCATTGCCAGTGGTGTTCCCAGGGTCTCACCAAGGTTGGGGGGGGGGGGGGTGTGGTCATTAAAGCAGGGGTTCCCTGAAATGGTCGGGGTGGGAGGAAGATCAGGGCTGCTGGACAAAATGGCGCCTTGATCTGCGAGGAGCCTTTCACTCGGCAGCAGGAAATCCCTCTTAATGCGGCCTTGGTGGGTAGAAGCACAGCCAAAGATTGCATAGAATTCACAGGCAGAAGAAGGCCATTTGGCCATCAAGTCTGCACCTACCCTTGGAAATAGCACCCTATTCAACCCCACACGTCCACTCTATCCCTGTAACCCAGTAACCACTCCTAACCTTTTTTTTGGACACTAAGGGCAATTTAGCATGGCCAGTCCACCTAACCTGCACATCTTTGGATTGTGGGAGGAAACCCACGCAGACATGGGGAGGATGGGCAGATTCCGCACAGACAGTGACCCAGCCGGGAATTGAACCTGGGACCATGGAGCTGTGAAGCAACTGTGCTAACCACTGTGCTACCGTCGAGGAACACCCCACTAAATGCACCATTCACCGGACTTTAACTGGAGTCCGCTGAATCACGTCCACAGTTTCAGAAGAGGACAGAATTGAGTATTGATGGCTTTCTCAATCATTTGTTTGAGCCAATTTGTCATATTTCATTTAAGGATGAGGAAATAATTAAGAAAGGGTGATATGCATTCTCATAGGGAAACCTTTATGAAAGTTCAGTTGATAAATGCATCGCCTAGAATGAAACTGAGCTGTATGGTCTCTGAAGACCACTCAACCTCATCTGGACCAAGCAGTGGAATTTAACCTGGACAATAATGCTTCTGGGCTCGTGATGTGAAAGACCTACCAGGGTTCTCAATTTCAATATCTATCGAGTAACCCCTGCTGGAAAGGATGTGTCTGTGGACGTGTTCAGGCTCAGTTATCATCTAATCCTTGGCTGCAGAGACAACTTGCATTCAATGTCTGACTCAAGCATGAACAATGGGCAATTCACAGACGGCAACACACAACAGGCAGGGAACCGTAAGCTGCTAATAACCGAATTCCTTCAGGAAAAATGGCTGAAACAAAATTGGGAAAGTTTAAAAAACAAAATGCATGGAGTACATATTAAATTAAAAGCCTGATTGCTTGTCCATAGGGTGTCACGGCAAAATATGTTGGAAAGTCTGAAGCCTGTAACTGAAGGAATAGGAAAACAGCTGTGACAAGGGACACTGTCAGTGCTACACTGGGATTGGTCTGCAAAGATATCTGCAGGTCAATTAATTTTCTTTCACCTTCACATAAGTGGGTCCAAGTGAGCGCACATTTTCTCCATGGGGGTAAGGGAACATGGATAGTGTAAGGAGAGGCATTAAGGCATACTTTAACTGGTGAACACTTTAGCGCCTGAATGTTGGAACCCAACAAGGCTATTCTACTGTGTCTGTGCTGGTCCTTTGCGAGAGCGGTAGAAAATTAATCTTGCTGCTCCCTTGTTCTCCCCACAGTCCTGTTTGTTTGTTCCTCTGCGGACAAATATTGATCCTGTTTTCACTTTTTTTTTAAAAAGAGCAGCATAACCACTGTTACATGGGGATGTGCAGGGCTATGGCAAAAATGCAGCAGAGTGGAATTAGGTGAGTTGTTCTTGCCGGCATAGACATGCTGGCCGGCATGGGCACAATGGCTTCCTTCTGTGCTGTAACCATTCTATAATGCTCTGAATTCCATGTTCCAACAAACCACAATGAAAATAAATTTTGCCCAACTCACTCCCACTCTCAGTGATCATTTTAAATTGATACTTCCGCATCACCGACTCCCCAGTCTTAGGAAATAGACTTTGCTAATCAAATTATATATTTTGCATATCTATATATAAATGCTGCTGTCCATCTTAACCGTTTTAAATAATTATTTATGACCTTCACACCTTCCACATTAGTGTTAAAGTGTTGTTTGTGGACCTGAATTCACAGAAACGCATGTATAAACTGGGCTATGTACTCCGCAGCACCAGGAACTCCGCTACCGGCAGTGGGCGCCGGTGAATCCAGCACGGACAGAAATGTCCTTCCAATGCTCCAGTCTCCCGCTGGCGTTGGGATCGAGGTTTACGCCAGCGGGAGGATCCAAATGGGTCATTAAGACCCATTCGCATCCTATTAACGGGCCAGGCACCATATTGTCCAGGTCCTCGTGATTCTCCGGTTCTCTGGGCCAGGAATCACGCAGGCGAGAATTGGTGCAGGTCTTGACAAGTGTGTACCTGACACGGTGGATCTTGTGGTGGGCCAAGTGGAAAACTCTTTAAGGGAGCTGCTACCGAAGTTCCTCCCCAAAATGCAAGACTCACCTGTGCAATACACCTGCTGGCCCAGGCATAGGAAGCAGCACCTGTCAATTCCTGGAAAGAGAAAACCAGTCAGCTGGGTTTCAACTTCCTCAGATCTTTAATCTGCAAGCATTCATTTCTCTGTGACACTGATATTACTAGGCTGTGATAGACAGCTTCCACACACACCCAGCTTCCGCATTGTTCCATTCCTCTCCCTTCACGCTGAGTGCCTTTTATGTAGTCAGCTGTGAAGATGTTTATAAACATCAAGTTATAATTGACCGCATGATTGAGTCATAGAGGTTTACAGCATGAAACAGGCCCTTCGGCCCAACTTGTCCATGCGACCACTAAGCTAGCCCCATTTGCCTGCATTTATAGAGTCATAGAGGTCTACATCAAATGGAGTTAAGTACTTTCTGTTGGTTCTGTTAGTTCACCCCCGTACTGTGCGTGAGTGGGGATCTAGAAAATCACGGGAGGTTTTGAATTGCATTGAGCGGGAGGGGCAGGGGTGCTGAATTGCACTCCGGGGGAGAGAGGGGCCCAATGCCAGACCTCGCTGTTGGGCCTCCCGCTGAAAATGGCAGCTCGATATCGGGATTCCCTGGGGAATCTCTCACAATCCTCACCATGCAGAAATTTGCATGGCTGAGGATTGGAACTCGCTTCCTGATTTGCGCTCCCAGTGTGAGAGTTGCAATGCTCAAAACGCCTCACCAGATCCACCAGCGTCTCGCGAGATGTCACAATCTGGATATCTCGCTCACTGGACCTGATCCAGATCAGCATATTTAAATAAGCCATTAGGATTCTCCTGGCCCCCAGATTCTAATGGTCGTGACTGGGTGACCTTGCTGGGCGTCATTTAGTACTAGTTTCCACAAACGTGAACCAGTCAGAATGGTACCCTGGGGGCTCTCCCAGGCCATGAGAGATCCCCGGGTGGTCAGGGACAGAGCAGGGTGGCACCCTGCTCCTCCCTCTGGCACCTAGGTACTTTGGCCCTGCCAGCCTGTAACCCTGGCGATGCCAACCAGGCACCTTGGGAGTGCCAGGCTGGCACTGTCAGGTGCCCAGGTAACACTGCCAGTCTGACAGGAACACTGCCAGGGTGCCCTGGTGCCAGGTGGAGGGGGGTTTGAGGGGGCATTCCCATTGGCCTCTCCGAGGTTGGGGGGGGGGGGGGGGGGGGGGGGAAAGGGTTGTCAAAAACATCGTGGGGCTGAATGGTTGGGGGGGGGGGGGAGATCAGGGCAGCCAGCTAAAATAGTGCCCTGGTCTGCAAGGAGCCTTCCCTGCTGGGCATACCAGAGGAAATGACTCTAAGTGCGACCTCGACTGAGAAAAATTCCCCGAGGCCAAATGACACTGCAAACGAACTGAATAACGGGATGTTTCCAGGTGCTACAGCAGCCGAGAATCATCCTGCTAAACGTGCCCAAAACCAGGCATAGCTTTTTCCAGTTAAATCGCTCCCATAGTATCCCGATTGGAGAACACTGCCCACTGTCTCTCACAGTGATCATTGATATAACTGCTGGAACATGAGTGGGGCGGAATCGCCCCCTGCTGGTGTTTGGCAGATGGTGGGGCATAAAATGGGAGCCAACCCACTCATACCCACTGTTCTCCATATTACTCTGGGCGGGAAAGGCCTCAGACAGTCCTCACAGCGTTACGCCAAATGGTTAAAATGTTTCCGCCTCCATCACAACAATATATGTGGCTGGAAAAGGCAGAAAGAAGGAGGTCAGCCTGATACTTTTGGAATGACTGGGGGGGGGGGGGGGGGGGGGGGGGGGGGGGGGGTTGCGGTGGTAGCTCCTTCAAGGGATCCCGTGCCAATTTCGGGCACCATCCCCAAGATTATACTTCCACTTACCTCGGCCGCCAAGCATGCCCCCCCCCCCCCCACCCACCCCCCGAAATGCTCGCCCCCACCCCCACCAAGATCCATCTCTGCCTAACAGAATCCCAGACATACCTGTAAATCTGGCATCCTTGCCATCCCTCACTTCAGGACTGCTTGTAGTTCCAGCAGCAGCCACTATTGCATTCTGGCGCTGCTGGGACTACTCACCTGCCAGCAGATTAGGTTACCTGGCATTTCTCGAGGCTGGGACTCCCTCTGAGGTGCAGAAGTCCACATTTACCTTGTTAAGGCTGCCACCAACGTATTATTGCAGCAGGGCAGCCATTTTTAAAGATGACGGGCTCAAGCCCAATATTTCTACTAGGGAGTGGGGACCGGAAATATGCCCCCCACCCCCCCCCCCCCCCCCCCCAAAATAAAAATTCAGTACATTGATATTAAATTCAAATAATAAAAGCAACTGGACCTAACCAGGGGTCTTCAATTGCCCAGCGGCCAAACTGATGATTACTTCATGGTGGTTGGATCTATAGATGCCTTAGATAGAACATAGAAAAACACAGCACAGAACAGGCCCTTCGGCCCACGATGTTGTGCTGAACCTTTGTCCTAGATTAATCATAGATTATCATAGAATTTACAGTGCAGAAAAATACAGCACAGAACAGGCCCTTCGGCCCACGGTGTGGTGCCGAACGTTTGTCCCAGATTAATCATAGATTATCATAGAATTTACAGTGCAGAAGGAGGCCATTCGGCCCATCGAGTCTGCACCAGCCCTTGGAAAGAGCACCCCACCCAAGGTCAACACCTCCACCAACACTAAGGGCAATTTTGGACACTAAAGGCAATTTATCATGGCCAGTCCACCTAACCTGGACATCGGAGCACCCGGAGGAAACCCACGCACACACGGGAGGATGTGCAGACTCCGCCCAGACAGTGGCCCAAGCCGGAATCGAACCTGGGACCCTGGAGCTGTGAAGCAATTGTGCTATCCACAATGCTACTGTGCTGCCCTTAAGAACAAATTAATCTACACTCCATTATTCTACCGTAATCCATGTATCTATCCAATAGCCGCTTGAAGGTCCCTAATGTTTCCGACTCAACTACTTCCACAGGCAGTGCATTCCATGCCCCCACAACTCACTGGGTAAAGAACCTACCTCTGAAATCCCCCCTATATCTTCCACCATTCACCTTAAATTTATGTCCCCTTAAACTATGTAATAGTTTGTTCCACCCGGGGAAGAAGTCTCTGACTGTCGACTCTATCTATTTCCCTGATCATCTTATAAACCTCCATCAAGTCACCCCTCATCCTTCTCCATTCTAATGAGAAAAGGCCTAGCACCCTCAACCTTTCCTCGTAAGACCTACTCTCCATTCCAGACAACATCCTGGTAAATCTCCTTTTGGGCGGGATTCTCCCATACCCGGTGGAGCGGGGGGTCCCAGCGGGATGGAGTGGCGTGAACCACTCCGGCGTCGGCCTGCCCCAAAGGTGCAGAATCCCCTGCACCTTCAGGGGCTAGGCCGGCGCTGGAGTGGTTTGCGCCCTACTGGCTGACGTGGAAGGCCTTTGGCGCTGTGCTAACCGGCGCCGAAGGGACTCCGCCGGCCAATGCGAGTCCGCGCATGCAAAGGAGCATCAGTGGCTGCTGATGTCATCCCTGCGCATGCCCTGGGGGTGGGTTTCACCTACGCGTCGGCCATTGCGGAGGCTCACACGGCCGACGCGTAGGAAAAGAGTGCCCCCATGACACAGGCCCGCCCGCGGATCAGTGGGCCCCGACCGCGGGCCAGGCCACCGTGGGGGCACCCCCCCGGGGCCAGATCGCCCTGTGCCTCCCCCCAGGATCCCGGAGCCTGCCCACGCTGCCAGGTCCCGCCGGTAAGGGACCTAGTCTAAACTACGCCGGCGGGACTGGCAAAGACCCAGCGGGACTTCAGCCCACCGCGGGCTGGAGAATCGGCTGGGGGGGTTGCTGCGAGCTGCCGCCGACCGGCGCGGCACGATTCCCGCCCCCGCCAAATTTCCGGCGCCTGAGAATTCGGCGGACGGCGGGGACAGGATTGACGCCGCCCTGCGGCGATTCTCTGACCCGCCGTGGGCCGGAGAATCCCGCCCCTTGTCTCCGTTCGACGAGTGTCTTTCCATCCACAGTGAAAATGTTGGATAATATATTTGCTTTTTCTTTATTTGTGCCAACACTTTTTTCCTGATTCTCACATGCACATCAGGGTGATTGGTTCCGTCAGGTGTGCATATACTCTTTGGGCGGGATTCTCCGGTCGCCTACGCAGAAATCTTGTTCGGCGATTGGCCGGAGAATCAAAATTTGTAACCAAATCGGGGGCGGCGCCACTTTTGCGATGCTTCACCCCCTCCAAAGCAATGTACACTGTGCTACTTATCAACGGCCTCCGGACGCTGCCTGCGCAAGGTTCTGAGCATTGGGGGGCCGATGCTCCGCATCCAACCGGCCAACATCCTGGCGGCGAGGGTCTCTCATGATGTCATCCGGCAGGAACTCAGCGTGGCGGCTGTGGACTCAGTCCAGCGCCGCCACATCGGGGGAGGAGTGATCCACAGGCGGGGGGGGGGGACTTTGCCAGGGCACTGTGGGGGGGGGGGGAGGGGGGGCAGTGGAGGGGGGGGGGGGTGCTAGGGCATGCGAGCCGGCCAAAGAGGGGGCACTATTTTGCAGGCCGGGTCCGCGAGCGGTCGGCGCCATGTTGCACAGCGCGGCAGCTGCAGGCCGCCGCCTTGCGCAGGCACGGCCACGGGCCTGGCAATTCTCCGGACCATATCGGGAGCTAGAGCCTGGTGCTCTACGGCTGCCTTGTGGCGAGCCCCCAGCAAAATGGAGGATTGGTGGTCATTTTGCGACATTTGTTATAACGTAAAACGCCACCGTTCCCACTCTGGCGTGAGGACATAGCCTCAAAAATCGGAAAATCCAGTTCCTGGTTGGTTCAGCACTTCATTATGCATGTCACTTCTTGCAGTTTAACAAGGTCCTATCTCAAGACTGCACTACTCCATTCTGTTGTCCCCACAGCAACCCAAGATTTGTCCTTGGTTACCAATGGCCTCTGGCTGACAAATAAATGTCTGCCAATTGTTCCTCTGTTTTCATGTTTGCCAACCTGTCGTTTAACCAAGTTTACTATTATTGAATTTCTCTCTTGTATAAAGGTTTCTTCTTGTTGTTAGAGATGTTAAAACAGATTTTCCCTTCTCTTCCTTACCCGAGTAAAAATGTTCGTAATATCTAAAGTTTCAACTCAGTTTTCCATCCCCGGCATTATCTTGGTGAAGTGTCTCCATTGTTCACTTTAAGTACTTTCCAGAACACGGTACACTAACTAGCCAAATGAATATTTTGTACCTCTGGATACCTTTTTATTTACTCCAGTCCTCCATGTCCCAGATTTGAACCTTTCAGTCTCTCTCTTCATCACCTTTCCCTCTTATATCCATTATGGGCAAGATTTCTACCCCCCCCTACCCCCCTCCTCCCCCCCCCCCCCTCTCCCCCCCCCCCCCCCCCCCCCTCCCCCCCGCAGCCTGCTTTGCGGTGCCAGTGGCCGGTGACAGGGTCCTCCAGTCTCGCCTCTGTCATAAAACTGTAAGATACAGGAGCAGAATTACGCCAATTGGCCCATAGAGTCTGCTCCAGAATTCAATTATGGCTGATATGTTTCTCATCCCCATTCTCCTGCCTGATCCATAACCCCTGATCCCCTCATTAAGCAAGAACCTATCTATCTCAGTCTTAAAGACACTCAGTGATTTGGCCTCCACAGCCTCTGTGGCAAAGAGTTCCACAGATTCACCACCCTCTGGCTGAAGAAATTGCTCCTCACCTCTGTTTCAAAAAATCACCCCTTCAATCTGAGGCTATGCCCTTGGATCCTAGTTTCTCCCACCAGTGGAAATATTCTCTCCATGTTCACTCTATCTAGGTGTTATGAGCCAGGGTTTAGAGAACCCCCAAAGTGTATCATGGAGTTCATCTGACCGACAACTTTTACTAGATTGTGGTATGGGGAGCACACAGCCCACTCTACAGGTGTGGTGCAGCAGAAATTTAGAAGTAATTTTTAAAGCAAAACAATGTTCATTCTGGAACTCAGTTAACCTTTTTAAAACATACAGGGAACATCTTAGCAACCATCAATTCAAATACAAGCTCCAAAGAATACAAAAATCTAATTAATTCTTAAACTGTCCTTTTAATATCCATAAGACAAAAAACCTTTTGACAGAAGCACATCAGGTTTAAGTTCTCTACTGAGAGCAGCTATCACTTTGAATTCACCAAATGATCTGGAGATAGTCTTTAGACGGCAGAGAGATCAAAATCACACCTTCTTTGGCTGGCATCAGCTCCCAACACTAAACCAAAAAACACAGACACACCCAAGCTTTTCCTCAAAGCAAAACTAAAAAGCAGAGCCAACGCTCAGCTCCACCCACACTGTGACATCACTGCAGCCACTTGAGCAGACAAACATTTCTTAAAGTGACATTCCCATGACATAGGCCTCATAGAACAGTATCCTGTAAGCTTCAATGAGATCCCCCCTCATCCTTCTAAACTCATCGAATAGAGAACAAGTGTCCTCAACCGCTTCTCATACGACAAGTCCTTCATTCCGCGGATCATTCTTGGGAACCTCCTCTGGACCCTTTCCAAGGCCCGCACATCCTTCTTTAAATACTGGCCGAAAATGCACAAAGCATTCCAAATGGGCTCTGACCAGAGCCTTATACAACCTCAGAAGTACATCCCTGCTCTTGTATTCCAGCCCTCTCAACATGAATGCTAACATTGCATTTGCCTTCCTATTTGCCAACTGAACCTGCATGTTGACCTTAAGAAAACCCTGAACTTGGACTCCCAATTATGCTTCTGATTTCCTAAGCTTTTTCCTAGATAGAAAATAGTATATGCCTCTAATCTTCCTATTATTTAGCAGCCTCTTGTATGGCACCTTGTCAAAGGCCTTCTGGAAATCCAAATAGATCATGTCCACTGGTTTTCATTTGTTTAACTTCCTTATTGCCTCCCCGAACAGGCGCTGGAATGTGGCAACTAGGGGCTTTTCACAGTAACTTCATTTGAAGTCTACTTGTGACAATAAGCGATTTTCATTATTATTTCATTCATTTCATTAAAAGAATTCTAACAGATTTGTCAGGCATCACCTCCCCTTGACGAAGCTGTGCTGACTCAGTCATATTTTGCCTTGTACTTCGAAGTACTCCACAATCTCATCCTCAGTAGTAAATTCTAAAATCTTACTTCAATTGCAGTCAAGCTAACCGGCCTAGAATTTCCTATCTTTTGCCTCCCTCCTTTCTTAAACAGGGGTGTTACATTATCCATTTTTCAATCCTCTGGGACCCTTCTTATCTTCAGTGATTCCTGAAAGTACACCACCAATGCCTCCACAATCTCCTCAAGCTACCTCCTTCAGAACCCTGGGTGTAATCCACCTGGCCCAGATGATTTATCCACCTTCAGACCTTTCAGGTTCCCCAGCACATTCTCCTTAGTGGTGGCCACTTCACTCACCTCTGCCCCTGACTGTCTTGGAGTTCTGGTATGCCACTGATGTCTTGCACCGTGAAGACTGATGCAGAGTACCTATTCAGTTCTTCTACCATTTCCTTGTTACCGATTAATGCTTCTCCAGCCTCGTTTTCTAGTGGTCCAATGCCATTCTTGCCTTTCTCTTAGCTTTTATATATTGAAAAAACTCTTGCTATCTTCCTTTATATTACTAGCTAGCTTACACTGAAATTTAATCTTTTCCCCCTTTATTGATTTTTAGTTGTCCTCTGCTTGCTTTTGAAGACTACCCAATCCTCTGGCTTCCCACTAATCTTCACCATACTGTCTGTTTTTTCCTTTTCTTTTCATGTTATCCTTGACTTACCTCGTCAGCCATGGATTCCTTGTCATCACCTTAGCATGTTACCTCCTCCTTGGGATGCATTTCTGTTCTGCCCCCCGAATAATCCCCCCAAAACTCCCACTATTGCTCTTCCACTGTTTTCCCTGCTAGGCTCCCCTTCCAATCAACTCTACTCAGCTCGTCCCTTATGTCTTTGTCATTACCTGAAAATGAAATGAAATGAACATCGCTTATTGTCACGAGTAGGCTTCAATGAAGTTACTGTGAAAAGCCCCTAGTCGCCACATTCCGGCGCCTGTCCGGGGAGGCTGGTACGGGAATCGAACCGTGCTGCTGGCCTGCTTGGTCTGCTTTAAAAGCCAGTGATTTAGCTCAGTGAGCAAAACCAGCCTTTATTCAATTGTAAAACCATTATGCCTAATTGCAGCTTCTCCCTCTCAAACTTCAGGGTAAACTTTATTTATTTATTTTTTTAAAAACGCATTTTATTCAAACTTGTATCAAAGTAGGTTATAGCAAATAAACACCCCGGGAAACATTCTTCCCAACAATCAACTATACAGTTTGTACAGACTTTTCTCCTTTTTCATCCCCCCTCACGCCAAACAGCTCCTCAAACATGGTCACAAACATCAGCTCCTCAAACATGGTCACAAACATCCCCCACCTTTTCTCAAACTCCCCTGCTGAGCCCCTTACCTCATACTTTATCTTCTCTGACCGTAGGAAGTCATACAGGTCACCCAACCATGCTACTACCCCCGGTGGCGATGCCGACCACCACTCCAGCAAAATTCGTCGCCGTGCAATCAGAGAGGCAAAGGCTATGACATCGGCCTTCCTCCTCTCCATGAAACCCCAAATATCGCCACCAAAGGGTCCGGATCCACTCCCTCCTCCACTGTCCTGGCTAAGACCACAAACACTCCCTCCCAGAATCTTCCCAATTTTTCACAACCCCAAAACATGTGCACATGATTCGCTGGCCCCCGCCCACACCTCTCACTCATCTGCTACCCCCTGAAAGAACCCACTTATTCTCGCACGAGTCATATGCACCCTGTGCACCACCTTAAACTGTATCAGGCTCATCCTTACACAAGAGGAGGTCCCGTTTACCTTTCGCAGTGCCTCACTCCATATTCCCCAATTGATCTCCATTCCCAACTCCGCTTCCCATTTCTCCTTGATCTTCACCACCCACTCGCCTCCCTGCTCCCCCAGCCACTTATATATATCACCAATTCTTCCCTCCCCTTCCACATCCGGAAGCAGCAGTCGCTCCAGCAGGGAGTATCCCAGAAATATAGGGAACCCCTTCCAGACCTTTTGTGCAAAGTCCCTAACGCCAAAGTCCGAAAAAATGCCTTTGGTATAAAGATCGGGAGAGCTTGAAAGATAAACAAGAACCTCGGCAGAATATTCATTTTCACCACTTGGACCCTCACCCCCCACGTTAAGTGCAGTGTATCCCACCACTTAAGATCCTTCTTGGCCTCCTCCACCAGCTTCATTAAGTCCCACTTACGGAGCTCCGTCCATTCCCTCGCTACCTGAACCCCCAAGTACCTAAACCTATCCCTTGCTACCGTCAATGGCATCCCCCCTAAATTAGCCCGCTGTGCCAGCTCATTCACTGGGAATACCTCACTTTTCCCTACATTCAGCTTGTATCCCGAGAACCCTCCAAACCTCCCCAACAGGTCCATAATCCTTCCCATACTCTCCAACGGATCTGAAACATACAACAAGAGGTCATCGGCATAGAGCGACACCCGATGCTCCCTCTGTCCCCTCATTATCCCCTGCCACTCTGCCGACCCCCTGAGAGCCATTGCCAATGGCTCTATGGCCAGCGCAAACAGCAGCGGCGACAGCGGGCACCCCTGCCTCATACCCCTGTGTAAGTCAAAGCTTAGTGAGCTCATATCATTCGTCTTCATCCTCGCTCTTGGCGCCACATACAGCAACCGCACCCATGCCACAAATCTCGGCCCAAACCCAAACCTTCCCAAAACTTCGAACAAGTACCACCACTCCACCCAATCAAATGCTTTCTCCGCGTCCATGGACACCACCATCTCCGGTACCAGAGCTCTCGAAGGATTCATCACCACATTCAACAGCCGTCTTATATTACTCGCGAGCTGTCTGCTCTTCATGAAGCCTGTTTGATCTTCTACAACCACCCCCGGGACACAATCTTCCATTCTCCCCGCCAACAACTTAGCCAATACTTTCACATCCATGTTCAATCGTGATATGGGTCTATATGATCCACACTTCACCGGATCCTTCCCTTTTTTGGGGAATAGTGTGATTACTGCCTGCTTCATTGTCTCAAGCAACCCCCCCTTTTTCAGTGCTTCTTTAAACGTCCCCAACAAATGTGGTACCAGGTCCGCCACAAATTCCTTATAAAATTATGCCGGGTACCCATCTGGCCCAGGGGCCTTCCCTGACTTCATACCCCTGATACTATCCAGCACGTCCCTCAGCCCCAGGGGCTCCTCCAACGCCTGCCTCTTTGCTTCCTTCACCTGGGGAAATTCCAGCTCGTCCAGAAACCACCCCATGTCTCCCTCCTCTCCTCCTGCGTCTGCCTCATAAAGTCCCTGGCAATACTCTCTAAATGCCTCATTTATCTTCCCTGGCTCTGACACCACACACCCAGCCCCAGTCCGGATTTTCAATATTTCCCTGAATGCAACCTGCCTCTGCAGCTGGTGCGCCAGCATGCGGCTCGCCTTCTCCCCATACTCGTATTGCACTCCTCTTGCCCTACGCAGTTGCCCTACCGCCCTCCCCGTTGGCAGCCTGTTAACCTCCACCCCGGCCTCTGCTCTCACCCCGTACTGAACCGAATATCCAGCCAGTGGGGTGCATGGTCCAAGATAACTATCTCCGATTACTCTGCCCCTCCACCCCAACCAAAATCTCCCTACTCACTACAAAATAATCAATCCTCGAATACACCTTATAGATGTGTGAAAAGAAGGAATGCTCCCTGGGTTCCGAATGCGCCATGGATCCACCATACCCCAGCTCCCTTGCCATTCGTACCCTACCCATCGACCTGGGGCTCGATCTATCCACCCTCAGCTCCAGGACACAGTTAAAATCTCCTCCCGTGATCAACTGGTACGTGGCCAAATCCGGGATTGCTGCCCGCAACCCCCCCATAAAACCCACATCATCCCAATTTGGGGCATACACATTTTAACAACACTACCGGTGCCCCTTCCAATACCCCACTCACAATCATCACACATCTCCCACCTGGATCCCTCACCTCCATCGCACTCACAAATCCCATTTTCATGCTCATTAAAATCGCCACACCCCTCGATTTCAAATCAAAACCCAAGTGAAAAATCTGTCCGGCCCACCCCTTCTTTAACTTAATCTGGTCCTTCACACGGAGGTGTGTCTCCTGCAAAAAGGCAACCCCCGCTTTCAAGCTCCTGAGGTGCTCGAACATCCGCGACCTTTTAACCGGCCCATTCAGTCCCCGGACGTTCCACGTTACCAACCTTACCGGAGGCTTGCGCCTCCAATCCCCTTTACCGTCCGTCATCTTCCCCAGTTAACTCCTGCCCCTTTAATTCCATTTTGTATCTAGCCCATCCCAGATAGCCCCTTTCATTGCCCTTGACCATCCCAGATAGCCCCTTTCTTTGCCCTTGACCATGTCATCTCTCACCCCCTGCCGCATCGCAGAAACCCCCCCGCCCCCCGCTTTTCCCCTTCCCCTTCTCCCCCCCTCACTTCCCCTTTCCCCCCTCCTCACAGCCACCCCTCTTGGCCTTCTCCCCCACCACCTCACTTCCGTTCACCAGCATAACCTGCTTGCACGCAGGGTAAATTTTATCATATTGTGGTCACTGCCGCCTGAGGGTTTCTTCAACTTAAGTTGCCTAATCAAGTCTGCCTCATTACACATCACCAAATCCAGAATTTCCAGCTGGTTTTTAGTCTTTCTAATCTGTAAAATATTTATTTTTAAATCCCCACCCTGACTCTCAGCTCTAACTCTCACCAGCATAACCTGCTCTTTTAAAAATCTCGGTTCTAACTCTCAGCTCCCACTCTTTTTAAAATCTCATTCTAACTCTCAGCTCCCGTTCTTTTTAAATCTTGGTTCTAACTCTCAGCTCCGCTCTTTTTAAATCTCCGCCCTGACTCTCAGCTCCCGCTCTTCTTAAATCTCTGCTCTAACTCTCATCTCCCGCTCTTTTTAAATCTCTACTCTAACTCTCAACTCCCACTCTTTTTAAATCTCCGCCCTGACTCTCAGCTCCCGCTCTTCTTAAATCTCCGCTCTAACTCTCATCTCCCGCTCTTTTTAAATCTCTGCTCTAACTCTCAGCTCCCGCTCTTTTTAAATCTCGGTTGAAACTCTCAGCTCCGCTCTTTTTAATAAATCGCCGTTCTAACTCTCAGCTCCTGCTCTTTTTAAATCTCGGTTCTAACTCTCTGCTCCCGCTTTTTTAAAATCTCCCCCTCCGCTCTTTTTAAATCTCTGCTCTAACTCTCAGCTCCCGCTCTTTTTAAATCTCCGTGAACCAGAAGAAATGGGTGAGGTACTGAATGAGTACTTTACATCAGTATTCATCAAAGAGAACAACGTTGAGTGGACGATGAGTCTGGGGAAGGTTGTGCAGATAGTCTGGGTCACATTGAGTCTGGGTCACATTGAGATCAAAAAGGAGGAGCATCTTTAAAAACATTTAAGGTTGATAAGTCCCCAGGGCCAGATGGGATCTACCCCAGAATACTGAGGTGGGCAGGGAAGGAAATTGTTGGGGCTTTGACAGAAATCTTTGTAGCCTCACAGGCTACAGGTAAGGTCCCAGATGACTGGAGAATAGCTGATGCTATTCCTTTGTTTAAGAAGGGTAGCAGGGATAGTCATGATCTGATTGAATCGAGGAACAGAACATAGAACATACAGTGCAGAAGGAGGCCATTCGGCCCATTGAGTCTGCGCCGACCCACTTAAGCTCTCACTTCCACACTATCCCCGTAACCCAATAACCCCTCCTACCCTTTTTGGTTACTACGGGCAATTTATCATGGCCAATCCACCTAACCTGCACGTCTTTGGACTGTGGGAGGAAACCGGAGCACCCAGAGGAAACCCACGCACACACGGGGAGAACGTGCAGACTCTGCACAGACAGTGACCCAGCGAGGAATCGAACCTGGGACCCTGGCGCTGTGAAGCCACAGTGCTATCCACTTGTGGCTACCGTGCTGCCCAGGATAATCCAGGAAATTATAGGCCTGCGAGCCTTACATCAGTGGTTGGGAAATAATTGGAGAGAATTCGCTGAGACAGGATTTACTCCCATTTGGAAGCAAATGGACCCATTAGCAAGAGGAGCATCGTTTGTGAAGGGGAGGTCGTGTCTCACTAACTTAATCGAGTTTTTCGATGAACTGATGAAGATGATTGATGGAGGCAGGGCCATGGATGTTGTCTACATGGACTTCAGTGAGGCCTTTGACAAGGTCCCTCATGGCAGGCTGGTACAGAAGGTGAAGTCACATGGGATCAGGGGTGAGCTGGCAAGACGGATACAGAACTGGCTCGGTCATAGAAGGCAGCGAGTAACAATGGAAGGGTGCATTTCTGAATGGAGGGCTGTGACTAGTGGTGTTCCGCAGGGATCAGTACTGAGACTTGGCTGTTTGTAGTTTATTTAAATGATTATGAGGAAAATGCAACTGGTCTGAGTAGTAAGCTTGCGGACGACACAAAGATTGGTGGAATTGTGGATAGCGATAAGGACTGTCAAAGCATACAGATGGGTTGGAGACTTTGGCGGATAAATAGCAGATGGAGTTTAATCTGGATAAATGAAATGAAAAATCGCTTATTGTCACGAGTAGGCTTCAATGAAGTTACCGTGAAAAACCCCTAGTCGCCACAGTCCGGCGCCTGTCCGGGGAGGCTGGTACAGGAATCGAACCGTGCTGCTGGCCTGCTTGGTCTGCTTTAAAAGCCAGTGATTTAGCCCAGTGAGCTAAACCAGCCCCTAGTGAGCTAAACCAGCCCCTCATCAGCCCCCTAAATGTGAGGTAATGCATTTTGGAAGATCTAATACAGGTGTTAAATGTACAATAAATGGCAGAACCCTTAAGATTATTGACAGGCAGAGAGATCTGGATGTACAGATCCACAGGTCACTGAACTTGGCAACACATGTGGAGAAGATAATCAAGAAGGCATATGGCATGCTTGCCTTCATTGGCTGGGACATTGAGTATAAATTGTGTCCATTGTTTCACATGGGTCCAGAGTTCTGAATCAAAGTGCAATGTGGTATTCCTTCAGGGAGGTTGGTGAGCTGAAAAGCAATGTGTTATAATTCACTTTTTTGGTGGTGTTGACTTCACATGATGAATAGGCCTGCAGAGAAAAATCAGTCTTGCAGGCGATGGCACAGAAGTTCCAGCAGATACAGTGCTGATGGGGCCAAGTTTTCAATCTAGGCAGAGCTCCTTTTTCTGTGATGTTGCTGGTTTGATGGCAAAAGACAGACTGAGATTTTGGAGTACAGCAAAGCAATATTACTGTTTACACAAGTGAGAGGCCCACGTCACATCATCCAGGGCGGTCACATCTGCATGGAGTGCCAGATGGTAGCAGTCCGTGAACAACCCGTGGCTAATTTGGAGCAGCGACTCTCTTTACTTGAGCACCTTGTAAGAGGGAGAGGGTTTTCCGGAACAGTCACATCAGAGGGTGGTCACTCCACATAGTGCCAGGCAGGCAAGGAGGTGTGCAGAGATAACAGGAGAGTGGATGACCATTTGTCAAAAGGAAAAGCGACAGCAGGTACAGGAAACCCAGGACTCCTTGGAGTTAGCGAACAGGTATGAAATTTTAGACGCCTATGAAGTGAGCATGACGACTGACTCGGGGGTAAATGACTCGAGGGAAAACCACAGTACCCTGGTGCCCTAGGCTACTCTGGGAAACGAGAGGGAGGCTGGTCGGCAGATTGGAAAGGTGGTAGTATTGGGTGACTCAATAGTTCGAGGGATAGAGTTAGTTTTAAGCCAAGGTCATAAGTCCTGTCTGGTCTGTTGCCTCCTAAGTGCGAGGGTTCCAGACATAACAGACAGCTAGGCAAACATATGGAAAGGGAGGGTGAAAAACCAGAGGTTGTAGTTCATGTGGGAACTCACAACATAGGGAGGGTCAGCTTGGAGGTCTTGCACGACCAGTTTCAGGAGTTAGGGTGTAGGTTGAAAGTCAGAACCTCCAGGGTAGTAATCTCAGAAATGCTACCTGTTCCATGAGCTTCACTATTTAGGCAAAGACAGATCAGGGTGGTAAATGTGTGGCTTGAGGGATGATGTAGAAGGGAGAGGTTTAGATTTTTGGGAAACTTCAGAAGAAATAGGCTTCACCTGAGCTGAAATGGGGCTAATCAGCTGGCTGCGAGTGTAAATTGTGTAGTAGGGGTGGATTTAAAATTGTAGCACAACGGGGTCGTTTGAATAATGGGCCTAGTTTTAGAAGTACTAGTGAGGGCAAAATAGAGAAGATGGGGAATAGGGAAAAGGAACTGGGGGAAGGCTTGAATGTTGACAGTGAACAAAGAAATGGTTGCCTCCCAAAGGGCAAGAAAGAGATAAGGGCAGGGTTAGATAGTATGTATGTAAATGCGCGGAGTATAGTGAACAAAATTGGGAAACTGGAAAGAGATGAACGCAGGAAAATATAAACCTGCCAGCTTGACAGTGGGAAAACTGATAGCGGCCATAATATGAGATAAAGTAAATATTCACACAGAAAAAGAAGTTAACACTAGACAATCAACATGGCTTTGTAAGGACAGGTCACGTCTGACAAATTTAATTGAGTTATTCGACTAGGTGACACAGACAGTAAATTAGGGTAGTGCTGTGGATGTTGTACATTTGGATTTTCCGAAAGCATTTGATACTTTGCCACATGGCAGGTTGGTTAGCAAATGAAAAATGTTTTGGACTGAAGGGTCCTTGGCATCATGGATTAGAAGTTGGCTAAGAGATAGGAAACAGAGGATAAGTATGGATGGGCATTTCTCAGACGAGATTAATTGAAACTGGTGTTCCCCAGGGCTCAGTGTTGAAACCCTTGTTTTTTTTTATTTTTATTAATGGTTTCGAGATGGGTGTGGAGGGCAAAATCTAAATTTGCAGATGATACAAAGCTAGGGAGAACAGCAAATTGTGAGGATGATGCTGGGCAACCTCTGAGGGGACGTTGCAAGTGGGCAGACACCTGGCAGAAGAATTTCAATTCAGAAAAATATGAGGTAATAAATTTTGGGAGAAGAAATATGAGGAGACAATATATGCTCAAGTGAGGGGCGTACAGGAGCAGAGGGACCTCGGGGTTCAAGTTCTCTGAAGGTGGCCAGACAAGCTGAAATAGTTGTTAAGAAGGTTTATAGGATCCTTGGGTTTATAAATAGGGTCATAGAGTATAAAAGCCAGGAAGTGATGCTACACCTCTATAAATCATTGGTCAGGCCATATTTGGAGTATTATGTTCAGTACTGGGCAACTTATTTAAGGAAGGATGTTAAAGCCCTAGAGAGAGAATGCAGAGGGGATTTACTAGAATGATACCAGGAATGAGGAATTTTAGATACAAGGGCAGCACGGCAGCACAGTGGAGGGCAGCACGGTAGCACAGTCTCGCTCTATGCAGACGACCTGCTTCTGTATAGTATCGGACCCATTAGAGGGGATGGAAGAAATGAGGATTCTAGGGGAATTTGGCCGGTTTTCAGGTAAATATGGGGAAAAGTGAGATGTTTGCGGTCCAGGTGAGGGGACAGGAGAGGTGATTGGGGGAGCTGCCATTTAGATTAGTAGGGGGAAGCTTTAGGTACCTCGGCATTCAAGTGGCGTGGGAATGGGACCGGCTGCATTAATTAAATCTGGCCCGACTCGTAGACCAAACGAAGGACGATCTTCAGAGATAGGACGCGCTTCGGGCTGGGAGGGTGCAGATGGTGAAGATTACGGTCCTCCCAAGATTCCTGTTGTGTTTCAGTGTCTCCCCACCTTTATTCCACGGACCTTTTTTAAACGGGTCAACAAAGTGATCACTGGCTTTGTTTGGGTGGGCAAGACCCCGCGAGTAAGGAAGGTAATGCTTGAGCGGAGTCGGGGAGAGGGCGGGCTGGCGCTGCCAGATTTTAGTAACTATTACTGGGCAGCGAATATAGCCATGATCAGGAAGTGGGTGGTGAGGGAGGGGTTGGAATGGGAGCGTATGGAGGCGGCTTCTTGCAAGGGCATCAGTCTGGGGGCGTTGGTAACTGCTCTTCTGCCGTTCCCGCCGGCACGGTACTCCACCAGCCCCATGGTGGAGTCTGGGGGCAATGGAGGAGACATGTGGGAGCAGAGGGAGCATTGGTCTGGTCTCCAATCTGTAATAATCACCAGTTTGCCCCGTGGAGAATGGATGGGGGGTTCCGGATATGGTGGAGTGCAGGGATTGAGAGGATGGGGGATATGTTTTTGAGGGGAGCTTTCCGAGTATGAGGGCGTTGGAGTTGAAGTTTAGGATGGTGAGGGGAAATGAATTCAGGTATCTGCAGGTGCAGGACTTCCGACGTAAACAGGTGTCAACCTTCCCGCTCCTACCGCGAAGGGGGATTCAGGACAGGGTAGTTTCCAGAGGGTGGGTAGGAAAAGGGAGCGTCTCGGATATTTACAAGGAACTTATGGGATAAGAGGAGACGCAGACCGAGGAGCTGAAGCACAAGTGGGAGGAGGAGCTGGGAGGAGAGATAGAAGATGGTCTATGGGCAGACACGTTGAGTCGATTCAACGCGTCCGCAACATGTACCAAACTCAAGGTCGTTCATTGGGCTCACATGACAGTGGCCCGGGTGCGGGAGGACCAGCGAAACATGTCCACATGTTCTGGACATGTCCAAAGCTTAGGGGATTTTGGCAGGGGTTTGCAGATGTCATGTCCACGGTGTTAAAAACAAGGGTGGCACTGAGTCCAGAGGTGGGGATTTTCGGGGTGTCGGAAAACCCGGGAATCCAGGAGGAGAAAGAGGCAGACGTTCTGGCCTTTGCTTCCCTGGTAGCCCGGAGACGGATACTATTAGCTTGGGGGGACTCAAAGCCCCCGAAGTCGGAGACCTGGCTATCAGACATGGCTAGTTTTCTCTGGAGAAAGTCAAGTTTGCTTTGAGAGAGTCACTGTTAGGGTTCACCCGGAGGTGGCAACCGTTAGTCAACTTCTTCGCGGAAAATTAATCGTCAGCAGAAGGGGTGGGGTGGGGGTTAGTTTAGCTGAGAGTAGGGGGTTAATAAAGGTGGGACCTGTGAGGAAGGGAGACGGCTTTTGCACTATGTTTACAGTTTCATGTACATTGTTTATTTTGTTGTTGTTACAATACCAAAAATACCTCAATAAAAGGTTTATTAAAATAAAAAGGTAGGTTTAAGGAAGAGTGGGAGTGAAAAGTTAGAGAGATTTAAGGGAGGAATTATAGGGTTTTGGGCTTAGAAAGCTGAAGGCACAGCAGAATAGGACCTATTGCAAAAGCTCAGGAAGTAGGGCTCATAGAGTTACCAAGACTAATTTCACAAAGGTGGCCCAGCAGAGGGTGAAGCATTTCTTTGTGATGTGCCCATAGTGAAATTGAAAATCTGTCCTTAATATACAGTTTGCCATTCACACACAATTTTATAAATCAGTTCTAAATGGTTAATCCCAAACTTTGTAACCATTGGATCTCCAGTGCAATTGGCCCTCAGTTCCAGAATCTAAACTCACAAAATTATTCACAACTCCCAAGTGCTGCTCCCAAGGGTGACATGAAATGGGGAAGAAGAAAATTGCCTGCAAGTGAAACAGAGAATTGAAGGGATGGGTTGTGTTATGATCTGCCCAGACACCGAATACAGATAATTTTTAAAATGATATATGAATTTCCATTGACTGACTGAAGGGATCGAGGACAATGTTTCAACTTTTCAGACTTTTACTGTAACAAACAAAAGCAATATTGAATAACCACTATTTAGTGGGCAATATATATTCTGTACATTACAAAATCATTTCCCCAGTTAACTTTTAAAATGGCTGAAAATCCCCCAACACAGTTGTACCTTTATTCTGCCCCTTAGGTGGACACTTTATTTCCTCAGAACCAGCCCAAAGTTATTCTCTGTTCCTGTTGAACAAAGAACAAAAGAAAATTACAGCACAGGAACAGGCCCTTTGGCCCTCCAAGCCATGCTGCCTGTCTGAACTAAAACCCCCTACCCTTCCTGGGACCATATCCCTCCATTCCCATCCTAAGGGTGGCACAGTGGCACAGGAGCGGCACGGTGGCACAGTGGCTAGCACTGCTGCCTCACAGCTCCAGGGTTCCGGGTTCAATTCCAGCTTCAGGTGACTGCCTGTGTGGATTTTGCACTTTCTCCCCGTGCGTGGGTGGATTTCCTCCAGGTGCTCCGGGTTCCTCCCACAGTCCAAAGATGTGCAGGTTAGGTGGATTGGCCATGCTAAAATTGCCCCTTAGTGTCCAAAAGGTTAGGTGGGGTTACTGGGTTATGGGGATAGGGTGGAGGCGCGGACTTAAGTAGAGATATCTTTCCAAGGGGCTGGTGCAGACTCGATGGCTGAATGGCCTCCTTCCGCAGTGTTACTTCTATGATTCTATTCATGTATTTGTCAAGATGCCCCTTAAAAGTCACTATCGTATCTGCTTCCACCACCTCCTCCGGCAGCGTGTTCCAGGTTCCCACCACCCTCTGTAAAAAACCTGCCTCGAACACCTCCTTTAAACCTTGCCTCTCGCACCTTAAAACTATGTCCTCTAGTAATTGACTCTTCCACCCTGGGAAAGAGCATCTGACTATCCACTCTGCCCATGCCCCTCATAAACTTGTCGACTTCTGTCACGTCTCCCCTCAACCTCTGTCATTCCACGAGAACAAACCCAAGTTTCTCCAGCCTCTCCTCATAGCTAATGCCCTCCATACCAGGCAACATCCTGGTCAATCATTTCTGTACCCTTTCCAAAGCCTCCACATCCTTCTGGTAGCATGGTGACCAGAATTGAACACTGTGGGTGAGATTCTCTCAGCCCTTGGCCGGGCCGGAGAATCGCCGCGACCGGCGCGAATCGCGCCACAGCGCGATTCTACACTGGTCGGCTCTAAGCGCCCCCCCCCCCCCCCCCCGCCAATTCTCAACCCGGGATGGGCCAAGTGGCCATCGCAAAAAAACCGAGTCCTGCCGGCGCCGTTGGAACCTGCTCTCAGCCGGTGGGACCTCGGCGTGGAAGGTTCCGGGGCGGCCTGTGGGGGAAGAGGGGCCTCCGTTGTGGCCTGGCTCGTGATCGGAGCCCACCGATCGGCAGGCCGGCTTCTCGTGCTGGGGGCCTCCTTTCTTCCGCACCGGCCCCTGTAGCCCTACGCCATGTTGCGTCTGGGCTGGCGCATGCGCGGACCCCGCGGCGCCCAGTTGACGTCGGGATCAGCAGCTGGAGTGGTGAGGGTCGCTCCAGTGTCGTGCTGGCCCCCTGTAAGGGCCAGAATTGCTGATCCTGAGGCCGTGTTGGCACCATCGGGAAACGTGATGGCATTTCCGACTGCGTCAACACTTAGCCTCAGGATCACAGAATCCTGCCCTATGTTCCAAGTGTGGCTTAACTAAGGTTCTATAAAGCTGCAACATGACATGCCTGTCATAATATACACACAAGTATAATGGTGCACAGACAGGCATTGATTGACACACAGGATGACCAATGAACACACAGAACACAGCAGCCAATCACCAGACAGGACATGACCACTATAAATTCAGAGGGCACTAGTTTTCCTGCTCTCTTGGGATCCAGCCTCTGAGACAGTCAGAGCCCGTGAGCAACAACTAGAACAAACACCATGTGGTAATAAGATAGTCTGGTCAGATTAGTCTCAGGTCTCCAGTCAACTCAGCATAGTGTCAACCCACAGTTAAAGTATGTTTAATAGTCAAGAGTTCAATAAAATAAAATTGCATTTCTTCAAGTGTTGGAAGCCTGTCTCTCTCACTGCTGCAGTAAACACAGTCCTCGCAGACCCAGCTTACCCAACACATCAATGCCAATTTTTAAACTCAATGCTCCGGACGATGAAGGCAAGCATGTCGTATGCCTTCTTGACTATCTTCTCCATCTACGTTGCCACTTTCAGTGACCTGTGTACCTGTACACCCAGATCACTCTGCCTATCAATACTCTTAAAGGTTCTTCCATTTACTGTACAAATGGCCTGCTTCCATTTAACTTCCCCAGCTAAGAGGATTCTGATCCTAGAATTTCACTGTGAGAGTTACACCAGAGATTCCTTTTCTCTCACCCAAACTTGGGGAAACTTCCAATCTTATTTAGATCCTCAAAATTTGATATTTTCAGTCTGAGCTCGAGCCCACACCTCATTTTGCATGGTGAACAATAAGGTGAGCATTTTCCCTGCCTCAGGTGCCTCTTATTCGTGCTCTCTTTCTATCTTAAATCTTGCAAACTGACTTGGGTCTACAATAGCTTAGGAAACACTATAACTCAATCATACAATGGCTTTATGTAGAATCTTGCCCTCTCAAAGCCCATCTTTTATCCAGGTGGAAATGCACTTACCTATCCCATAGATCTCCAACTGCATACTATAGAACATAGAACATACAGTGCCGAAGGAGACCATTCAGCCCATCGAGTCTGCACCGACCCCTTAAGCCCTCACTTCCACCCTATCCCCGTAACCCAATAACCCCTCCTAACATTTTTTGGTCACTAAGGGCAATTTAGCATGGCCAATCTACCTAACCTGCACGTCTTTGGACTGTGGGAGGAAACCGGAGCACCCGGAGGAAACCCACGCAGGCACAGGGAGAATGTGCAGACTCCGCACAGACAGTGACCAAGCGGGGAATCGAACCTGGGACCCTGGCGCTGTGAAGCCACAGTGCTATCCACTTGTGCGACCGTGCTGCCCAAATCTTGGATTAAGTAGATTGAATTAAATGTCTAGATTGAATTAAATTGGATTAAATGTCTATCTTGGATTAAATAGACAGTTTAAAGTATGACCATTAGTAAAATGATTTCTTAGTACCTCCCTGATAGTCCTGGAGGCTAACAGTCTACTCACAGTCAGCACAACTGTTCTTACCATTGTCCACACGTGTGAAAGTACAGAATAATAGATCCATGGAAATGAAATAGTACAGAAAGAGGACATTCAGCCCATCATGTCTGCCCCGGCCAAAAACAACCAGCCACGCCTCCACCCTATCCCCGTAACCGAGGAAACCTACCTTATTGTTGTTTGGACGCTAAGGGGCAATTTAGCAAAATAACACTTATTTTAATGAGGCAGTGGCGTAGTGGTATTGGTTCTGGATTAGTAATCCATAGTCCCAGGGAAATGCTCTGGGGTCCCGGGTTCAAAACCCACCAGGGCAGATGGTGGTATTTAAATTCCAATAAAAACCTGGAATTAAAGATCTAATGACTCTGCCAGGATTTTATGATTCAATGAAGGCTGGCCTGTCAAGGATTTGACAATTGGCAGGCAAGGATCTGCAGGCGAATGTCAGAATAGATTGGTACCTGTCCTCCTATTTGGTAAAAGTTAAAGTAAAGGTGGTGCGATAAATGGAGTTGTCTTCTGGGCCACTCCATAGCACCATCCCACAGACCCTCTGCTTCAGAGGGAATATAGGAGGACACAAATTTACATCGGTGCCCTGCTGCTGACCCAGTTTCGGAGAGGACAGATCCACATGCCATTCCTCAGTAGCTGTGCCAGACCCTGCAAACTAATTTGTCTCTTGGCAGGTATGGACAAACGGTCAATGCTGACTCATGATTGCATCGGCATGTCTTTCTTCGTGCAGTATTGGAAAAGTACCTCATGTTGTGATTGCTGTGCTACTGAATAGCCTTTCAATGTAAATGTCAGCTTGATGCTCACATATTGTAGTCATGACAGCAGGGTTCATAGAATCTTACAGCACAGAACCAGACCACTCGGCTCCTCGTGCCTGTGACAGCTCTTTGAAAGAGCTGTCCAATTAGTCCCACTCTGTCGTTGTTTCCCCATAGACATGGAAATTCTTCACCCTTCGGGGTACTTTTCCAATTCCTTTTTGAAAGTTACTATTGAATCTGCTTCCGCCACCTTTTCAGAGAGTGCTTTTCAGATCACAAAAACTCACTGCATAGCATGTTTACTCAGTTTGCTTGACAAAGTGGGCGGCACGGTGGTACAGTGGTTAGCACCGCTGCCTTACAGCACCACAGACCCAGGTTCAATTCCAGCCTTGGGTCTCTGTCTGTGTAGAGTTTGCACATTCTCTCTGTGTCTGTGTGGGTTTCCTCTGGATGCTCTGGTTTCCTCCCACAGTCCTAAGTCAACATCCTGGGGGTTACCATTGATCAGAAACTGAACTGCACTCGCTATATTATATTAATACTATGGCTACCGGGGCAGGTCAAAGGCTAGGAATCCTACGGTGAGTAACTCACCTTCTGACCCCCCCTAAAGCCTGTCCACCATCTACAAGGCACAAGTCAGGAGTGTAATGGAATACTCCCACTTGCCTCGAAGTGCAGCTCCAAAAACACTCAAGAAGCTCAACACTATCCAGGACAAAGCAGCCCGCTTGATTGCTCCCCCTTCCATAAACATTCAAACCCTCCACCACCAGCGAACAGTGGCAGCTGTGTATACCACCTACAGGATGCACTGCAGGAACTCACCAAGGTTCCTTAGACAGCACCTTCCAAACCCACGACCACTACCACCTAGAAAGACAAGAGCAGCAGATACTTGAGAACCCCACCACCTGGAAGTTCCCCTCCAAGTCACTCACCAACCTGACTTGGAAACATATCGCCGTTCCTTCACTGTCGCTGGGGCAACATTCTGAGTTATGGGGAAAGGGCGGGGGTCGTAGAATTACTGCGTTACGGGGATAAGGTGCTCTTTCAGAGGTTCGATGCAGACTCGATAAACCAAATGGCCTCCTTCTGCATTGTAGGGATTCTATGATTCTAAGTGAAGCCTCTGTTAGTGTGACATCTGTCATAGAATATCATAAAGCAGAAGGAGGCCATTCGGCCCATTGGATCTGCACCGGCCCTTGGAAAGAGTACCCTACTTAAGCTTAAACCCACACCTCCACCCTATCCCCGCAACCCAGTAAACCTACCTTACTTTTTTTTTGGACACTAAGGGGCAATTTAGCAAGTCCAATCTACCTAATCTGTGTATTTTTGGACTATGGGAGGAAACCGGAGCACCCGGAGGAAAACCACGCAGACACAGGGAGAAAGTGGAAACTCCACACAGATAGTCACCCGAATCCGGAATTGAACCCAGGTCCCTGGAGCTGTGATGCAGCAGTGCTAACCACTGTGCCACCGTGCCGTCCATTTGGGATATTGGCCAGGGTTTTATAGGGCACCACAGAGTGTAGGGTGAGGAGTGTAAAATCAGGTAGGAGAACAGGGGGAGACGCGTTGTCACCTTCACATTGCCAGTGACATGTTACCAATGGCATGATAGGTGGTGAACATCCTACCAATCTTTTGGCCAATTGAGGTCTTTAAATGGTCAATTACTGGCCACCGAAGGGACTCTTCCAAACACCCCTGGCATTTTACCAGTTGTGAATGGACACCTTGCCAAGTGGGGAGACCATTTGTTTTATCCTGGAAACCACCGTGCGGACTCAGTTGGTCTCCTGATCGGGGACTCTGTGACTCCCCACCCTCACATTTGATTGAATTCCTCACCCTCTCACTCCCTTTGCCGACTATATTGGACCCAGCAAACCCCAATCCCACTTGCGTACACTCCAGACCTCCTCAAAGGCTGATGACCCAGGGCCTGCTGCAGACTCTGCCTCTGCCCCTGCCATCGGTGCTGCTGGGACTGAGGAGCTGCCAAGTATCCACTTCGTTGACAGTTCCTGGGGCAGTTCCTTCTCCCCGAAGGGGAAGACATGGCTACAGGTAATTAATTGCCTACTCAACGTAAAATCCGGTCGTGGTTGCCATGACCAGAGGAGGCAGGTTTGCCCCAACTTTATCTCCAATGCAGGTGGGGCCACCATAAACTCTTGGCCAGTGTTACCGCTCTCTGCTATACAGTGGTGAGGATGCTTGCAGGAGAATGTAGAAGCAGGATGTCCAGCAGCAAATCCAATTTTTAAAATTTGTTTCTTCATGGAATGTGGGAAGGCAGCAAGACTAGGTTGTTGTTGAGATGGGGGCTGGTTTAGCTCCGTTGGCTGAACAGCTGGTTAGTGATGTGGAGCGAGGCCAACAGCTCAGGTTCAATTCCAGGCTGAGGTTATTTAACCTTGCCCCCTGCCTGAGGTGTGGTGATCCTCAGGTTAAATCACCCTCAGTCAGCTCTCCCCCCTCAAAGGGAAAAGCAGCCGATGGTCATCTGGGACTGTGGCGACTTTACTGTTTACTTGTAGCTCTGGATTCACATGTAGGCCAGACTAGGGGGGGGGGGGGGGGGGTGAGGATTGCAGGTTTCGTATCCTAAAAGAACAGTAGTGGACAAGGTGTTTTTTTTACAACATTTGATGACAGTTTCATGATCACCATTAGGGCAGCACGGTAGCATAAGTGGATAGCACTGTGGCTTCACAACGCCAGGGTCCCAGGTTCGATTCCCTGCTGGGTCACTGTCTGTGTGGAGCCTGCACGTTCCCCCCGTGTCGGCGTGGGTTTTCTCCGGTTGCTTAGGTTTCCTCCCACAGTCCAAAGACGTCCAGGTTAGGTGGATTGGCCGTGATAAATTGCCCTTAGTGACCAAAAAAGTTTAGGAGGGGTTATTCGGTTACGGTGGAAGTGAGGGCTTAAGTGGGTCGGTGCAGACTCGATGGGCCGAATGGCCTCCTTCTGCACTGTATGTCTTATGTTCTATTACTGATTTCAATTCCAGATTTTCTTAATGGAATTTAAATTCTCCCAGCTGCCGTGGTGGGATTTGAACCCGTCCCCCCAGAGCATTAGCCTGGGCCTACTGGATTATTAGTTGAGTGACATCACCACGAGACCTCCATCGCTCCTTTGCCAGCAAAGGGATGCGGGAAAGCTAAAGAAACGTAATAGCAGCAATCTCATGCCCTCTCTCTGAGTTTTCACTGCGGCACTGATTAATGCCCCCTGTGCAGCGGTGGAAGCTGAAACAGCAACCAGCAGATGCTCCATCGTGGGTGGTCTGGCAGTGTTTCTATGGAAGTGCCCAGGACGCCCTCAGTGGAAAGGGTAATTCTTTCACAGAATTCACTTCCATCACCTTTCCCTGTGAGGTTACAGGGTTTGAGCAGCAGTGAAAACACGAAAGGTGGGGGGGTTGAGGTGAGGGAGAGGGCCAGGGAACTGATAAGTTCATGGTCACTGTGTCACTAGTTTCCATTTCATGTCACCTTTCAGGATGAGGGCTGAGGAATAAGTGGAGAAGGTGCATAAAACAGAAACTTACTGTCATCCAGGATGGCCTCAGCACATCTGCCTGCCAGGGACTCTGTGGCATTGGCGTGCATGATCATGAGGACCAGCTGTTTGAGAGCGCTAGAAAATGGATTCATGGTTGCCCTCAACTCCTTAAACATACCCGCCTGTTGTAGTGACCATCTCCTGCAAGAGCAAGGGCAGAATGTCATTGATTGTATGTGTGTTTGAATAGGTGCCTTCCATAGCTGAGTAGCTGTGGGGGGGTAAAGGTAAAGTCGTCATCGTCCCAGATGACCATAGGCTCTGAAGGTAGGAGCTGACTGGTGGTGGTTTAACTGGAGGATCACCACATCTCAGGCGAGGGGCAAAGTTGAACCTTCAGGAATAGCTGGGAGGCAGTGGCATGCGGGTGTGAGGCTGGCAGGACTGGTCTGTTGGTGAGGATCAGGTGAGGTTCAGGGTGAGCCCTGAGTGCCAGGTTGTGTTGTTTTTGAATGATGGGGGTTTGGGTGCGAGGTGGGTGGTGTGGAGGGTGAGGGATGTGATGTGCAGTAGCATTCATTCCCCTTGCCCATCCGAGAGAAGTCATAAAACTTTTTTTTTTGTTTTGCTGCACTGCTGCTGGGTCCATGGTGCCACACACTGGCATTGACGACTGTTGCCACCTACTCCGATTTCCTTTGCAGGGCACGTTACACTGGCCTCCTGCCACTCCCATTCAGAAACATGGCCTCCTCCCTGACCTCAGCCTCTCTACACAGCATGTGCAGGGCAGTGCCAGAACACTTGGCAGCCCCTACTTCTCGTGGTGTTTCGTGCCACTGCCTGAATGGCAAAAAACAATGTATTGCGGCAACCCCCCTTTTATGAGGACTGCACCTCTCAGCTACCAGGAACATGAGGTTTGTTTTCCAACACTGTATGGTCCATTGGAGTGTGCAGAAGATGTCTTCACTGAAATGGAGGCTTGAGATGCCTTTTTCCTGCTACAATCATGGAAATGAAGTGGATAGACTCATTTTATGTCTTTGCCACCTAGGGACAGATTTTGAGAGTGGGGATGGGGACCTGATACCTGGATGAATTCGGATCCCAACTCCAAGCCTTACCTGTGTTGCTCTTGTGCCTCTATGTTTGTATGTAATTGTGCTGATTGGACATGGTGCGGTCCAGCACCCAATTAGAGGGGCCGAGTGCCTCCAGGAGCAGGAGCTGGCTGTCTGGTGCCAGCAGCAAAAGCAGACGGCAGACATGTTGGGGCCTGCGGCTGCACTGCTGAAGACAGCAGGCAGCTCCTCAGAGAGTCGGCAGAGCTTGAGATGGAGGATGATGCCATGATGATAATGTAAAGGTACAGCAATTGACCCAGTGCAAGTTGGCACACGAAGCTTCAGTCCTCCAAAATCAACCCGCCAGCTGGGAAGCTACATGGACCAAACAGGTTCAATGAAGAGTGCTGCAGGAGATACCAGGAGCAACTCCAGACATGCCTAAAAATGTGCTGTCAACCTGGTGCAGCTGCAACACAGGATTACCTGTGTGCCAAACAGCATAAGTAGGAAGTGATAGACAGAGCTAAGCGATTCCACAACCAACAGAGCAGACCTAAGCTCTGCAATCCTGCTCCCTTCTGACGTGAATGGTGGAGGATAATTAAACAACTCACCGGAGGAGGAGACTCCACAGATTCACAACAATCTTCAGCTAGAAGAGCCGAGTGGATGATCCCTCTCTGCCCCCTTTGGAAGATTCTAGTATATCAAATGTCAGTCTTCAGCCAGCTTGATTTACTCCACATGATATCAAGACAGAGCTGAACACAGAAATGGGAACATAAACTCAATGGAAAGACCCTGAAGCGTGTGAAACTCACAAATATTTAGGCCTCCAATATTATTCTGTCTGTGGAGATGATAACCGTTATACTACAGAACAAAGATGAGTCCTGTGGGTTCTAGTCTGTAATCCCCCCAAATTCCCCCCTCCAGAAGACCTTAGTATCACAGATGCTAGTCTTTAGACAATTGGATTCACTCTACGTCATATCAAGAATTGGCTGAAGGCACTAGATACTGCATGGTCGCTGATGATTGCACAAAAAGGGTGCCCCGATCTCTGAAGAATGGACCTGGCAGGGAGATTAAGCTCCGCCCCTCTCAGGACCAGGGAAAACCTCAATGCCCTTTTTTAAAATTGCTGTGTGCCAAGGAACGGCATGACAACTCATCCCTTGGTTAAAAGAAAAGGCAGGTCAGGTTTGTGCCAATAGGAATAACTCCTTTTTTTCCGCTGGCAGGAGCACTTAGTTTTCATTGGGGCGAATTGCATCCCTCCTTTCCCAATGCATTTGGAAGGAATTTGATGTGCCACATCAAGGTTATTGCAGAAAATAAAAGGTAATATTTTAAGGGGTTACATATTGGCATGGATGGAAGATTGGCTGGCTAACAGGAAACAGAGAGTTGGCATAAAAGGGTATTTTTCTGGTTGGCAGGATGTGACCACTGGTGTTCCACAGGGCCCACTGCTGGGTCCTCACATTACATTTACACAAATGACTTGGATGAAGTGAATGAAGGTATGGTTGCTAAATTTGTTGATGACACAAATATAGGTAGGAAAGTAAATGTGAAGAGGATGTAAGGAGGCTCCAAAGGGACATAGATAGGTTAAGTGAGTGGGCAAATATCTGACAAATGGAGCATAATGTGGGCAAACGTAAAATTATCCATATTGGCAGGAAGAATAAAGAAGAAGCGTATTATCTAAATGGTGAGAGATTGCAGAGCTCTGAGGTGCAGAGGGACCTGGGTGTCCTAGTGCATGAATCACAAAAGGCTAGTGTACAAGTGCAGCAAATAATTATGAAAGCTAATAGAATGTTATCGGGGCTGTTTAGCTCAGGGCTAAATCGCTGGCTTTGAAAGCAGACCAAGCAGACCAGCAGCACGGTTCAATTCCCGTAACAGCCTCCCCGAACAGGCACCGGAATGTGGCGACTAGGGGTTTTTCACAGTAACTTCATTGAAGCCTACTCGTGACAATAAGCGATTTTCATTTTTTCATTTCATTTATTGTGAGAGGAATTGATTACAAAACTAGGGAGGTTATGCTTCTGTTGTACATGGCAATGATGAGATCACATCTGGGGAATTGTGTACAGTATCGGTCTCTGTATCTAAGAAAAGATGTAAACGCGTTTGAAACGGTTCAGAGAAGGTTTACAAGTCTAATACCTGGAATTGGCGAGTTGTTTTAGGAGGAAAGGTTGGAGAGGTTAGGTTTTTATCCATTAGAGTTTAGAAGGATAAGGGCAATTTGATTGAAACTTGTAAGATCCTGAGGGGCATCGGCAGAATGGATATGGAGGACATTTTTCCTCTTATTGGCAAATCTAGAACTGGCGGTCACTGTTTAAAAGTAAGAGGTCATTTATTTAAGACTAAGATGAGAAAAATTATTTTCGCCCAAAGGGTTGTGAATCTGTGAAACTCTTCTTCAAACAGAATCTTTGCATATTTTAAGCCAGAGCATGATAGATTCTTGATTAACAAGGGGGTGAAAGGTTATCGGGGGTGGCCAGGAATGTGGGGTTGGGGTTACAAGCAGCACAGCTGTGATCTTATTGAATGGGGAGCAGGCTAGAGGGGCCAAGCGGCCTACTCCTGCTCCTAATTCATGTGTTCATATTTTAGTCTTTCCATGTCCTTGGTTAAAAGGTTGAACATTAATTTGGCGTTCCTCATGCTTTTAAAAAGTCTTTATAGGGATGTGTGTCGTCTGAACCCCGTGATAGCATTTGTGATGTTCTAAAGGTTTTTAAATTTGTTTGGCGAGGATAACTTTGTCACAAACAGCATTGCTGGTTGCTGGCAGTCCATCTGGCATTTGGAAACGTGCTGTTACACACTGGAACTGAAGAGGAAATTCACTGTCACACTGCTTTCACCCTGCTTTCCTTCAAAGAGTAGCCTCAGGGGGTTCTTTAGTGCTGGTTCCAGAGATTTCACTTCATAAAACAGGCTAGCAGGGAACATAAAAACTGACGATAAAAGTTTCTATAGGTGTGTAAAGAGAAAAAGATTGACAAAGACTAATTTGGGACCCCTACAGTCAGAAACGGGGAATTCATAATGGGGAACAAATGGCTGAGGAAATAAACTTGTACTTTTTTTTAAATTTAGAGTACCCAATTCATTTTTTTCCAATTAATGGGGAAATTTAGCGTAGCCAATCCACCTAGCTTGCACATCTTTTTGGGTTGTGGGGGTGAAACCCACACAAACACAGGGAGAATGTGCAAACTCCACACGGACAGTGACCAGAGCCGGGATCGAATCTGGGACCTCGGCGCCGTGAGGCCGCAGTGTTAACCACTGCACCACCGAGCTGCCCCTAAACTTGTTCTTTGCTTCTGTCTTCGCAAAAGAAAAGATGACTAATGTACCCGGAGGTCCTAAGAAACATAAGTTTCTGTGAGGGGCTGAAGGAAATTAGTATTAGTAAATAAATGGTTTTGGAGCAATTAATGGGATTGAAGGCAGATAAATCTCCAAGGCCAGATAATCTTCACCCCAGAGTACTTAAAAGAGTGGCCCTAGAAATAGTAGATCCATTGGTGGTCATTTTCCAAAATTCTCTGTATTCTGGAATGGTTCCTCCAGATTGGAGGGTGACTAAAATAACCCTGCTATTCAAAAAGAGTGTTAGAGAGAAAACAGGGAACTATTGATCAGTGAGTCTAACATCAGTAGTAGGGAAGTTGCTAGAGTCCATTATCAAGGAGTTCATAACACAGCATTTGAAAAGCAAACTTAGCATGGATTTACAAAAGGAAAATCATGCTTGACAAACCTATTTGAAGTCTTTGAAGATGCCAGGCTCTTTTGAAGAGCCTGTCATCAGTGGTGGGGAAGTTTTTGGAAAAGATACCGAGGGACAAGATATATGCACTTTTGGAAGAAAATGCATTAGTTAGTGACAGGCAGCATGGTTTTGTACAGGGAAGGTCATGTCTCACCAACTTGATTGAGTTTTTTGAAGAAAATTAATGAGCGAAGGGCTGTGGATGTAGTTTATATGGACTTTAGTAAGGCGCTTGGCAAGGTCCCACATGGCAGACTGGTACAAAAACTAAAATCACATGGGATTCAGGGTGGGCTGGCTAGATGGATACAGAACTGGTTTGGTTATAGAAGACAGAGAGTAGCGGTGGAAGGGTGTTTTTCAGAATGGACATCCATAGCTAGTGGTGTTCCACAGAGATCAGTGCAGGGACCTCTGTTGTTTGTAGTATATCTAAATTACCTGGAGGAAAATGTCAGTGGTCTGAATAGGAAGTTTACGAATGACACAAAGATTGACGGAATTGTGGATAGTCCCAAGGATTGTCAGAGGCTACAGCAGGATATAGATAGAGTGGAGGCTTGGGTATAGAAATGGCAGACAGAGTTTACTCTGGACAAATTATGCTGTAAATGGCAGAACACTTAGGAACATTAACCTTCAGAGGGATCTGGGATTGCAGGTCTACAGTTCCCTAAAAGTGGCAACACAGGTGGCCAAGGTGATTAAGAAGGCATATGGCATGCTTGCCTTCGTCGGGGTACTGAGTACAGGAGTTGGGAAATCATGTTGCAGCCAAATAAAACCTTGGTTAGGCCGCTTTTGGAGTATTGCGTGCAGTTCTGGTCACCACATTATCAGAAGGACGTGGAAGCTTTGAAGAGAGTGCAAAGAAGGTTCACCAGCATGTTGCCTGGTCTCGAGGGTGTTGGCTATGAGGAGAGTTTGAATAAACTAGGATTGTTTTCACTGGAAAGACAGAGGCTGAGGGGAGACCTGATAGTGGTCTACAAAATTATGAGGCGTAGATAGGATAGATAGTTAGAGGCTTTTTCCAAGGGTGGAAGTGTCAATTACAAATGGGCACAGGTCCAAGGTGCCAGAGGATGTGGTGGAAGCAGGCACATTAGCAACATATAAGAGATATCTGTATGGGTACATGAACAGGGATATGGACCGAGTAAGGGCAGAAGGTGTTTTTTTTAGTTAGGGCATCATGATCGGCACAGGCTTGGAGGGCCAAAGGACTTGTTCCTGTGTGTACTTTTCTTTGTTCTTTGTTCTTAACTAGTAGGGATGACCAGGGAGAACTGGTGGATGAGGTTTATTTAGACTTTCAGAAGGCTTTCAACAAAGTCTCACATAGCAGATTACTATGTAAAGTTAAAGTGCATGGGATTGTGGGTAGTGTCTTGAGATGGATAGAAAGCTGGTTAGCAGACAGGAACCAAAAAGTTGGAATAAATGGGTCTTTTTCCGATTGGCAAGCAGTGACTATGGGCAGCATGGTAGCACAGTGGGTAACACTGTTGCTTCACAGCTCCAGGGTCCCAGGTTCGATTCCCAGCTTGGGTCACTGTCTGTGTGGAGTCTGCACGTTCTCCCTGAGCAGGGGGTGGTTTAGAACAGTGGGCTAAACAGCTGGCTTATAATGCAGAACATTGCCAGCAGCGGCCTCCCCGAACAGGCGCCGGAATGTGGCGACTAGGGGCTTTTCACAGTAACTCCATTGAAGCCGACTTGTCACAATAAGCAATTATTATTGTGTCTGCATGGGTTTACTCCGGGTGCTCCGGTTTCCTCCCACAAGTCCCGAAAGACGTGCTGTTAGGTAATTTGGGCATTCTGAATTCTCCCTCTGTGTACCCGAACAGGCACCAGAATGTGGCGACTCGGGGCTTTTCACAGTAACTTCATTGCAGTGTTAATGTAAGCCTACTTCTGACAATAAATATTATTATTATTAGTGGAGTACCGCGGGGACCTGTACTAGGACCCCAACTGTTCACATTATATATTAATGATTTGGACAAGGTACTTATCTCCAAATTTGCAAATTTGTGATTGTGGATGATCATGGAGTTCAAATGGTACAAATTTGGGTGGGAGGGTGAGCTGGGAGGAGGATGCAGAGATGCTTCAGCGGCATTTGGACAGGCTAAGTGAGTGGGCATATGCATGGCAGATACAGTATAATGTCGATTAATGTGAAGTTATCTGCTTTGATAGCAAAATTAGGCAGGCGGATTATTACTTGAATGGGTGTAAATCGAGAGAGGTTGATACTCAGCGAGACCTTGGTGTCCTTATGCATCATTCCCTGAAAGAAAGCACACAGGTACAGCATGTAGTGATCTGCATATCTGTGTATATAAACAAGGGGTCAATGGAAATGCAATACAAATAAGCAATCACTAGAGGGAGCACGGGAGGTGTACAAGTACAGACAGACAGGAAGTCAGGGAGACTTCACAGGAACGGCAGCTAGTGAGCAGAACACAGACAGGCAGCTCAGATGTAACATAGTATAAGCGCTGCAGAGAGAACAAACTCTTACAAATAAAGCATCTACTTCAACTGTAAGACTATGAGCTTTGATCAGACACAAGGAATAACACACAGTACCAGGAGACTTCAGAACGCTTACTAGAAGATGACACAAGATGCAGACACAGAAAGATCAAAATGACAAGAAAACTCGTACCGGACATTCGACTTGGGGAGACTTCGCTGATTCAATGAAACTCGTTGGAACTCCACCGCAGCTGAAAACAAGTCATAGATGGAAAAGTTTTAAACAAATGTTTGAAATATATATCATAGATAATGATTTGAGAATGGCCTCAGAAGAAATAAAAATAGCACTGCTCCTAGCAGGACAAGAGGCTAGAGAAATACATAACGGCTTTAAATACTTGAAAGGTGAAGAGAACACCAAATTAGAAGTAATACTCAAAAAATTTGAAGATCACTGTAACGCCAGACATTCAATGCTTGGAGCCAAAATTGCACAGGGAATGAGTGATGCGAAACTCCAACAATCATTACCAGAACAGAAAGGTTTAATACTGGAAATCGTGATTGAAAAGTACAGATCGAAAGAAAAAGTAACATTAACTTTTTACCAAGAAAAAAACGCCGAAATCCACAGTAAAATGGCATCTCAGCACATTTTAAAGTCCCCGGGGAACAAAAGACGGCAATCTGGATCTGCGCGTGCGCAGGAAACCACAGCCCCGCATGCGCAATTGAAAAACGACATTTTTGATTCAGATCGTTCTGCGCATGCGCAATTAGTTTTGGGCGCAGAACGTGCATGCGCAGTTGAATGAAAAGACCGCACTGTTCGACGACTGCATGTGCAGTTGGTCAAAAAGAGCACACAGTTCAAAGATGGATCTGCACAGTTTATGAAAAAGCGCACACTAAAGGAAAATCAATTTGCGCATGCGTAATCGATTCCTATGCTTTACGTCATGAGCGTCATGACGTCAGAAGACTCAGACCATGCCCACTTAAAGGGGAAGTGCCCGAAAATCACAAACAAGACTCTTAAAGGCACAAAACCAAAAAGTTCAACCTCAAAAGGCACAACATTGCTTGAACTTCTACCAGCAGTTGAAATTAACTTACGCAGCACCCTGGAACAAGCAGTTTGCACTACACAAATTGAAGAGCACAATGACAAATCTGAAAGCAAAGAAGATGATTTGTTCATTGAACATGAAGAGAACAATAACAAATCCAAAACAAAAAAAGATGATTTGTTTATCGAAAAATACTACTCAGACATGCCTGACTTATTCGGATATGCTAATCATAGCATCAGCAACACAGTTGCAAAGCTGAACACGACTCTACTGACGGTAGCTGAAACCAATACCATGATGTAATGGCAGATTGTCGATACATTGGATGACAGCAACCTGTCAAATAAATACCCAAGACGCCACACAGAGTGTACTGACCGACTCCGTTGAGAGAGCACAGGTTGACTCCACACAGAGAACATTGCACGACTCCACACAGAGAGCGATGAAAGACTCCACAGAGAGAGCGACACAAGCCTCCACCGAGAGCTCATTGACAGACTCCAAAATGGAAGCAACTGAACACTCCATCACGAATGCCATGCATAATCAAGACCATGAAGGTCTACCCACCATATCTGAGCAACCATAAGCAGACTATGAAAGACTACCAAGCTCACAGGAACAACAAGAAGACAAGGTAAATCTACCCACTGTATGTGAGACAAGTGACAATGTGATCACAATCGACATACAAGATGTGCAAGATCACAGCGAGACTGACAGATCTCAGCTTGTCTGTACAGAAGCACTCAACAGAGTAGAGCTACTCATGAGTCCAGTGAGACCACGTCAAAAGAAACCTTATCTACCCTAAACTACCCACAAGAAAATGAAATCTTGAAGATTTTGACTCCAGAAGAGGAGCACCAAGAAACCAAAGATGATTCAAATGAACCAGAAATGACTCCAGAAGAGAAGCACCAAGAAATAAATGGTTCAAGTGAACCAGAAATGACTCCAGAAGAGGAGGACCAAGGAAGCAAAGAAGAGGAATCAAATCCACCACAAAAGACTGATGTCACCAAGATCAATGCAACATCAGATCATTCTCACAATCCTCAAGAAGAAACGCTCAATGAAACATCAGATACCACAAAGGACACTGACACCAATAACTTTGAGAATCACTCAAATCATCCACACGAAACAGTCATTGAGCGCAACAAGAACAACAAAAACCACAAGAAGCACCAACAGCAACAAGAACAACAAAAACCACAAGAAGCTCAACAGAAACAAGAACAACAACAACAAAAACTACAAGCACGACAACAAAAACTACAAGAACAGTACAAACAACAACAACAAGCATAACAAAAACAACAAGAATGACACGAAAACAACAAAGAAGGAAACGACAGAAACAAGAACAATGAAACAACGACCTGTACAGCATGGCACAACTCTGCACATGAAGGACAATGCAACAGCATACTCCAAAACAATGACAAGTATACAAACGTGCTATGGCATGACAACGAATCTCACAAATTCACATTTGCTCCCGAACAAACAAGCACAATTGCTTTCAAGGCAGATGACACACTAAATCGATACCACAGCACAGAAAAAAGTCCACGTCAGTCAACATCGGTGGTTCGACCATTCAAACACCCCTGATTACTTGTTGGATACTTAAAACACAAGAACACTGAAGACATTCACAATTAAGTTGCAATATCAATATCACGACGTCAACAACAGAAAAAAAAACTCAGCTGGACAAATTCATAAAGATTGGACTCATAAATATTAATTGGCTTTGTATAATAACCAAAATCATCACCACTTGTACAGATATGCATATCATAATTACTTTGAATGTTTGTACAATTTTCTTCAACACTGTACAGAAAATATGTAAAAGAAAAAAGGGGGATGTAGTGATCTGCATATCTGTGTATATACACAAGGGGTCAATGTAAATGCAATACAACTAAGCAATCACTAGAGGGAGCACGGGAGATGTATAAATACAGACAGACAGGAAGTCAGGGAGATTCTTCACAGGAACGACAGCTGGTGAGCAGGACACAGGCAGGCAGCTCAGATGTAACATAGTATAAGAGCTGGAGAGAGAACAAACTCATACAAATAAAGCATCTACTTCAACTGTAAGACTACGAACTTTATTCAGACACAAGGAATAACACACAGCAGACATTAAAGAAGGCAAATGGTATGTTGGCCATCACAGTGAGAGGATTTGAGTGTGGGAATAGAGATATTTTACTGCAATTGTATAGGGCATTGGTGAGGCCACATCTGGAGTATTGTGTGCTGTTTTGGTGTCCTTATCTGAGGAAGGATGTTCTTGCTATAGAGGGAGTGCAGCAAAGGTTTACCAGGCTGATTCCTGGGATGGCGGGACTGTCATATGAGGAGAGACAAAATCGGTTAGGATTATATTCACTTGAGTTTAGAAGAGTGAGAGGGGATCTCGCAAAACCTATAAAATTCTAACAGGATTAGACAGGGTAGATTCAGAAAGAATGTTCCCGATGGTGGGGGTGTACAGAACTAGGATCATAGTTTGAGGATAATGGGTAAACCTTTTAGGACTGAGGTGAGCAGAAATTTCTTCACCCAGAGAGTGGTGAATCTGTGGAATTCGCTACCATAAAAAGTAGTTGAGGCAAAAACGTTGTGCGTTTTCAAGAAGGAATTAGATATAGCTCTTGGGGCTAAATGGATCAAGGGATATGGGGGAAGGCGGGGTCAGAGTATTGAACTCCATGATCATCCACGATCATAATGAATGGCGGAGCAGGATAGAAGGGCCAAATGGCCTCCTCCTGCTCCTATTTTCACTATGTTTTTATGTATTCCACTCAGGTTTTAACACCAGGAGTGCAATTCAGCAGACTGGACTGAGGTTAAAGTCCGCTGACGGGCGCATTCAGCAGGGTGTGTCTCAGTGGCTGCAGTGCCGATAAACATCCTGCTCGCCGACTTTGTTTTTGCCTCTGGGAGTTTCTTTGCACCAAGGCCGCACGGGATTCCCTGCTGGCGAGCAAAGGCTTCTCGCAGACCCTGGCGCCATTTTGTCCAGCAGTCCTGATCTCCCCCTCTCCTCCCACAATTCAGGTGCCCCCCCCCCACTTTTGTGACCCCAACCCCTAATCCCCCTGCCAACCTTGGGGATGCTCCCGAGAAATCCCCTCACCACCCTCACCTACCTCACCTCCCATCACTGGCAAGGTGCCCCCAGACCTGACCCCTGGCAGTGCCAACCTGACACTTGGGCACCCTGGCATTGCCAACCAGGCACCCTCTCTGTCAGGCTGGCAATGCAAAGGTGCCCAGGTGCCAGAGGGAGTGCCAGGGTGCCATCTTGCCCTGTCCCCATCCACCCAGAGGTCGCTAATAGCCTGAGAGACCTCTCCACGTGCCCTTACGGCTGTTCCATGTTTGTGTGGACCAGTAGTAAACAGTGCCTTGGCGAGTTCGCCCAGGCACGGCCATTGAGTCCCGGCAAAGTTAAGCTAATTTAAATATTCGGAACTGGAACTTGCCCAGCAAAGGCAAGATCCAGATCACGCTTGGCGGAGCGAGTCAGGTGACTCGGGATTGGCCCGTCACCGGGCATGGAGCCCAATTTGGGGCTCGCGCAAGATTCACCAGTTGCGCCCAGACAACGGGGTCGCTGAATTGCACCCCCGATCTCCATTTGTTTCCCTATCTGCAGCTTTTTTAAATGAACAGATATCAGCCGACCAATCCTTTGAATTGTTGTGATGAACAATTGATTCACCCCATCCTGTATAAATGCAGGATCATGTGGAACTTTAAATTATCTTCCACAATCAAAAATTCTTTCCAGGAGAAACATGGTTAGCACTGCCTCCTTTTAAGAACATAGGAAATTGGAGCAGAAATAGGCCATTTGGCCCATCGAGCCTGCTCTGACTTTCAAAAAGATTGTGACTGACCTGATTAATTCCACTTCTTGTGAAAGCAGTTCATTTTTCCTGATGGACGAAGTCATCTTTTCGCAGCTTTAGGAACCTCGGTGAGGTTATATAGATGGTCAAAGGAATTTGATAATCTTATTCATTCAGTTCACAAATTCTCCTAGTAACATCATGTTTCTCTTAAGTGCAGTGCTCTTTCCAAGGGCCGGTGCAGACTCGATGGGCCGAATGGCCTCCTTCTGCACTGTAAATGCTATTATTTTATTCTATGATTTTCCATATTCCACTGAGCCCAAGCTTTGTACGATTCCATTTTGGTAAAAGTTGACATTTCCTCTCTCTGAAGTTCCAACTTGCATTCAAGTGCACTTACATAGTGTTAACACCAGAATAAGTTTTTTCCACTTGATTTTTCCAAGTCACTCATATTTGACCGTAAAACCTCAGTTTTTGTAGCTTCAACATGCTTTCCCAAAATCACTGGAGACAGTAATACCTCATCAATAGTCAAGTCATTTCTGAAGGTAAATTAGGAACAACTCTCACAGTAACAAAACCAGTGATGTGGTCACATTTTAAATTACCCTGCTGCAAAGTGAACCCCTTGTACAGAACTTCATGTTGCCTGCCACCATCTGTGATGGTGTTGCTCCTGTATCTTTGAGAATAACAATCAACCTGTCTGCCTAACCAGACAAAATTTTGGACACTTCACCATCAAAGAAAATGTTTATAATTTCCTGCACCCCGGTTTGCTCGATCAATAAACACAGGAAAACAGGAACACCTATCTGGTTGTCATAAGTTTAACCCATTAAGACAGTATATTCTGGAAGAACACTGTACAATGGGACTAATGCTACAGATTTACTTTTCAACTCCAACACTCAGCCTTTATGTGTCCTTTTTGATGACCAAAATAGCAAGTTGGTTTCCTCAAATGAAACTTTTTCTCCGGACATCCTTTTTCACTAACCCGAGGAGTGCCAATATTTTCCCCCCCAACGTTCTTCCTCACCAGAACCATGGCCAGAGCTTTCCAGCCCCTCACGCCGACGCTTGCCGATGTGAATGGAGATTTCAATGGCTCGCTGACCCCGCCACAGTGGGGAACGAGGGCTGGAAAATTCAGGCCCTTATTCCTTTCCACTATCAATCCCCTATCCTCTCCAGTTTCTCTGTGAGTTGCCAAGCTGGGGATACTTACTAATATCCGTGTTTGTCAGTTCACAACCATCTGCCCTTTCTCTGAAGAATTGTTATGAATTTTACATTCATTTAGGTGGGACCCACGTGAACGGTTTTTAAAAAAAACTTTCTACCAGAATCACTTCCATAAGATTCTTAAAGTCTTGTTCAACCTTCATCGTTCTATATCACCTATCAAATGCCATTTTCATCTCTCTGGCAAATTTTACAAAGGTTTTACTGTTTTCTATTGAAATTCCTGTCTGGGCGTCCGATACTAACTCATGGGCATTGAGAGCATTTACGTTGTCAACGTCTTCTCATTGTTCTTCTGAAAGACATGGGTACACCTCCAAAGTGTTACCTGTGAAAACCCTCCACAGGAGCACAGCCGAATCTTCTAAGTACCATTACAGTTTTGTGGCAACTTTCCCACTTAACACAACGGGCGGGATTATCCCAGCCCTGGGTCGGGCCGGCGCGTTGAAGGAGGCCACTGCGCATGTGCGCGCTGGCGCCGGCGCCACTGTGCATGGGCAGATCTCGCGGCGCCGGCGCCACTGTGCATGGGCAGATCTCGCGGCGCCCAGTTCGCTGTAGGGCCCAGAATTAGTCCTGGGAGCGGTCCGTTCACGCCATCGTAAAACGCAACGGCATTTAGAACGGCATGGACACTCTGCCGTGGGATGAGAGAATCCCGCCCAATGTACATTTCTCACTTTCCTCACTAAATTTAGTTGCCAAGCAAATACTCTTTATCAAATGGAAAGGACGGGGTTTTGGATCTGTGCCACACTCACCTTACCCTTCCAATGCACAAAATGCTGATGATTTAGTTATCCAATTCTAACTCAGGTGTTCGTATTTCTCGGTCAAATTCAAGATTTAACTTTTCTCACTCTAATTCTCAGACTCGATTGGCAGGATTCTCCGCTGCCCCAACCGCGTATTTCCCAGCCACACGCTGGCGGCGGGATTCTATTTACCCGCGATTGTCAATGGAATTTGGATTTCCCATTGTAACCACCCCATGCCACCGGGAAACCCACGGGCATTGCTGCCCTGCCAATAGGAAAACTGAATCGCAACAACCGGAGAATTCCGGCCGATCTTTTCCCCTCCTTCTAACTTCTTTCCCGCTTCTCTGACTCAATTTTTGCTAATTGAGTCATTTGCTTCATCAGCCTCTGCTTTCCTAGATCCTGGATTCAACCCAATTCCTAATCCTCTGCCAGAGCCTTCAAATTAACATTCATTAACTGTTCCAAGGCACCAAGAGATAAATCCGTTCTCTCCCGAAAGGTCTGAGTACTAAAGGTCCATTGTACACAGCAAAGTAAATATGACATTTTTATTGATTTAAATACTGGAAAATTCCAATGTACCAGTTTTCCTGTCCCAGCATTTTGAGATTCCAGACGAACCCCACAATTTATTATGATCCCTGTAGAGACCAAGAAAATTCTTCTTCTACAGAAAGAAAACCGGTGGCCATGATTTTACTTTTTAAACATTTATTGCAACAAACCATCTAAAGTCAACATAATTCAAATATCAATTCAAATATGAATTAGTAAACAATGGGTATTTTAAACAAAAAGGTAAATTTCACCTGACATAGATATCACAACAAAGATATACCTCACATGATTACAAACACTCATATTACTTCCTGAACAAATGTGGGACCCCATGTGTCATTTCAAGTCATTCCAACTCAGCTTCCACTATGGTGGATCACTCGCTTTCCACTCAATTGTTTTGGCCACGGCACCACATTCACCAGGAGCTGTGTTCCATCCGAAATCCCCAGACAGAGTCAACTCCAACGAAGCCCATGTCTACAAATGCCCTCTCTCTCTGGTCACAACCAGCCAGATGTCATGGAATACCAGAGACCCCCCTTCTCTGACCTCCTTTAAACAGCCTGGAGGAGTTTGACAACACTGATGACAACACTGAAACAGCAGCAATGTGTCTTGTCCAATCCACATTCCCTTACCCATTCTGGTTCAGTTCTCTGCTCTTTCCAACTGGTTAATACAGACAGGGCGGGATTCTCCGTCCAGCGATGCCTGAATCAGGAAATTCGATGGGGCGGAAAATCGCGCATCAGCCGCAAATTGTGGCCAGCGCCAGGTATCAAACAGAATGCCATGCTCTGGTCCCTCAAGAGCGGCGTGAATGTGTTCTATGCCGCATACCGGTGGGACATGCACATTGTACAGTAAACGCCGTTGGCATATTATTAAGGGGCTACCCCGGCCTTCTCCGGCCTCCAGTGATTCTCCGCCTCCGCCAGAAGGAATTACCGAGGTCGAAGTTCACTTGTGGTATTTGAAATAGGGACTCCGGCGCCGTGTCTGCTAAAGGTGCAGGAGGGGATACAAAGGGTCCAACAGCGCTATGGTGCTGCTGGCTAGGGGGAGGGGCATCTGCCAGGGCCGGAGTGAGTAGCGGGGCTAGCTAGGAGGTGGGGGTGGTGTCAGGGTGGGTGGGCACAGACCACCATTGACGCAGCCTGCAAGGCAGCCATGTGGCTGCGTATGCCGCTGATTACCCACTGGGAACTTCGTGCCATGGGTCGTATGGTTGCTCCCCCCCCACCACCACCACCCAGGCCACCCCACTCGGTATCATCTGGCCCCAGCCGACCCATCAATGGGATGGGTGTGCTCCAGCGCAACCAGTTCCATCTTCTTGGCTGGGATGAGGGTGTGTAGGAGTGGAGTGCTTATATGCAGCTCCTGCATTTCAGGCTCTGCAGTGCTGATCCCGACCCCATTATATCACACGCTGGCATGCATTGGAATTGCACTAGTCCCACATGGCGCATGTGGGGACATCACACCTTAATAAAATAGAGATCTTTTCCAGCAAATGGGTCATCACAG